>NC_090728.1:36716932-36819432 GCF_036898095.1 Palaemon carinicauda
GTGGAGGTAAAGCGCAAGGTAAGTGAGGCAAAGCGGGCTGCTGACCGGAGGTGGGGTCAGGGATTGGGTCATTCATATGAAGAGAATAAGAAGTTTTGGAAAAAAGTGAAGAGGGTAAGGAAGGCTGGTTCAAGAATTGAAGAGACAGTGAAAGATGGAAATGGAAGGTTGTTAAAAGGAGAGGAGGCAAGGAAAAGGTGGGCGGAGTATTTTGGAAGTTTACTGAATGTTGAGGATAATAGGGAGGCAGATATAATTGCTGTTGTAGGTGTTGAGGTGCCGGTGATGGGAGATGAGAGAGAGAGAGAGAGAGATTACAAGAGAGGAAGTGAGGAGAGCACTAGATGAAACGAGAGTAGGAAAAGCATCTGGTATGGATGGTGTGAGAGCTGAGATGTTGAAGGAAGGGGGTGTGACTGTACTTGAATGGTTGGTGAGATTGTTTAATATGTGTTTTGTGTTGTCAGTGGTACCAGTAGATTGGGTTTGTGCATGTATTGTAGCACTACACAATGGTAAGGGAGATGTGCATGAGTGTTGTAATTCAAGGGGTATTAGTTTGTTGAGTGTAGTTGGAAAAGTGTATGCTAGAGTACTGATTAATAGGATTAAGGATAAAACAGAGAATACAATCTTAGAAGAACAGGTTGGTTTCAGAAGAGGTAGGGGATGTATGAATCAGATTGTTACAGTTAGGCAGATATGTGAGAAATATTTAGCAAAAGGTAAGGAGGTGTATGTTGCATTTATGGATCTGGAGAAAGTGTATAATAGAGTTGATAGGGAAGCAATGTGGAATGTGATGAGGTTATGCGGAGTTGGTGGAAGGTTGTTGCAAGCAGTGAAAAGTTTCTATAAAGGTAGTAAAGCATGTGTTAGGATAGGAAATGAAGTGAGCGATTGGTTTCCGGTGAGAGTGGGACTGAGACAGGGATGTGTGATGTGACCGTGGTTGTTTAATTTGTATGTTGATGGAGTGGTGAGAGAGGTGAATGCTCGAGTGCTTGGACTAGGATTGAAACTGGTAGACGAGAATAACCATGAATGGGAGGTAAATCAGTTGTTGTTTGCGGATGATACTGTATTGGTTGCAGACGCGGAATAGAAGCTTGGCTGATTAGTGACAGAATTTGGAAGGGTGTGTGAGAGAAGGAAGTTGAGAGTTAATGTGGGTAAGAGTAAGGTTATGAGATGTACAAGAAGGGAAGGTGGTGCGAGGTTGATTGTCATGTTGAATGGAGAGTTACTTGAGGAGGTGGATCAGTTTAAGTACTTGGAGTCTGTTGTTGCAGCAAATGGTCGAGTGGAAGCAGATGTACGTCAGAGAGTGAATGAAGGATGCAAAGTGTTGGGGCAGTTAAGGGAGTATTAAACAATAGAGGGTTGGGCATGAATGTAAAGAGAGTTCCGTATGAGAAAGTGATTGTACCAATTGTGATGTATGGATCGGAGTTGTGGGGAATGAAAGTGATGGAGAGACAGAAATTGAATATGTTTGAGATGAAGTGTCTAAGGAGTATGGCTGGTGTGTCTCGAGTAGACAGGGTTAGGAACTAAGTAATGAGGGTGAGAACGGGTGTAAGAAATGAGTTAGCAGCTAGAGTGGATATGAATGTGTTGAGGTGGTTTGGCCATGTTGAGAGAATGGAAAATGGCTGTCTAAAGAAGGTGATGAATGCAGTCTGCTAAAGAAGGTGATGAATGCAAGAGTTAATGGGAGAAGTACAAGAGGAAGGCTAAGGTTTGGGTGGATGGATGGAGTGAAGGAAGCTCTGGGTGATTGGAGGATAGATGTGAGAGAGGCTAGAAATAGGAATGAATGGCTAGCGATTGTGACGCAGTTCCGGTAGGCCCTGCTGCTTCCTCCGGTGCCTTGGTTGACCGCGGAGGTAGCAGCTGTAGGGGATTTAGCATTATGAAGCTTCATCTGTGGTGGATAATGTGTGATGGTGGGCTGTGGCACCCTAGCAGTACCAGCCGAACTCGGTTGAGTCCCATGTCAAGCTGGGAGGAACGTAGAGAGGAGAGGTCGTCCCCTTTTTTGTTTAATTTGTTTGATGTCGGCTACCCCCCAAAAATTTGGGGAAATGCCTTGGTTTATGTATGTATGTACTTCTCTTTGATTAACTTAAAAGCAAAATTAGAAAATTTATGTGTTTTTACTATTTTTTTTATTAATAATTTTAAAGATACAGAGCTAATAGTTCTATAAATCTTTGGTTATAATTATTTTTCATTCATCTAGATGTGTGTTATTGATTCTAATTATGATAATCTTACAGCTCCTCATCAGCCAAGAGTTGATTGGCAATTGTGGTTTGCTGCACTGGGAACTTATAATCAAAATCCTTGGTTGATATCGCTTGCACATCGTCTTCTGTCAGGACAACCTGATGTTGTGGCTTTACTTGATCCGTCATCACCCTGGAGAGATAGTCCACCAAAATATATCAAAGCCACTAAATACCTGTACCATTACACAAACTGGGCAGAAGGGTAAGTGAAGTAACTCGACTCGTCCAAACTAGTGTTTGAATCTAAAATATTCATTTTCTTAGTAATATTGCTGCTTTCCTCATTGATCTACAAACATTTTAGGTCATTTTATTTTGTTTTTTATTTTCATTACAATATCTTATGTTTATGAAATTCCCCTGGTGTTCATATTGCTTTTCTTGGTGTAGTGTCAACGTCTATCCCAATATTTAAATTGCCAGTTCTTTCCTAGCAAAATGCTTCAACAACTGGTATCTAAATAAGATGTCTTTATTTTGTCCCACTGATGGCCTTGATCCCCTGTGGCCATGGTTGCCCATCTACCCCAACCCACAGCACAAGAGGCATAGTGTTCCTCTCCGAGTACTGTCAGATCCCGTACCAACAGATTCTCTATTTTCGTTAGCCTTCCTGGCCCTTCGTCAGCCCTCAATTATGTGCCTTGTTCTTTTCTTGGGATGGAATGATCATGCTTATGGGGAGGGAGTTGGTTCTCCATGCCGAAAGTTGCGGGTGGCTTGTGTCACCACTGGACAACATGGCAAAGACACGGGGCCGAGTTTCGGGTAGTGACTATCCAGGATGATAATTTACTACTCTTCCAGGACCACATGCCCCTCTCCCAGCTCCTGTTCTGATCGAGCACCCTACATCTACGAAAGCAATGGGCTCTCCGGCAGAGCTGAAAGGGATGTTGGAGGAGATCGTGCTCAAAGTCATTTGAGACAGATCTCCTGGCTTCTACAGTCAACTCTTCCTGATGGAGAATGTGATGGGGCAGGAGTCTGGCCATTGCCCTCACCTCTAAACAAGTTTGTGCTACAAATGAAATTCTGGATGGAAGCAGTGCGGTCAGTACTGTCTGCCATCAGAGAGGGAGAGGGTATGCTTTTGGTAGAGCTGAAGGACGCATACTTTCAAATACCTGTTCATCGGACCTCTTAAAAGTATCTTCGCTTCATATGGGTAGCGTTCCATGCCATAGATTTGTTAGCAAGGTACATTCCAGGCAAGAGGAATGTGTTAGCGTACACGCTCAGTCACCAGGGTTAGGTTGTAGGAGCAGAGTGGTTTCCACATCCTCTGGTGGCAGAAAGATTCCTTGCCCTGTGGGGCTCCTTGTGATCAACCTGTTTACCATGCGGCTGAACATAAAGCTCTCCGTGTTTTACTCCCCCATTTCGTATTCATGGGCTGTGTTCGTGGACCCCTTCCAACACCCATGGGATCACAAGTCCAATGCTACTTCCTCCTTTGGGGGACTTCTCTCTCTTTCGCGAGGTTGTTCAGTGACCAACACATGTCCTACGCCTACGCTTTTTCCCATAGGGCTGAGAGTAAGCTTGTCCTAGGTGATGTCTTTCTTTGGGAGGACTTCTCTTGTTCGTGATAGAGATTGTTCAGTGACCAACATATGTCGTACGCCTACGCTTTTTTCCCATAGGGCTGGAGGAAAGTTTGTTCTAGGGGATGTTCTTCGGGAGAACTTTTCTCTCGTTCACGAGAGAAGCTTGTGATCAGCTTTTGTGTTAGAGGTGCAGGTTGTCGTAGGCGCTGCAGCCCATCGGTCGGACCTCGAGTCTATGTCCGACACCGACGATGTTGCTGATCCACCAGAGGCGGTGGCAGAGCATACTCTGAGGCAGGTTTCACCTTAGGGGGAACACGTCTCTCGTTCACAAGAGAAGACCGCGAATGCGCTTCGGCAGTTGCTTTCGGTTCTCCTCCAGGGGCGGAGGTAGAGCCCTGCCGTAAGTAAAGTTCTCCTTCGGGAGAACGAACCTTCCCTCTGGGGGAGACAGCTCTCGAGCTGGAACAGTCTACCCCTTGGGCGGAGTCAGCTTTACGTTCCTCTTCTGAGGCTTGCAGGGGCGAGGGTTTGTGACCCTCTCAATCCCAGATGTTATCCTCCTTGGGCTGTGAGGAGACCTGTTTATGAACCTGCGGGTTCTGCTCACATTGATCCGTCAGGGTCTTGTGCCGATCAACCTTTGGGCTGGCATGATCTCGACCCTTCGGTCTCTTGTCATGTTGAAACTTTGGGTTTTTGTGACTCTATGAGACCTTCGGGCCTCCATTGCGCTGAACCTTCGGGTTCTCGGGACTTGGAAACTTCGCGTTCCGGTTACGACGAGCCCTCGGGCTCTTAACAATCGTTTTGCTGAGCCTTCTTGTTCTCGTGCCATCCATCACGTTGAACCTTCAGGTTTTTGTGACAGGGAGGTTTCGCTCCCCCTTTGCGCTGACCCTTCAGGGTCTTGCAACACTGGTTACACTGAGCCCCCAGGTTCTCATGCCTCTCGTTACGTTGAGCCTTGGGCTCTTGTGACAGAGAAGCCTCAGTTACCCATTGCGTTGATCCTTCGGGGTCTCACAACCCTGGTTGCGCTGAGCCCTTGGGCTTTCGTGCCTCAAATCATGTTAAGCCCTTATATTCTCGTGGCATGGAAACCTCTGTTTCCCGTTGCCCCGACCTTTGAGGTCTCACAACTCTGGTTACGTTGAGCCTTAGGGCTCTCGTGCCTCTCGTCATGTTGAGCCCTCGAGCACTCGTGGCAGAGAAACTTCAGTTGACAGGGAAACTTCGATTTCCCGTTGCGTTAACCCTTCGGGGTCTCACAACCTTGGTTATGCTGAGCCCTCAGGCTCTCGTGCCTCTTTTCGCATTTAACCCTTGGTCTCTCTTGGCAGGGAAACTTCGGTTTCCGTTGCGTTTACCCTTCGGTGTTTCGCAACCTTGGTTTCGCTGAGCTCTTGTCACATTGAGCCCTTGGGCTCTCGTGGCAAGGGAAACTTCGGTTTCCGTTGGGTTGAACTTTCGGTTTCTCGCAACCTGGGTTTCGCTGAGCCCTCAGGCTCTTGTCACGTTGAGCTCTCAGGCTCTCGTATCCGGGAAACTTTGGTTTCCCGTTACGTTGACCTTTCGGGATCTCGCAATCTTGGTTACGCTGAGCCCTCGGGTTCTCGTGCCTCTTGTCACGTTGAGCCCTCGGGCTCTCATGGCAGGGAAACTTTGGTTTCCCGTTGCGTTGATCCTTCGGGGTCTCACAACCTTGGTTACGCTGAGCTCTCGGGCTCTCGTGCCTCTTGTCACATTGAGCCCTCGATCTCTCATGGCAGGGAAACCTTGGTTTCCCATAGCGTTGACCCTTCGGGGTCTCGCAACCATGGTTACTCTAAGCCCCCAAAGGATTCGTGCGACAAGAAGGAGAGGACTCGCTGAATCCTCGAGCTCTCGTGACCCCCATTATGCTGAGTTGGTCGACTCACATATCAGAGAATCTTCTGATTCTCATCGCTTGAACCCTGTGGGTTCACACGACACGTTGCCTGAGGGATTCCATCTCCCCCAGGTAACGATGGTGTAGTTCTTTCGGGTTCTTGTCATCCTCATCGCGTGAACACTGTTTAGGGTTCATACGACATGTTCCCTGAGGGATTCCTTCTCCCTCTAGGTAACGATGACATAGTTCCTGCGGGTTTTCGTCATCCCTGGTCGCGTGAACCCACACAACTCGTTGCCTAAGGTTTTCCATCTCCCTCCAGATAACGATGACGTAGTTCCTGTGGGTGTTTGTCATACTTTTTGTCGCGTAGGGTTCACACGACACGATTCCTGAGGAATTCCATCAGGAATCGGTGACAGAGTTCCTGCGGGTTCTCATCACGACGATCCCTAAGGGTCGTACAAAATGGCTTCTCAATCCTTAGGGTCCCGCAAAATGGATTCTCAATCCCTTAGGTTCGCTCGAAGCGGATTCTCGATTCATTAGGGTCGCTCAAAGTGCATTTTTTATCCATTAGGGTAGCGTGAAGTGGATTCTTGATTCATTAAGGTCGCGCGAAATGGATTCACGATCAATAGTAGCTCCTTTCTCGGGGTAGCCTTGCCTGACAATGTTCTTGACCAATTTCCGAGTTCCTTTTACGTAGAACCCCTAGGTTCTCGTCATGCCAAATCTCTCGGTTCACGCGATCCAGAAAACAGAAAAAACTTCGGTCGACCCCCACCCCCCCCATACGGGCTGAGTCATCCAGCATAGCATACCTTGTAAAATCACTCTATACTCCCAGCTAATTACTATGCGACAGCAAGGCTGGTTTCGCCACCACCGATCCTTTCGTTTTTGAACGAATCACCGTCACCTTCCCTCCACCCTCCCACTTCTAGTAGTTGGGTTAGCAGGCGGCTCGTGATCGTCTCTCGTCATTGAAGAACCTTCAACTGCCGTGATGGAAGCCAGCAAGAAGAATTTTTACATTTTACATTCTAGTTCAATTCCCCTGGCAGGTCTTGCCTGGATTAGACGGTATTTTTTCCCGCTAGCGAGAAAAGTTTCAATGGCAACCTAATTTATGGTCTTGTTGAAGCAAACCCTCACATACGAGACTTCACCCTTTTCGGGAAACACTCGTTCCTGAGAAGTTTTACATAACCACAACAGGTGTTGTTAAAACTTCATAAATGCCGTAAGAACTTCCTGGAGCATGTGCTCTCTCTCTAAGACAAAACTGTAAAGTTATTGTCACAAACTTGGTTTCCACAGATTGATTGAATGAGCCTCATCCCGTCATTGCAGCTCTGGTCATACCAACTTATTGTTTTTCACGATAGGCTTCTGAGACTTTTTATTTATTTTATCCTTACAGGGTTTTTGTCTCGAGCATTTAGTCTCAAGGGAGCAGTGTTAGCTTATGTTTTTGAACTATAGAAGCAACGTGGGTATCTTTTCATTATGTTTATGCACGTTACAAACCCACCCCTCCCCTCCCACAAGGAGGATAGGCAAACCAAAGGAGGAATGATCACTCATAACTGTATATTTTGTTTGATGGCATATGCGTTACATCCTAAAAAATTTTACAGCTAGTCGACGATCAAATACTGTATTCCTTAGACAATAATGTTGCGTTTCGTCGCACATACATTATTTTCGCAACCGGATTCATTGCAAACGTTTACCCGGAGGCAAAGATTACGCACATGGGCAAGTACATATGCGTGTAAGCAATTTTTCTGCCAATAATGGCTCAAGTTTTGCGGCCCCAGTGCATCGCGGATTTTTTAAAAAATTATCAAAAGTTAGAAAAATGGTGCGAAAGTTAAGCGGGCGCTAGCAGAAGGCAGGGAGAGTATGTAAGAATATCAGGTATCAACACGGAGATGGCACGCAACGCAAAATCCACCTCTGATTCGCTGGACATCTCGGCTCCAGAATCTCGCAAGCTGATTAGCCGAGACGCTTTACCCAGCATCTCTCCCTGCCATGCGCCCTGCGTAGGGAGACCGCATTCATTGTTCTCTCTCGCTCGTGTTGCTTAGTCTTGCCACGTGGAACTTTAAGCTGTTTTCTCGTGCTTTTTTAGTGCAAAATAGTGCTTGTGAAGCCCTTGAAAATGGCTCCTAAACGTCCTCTACCCTCTACATCCTCTAGTGAACCCAAGAAGAAGAGAAAAATGATGACGGTGAACGAGAAAAAGAAATTATTGGACATGCTTAAGGCAGGCAGTAGCTATGAGTCTGTTGCCCGCAATTAGGGAGTGAATGAATCGACGGTTCACTACATTAAAAAGATGAAATGAAAATACGTAAAACTGCCTCAATAATGTTCTCCAAGGGCACTAAGCGCGTTGTTACTCCTCGTAATAAGACGACTGTGCAAATGGAGAATGCGTTATCAATGTGGATATCGGACTATCGGGAAAAGAAGGTTAGTCTCGATCGACAAAAGCAACGAGGACTTCAGCCTCATGAGATATTGGCAGGAATATAACATTGCAACGTGCCTGGCCAACATTCAGAAAGCTCTTAATGAGATGAAAGAGCATACACTGAATGCAAGTTGAAGAAAATTGTGGCCAGACATTGTTCATGACTATGAGGGATTTACGCCAGACAAAGTTCACCACTCCGCCGTAGATAAGGCTTTGAGGCTGGCACAGTTAGTAGCCAATGAAGGTTTCTCTGACATGACGACAAGACGTCAACTCACTGATCGAGTGCCACTCGAAGCCCCTAACATACGAGGACCTTGTCGAAATGACAAGATCAGCGAGTGAGGAAGAAGAAGAGGCAGCCGACGTGGGCGACGACGACGAAGCTGAAGAACGTGGCCTTACCTTGGACAGCCTGCAAGAGCTCTGCAACAAGGCACGGGCTATGCAACAAAGGGTGCAGGAAATAGACAATAATATGGTCAGAGCCATCGAATTTAGTAAACGTATTGACGGTGTAATGGCGTTGTACAAGAGCATCTTTGCTCAGATGAAAAAACAACATCAACAACTTCCCATCACGATGTTCCTAGTGCGCCGAAAACCTTCTGCAGAAGCATCAGATACTCCTGCTGCCTCTCCGGCTTCCCACGGAGCCACTACACCGCCTCCTGCACTTTCTCCAGCTCTATCGGAAGCTGTCATTGACGATCCACCGCCTCTATCAACTGACGATGAGGCGTCACTAGAGGAGTAGTAAAGCTCTTATTAACCTGTGCAGTAAATCATCTTCATCTTCTTCACCTCCATCACACTGCACAGGTGTTTCATCGTCATTTATCAAGATCATCGTCATTGTTAGAGGTGAGTTACGTATCTTGTTAAAATAATAAAAGTTTAAAAACATATCTACAGTATATACATGTACACTATTTATATCTACATGTACATTTACACTTACACTCTTTATATTATTTATACATTATTTATGTATAAATTTAAATGTACATACAGTACTGTATACGTAATGTATTAAATACTGTATTTATATTACAGTATTTATGCTGTACAGTACTTTATTTTATGTACTGTATATAATTTATATTATCAATACTGTATTTATTTACATGATTCTTTAATGTTCTAATGATAACATATGCATTTATAGGGTTAATATACACTTATTGATATTATATATACATGTACATGTACTAAAAAAATGTACGTATTCAAAAAATAGGGAAGGAACCTACTTCTCGGTTTTTCACCTATCGCGGTCGGTTCTGGTCCCCATTAACCGCGATATGTGAGGGATTACTGTACATCTTACAATTGAACTCCGTTCTAATAAGTTGTATGGCTATATCCCTTACTGAAACTATGTTATACAGTGCATTACTCGTCTACCTTTCTGTAAACAGACATACTGTATTACGTTCTGCCTTCATAGGCACTTTCTTTGTTTCTTTCCAGTCAGAGGTCTTAGTCTCTACAAATACTTGTACCAAAAACCTCTCATAAGCGTATCTGTTTCCTAATTGGGAACATAAAATACATATGCCAGTTTTCCGATCGGAGCCAAAGAAACGCAAACGTTTTTCATCTTAAGAAGGAGGAATCTCGGTTACGAACGTTATCAGCGTTCTCCTACTGAGACCCAGACATGACTTTAAATCGGCCTACGCCTGTATGCTTGTCCTACTCACAGTTCTTTGTTACTGGTCCGTAGATAGACTCATGCACTTATTACCCATCCAACAATAGATTGAAGATACGTCTCAATCTCTTCCTTCTGGCAATAGTTGGTTGCGTTTGGTAGTTACTGAATTGCTATAATAACATAAGCAGTACTGGCTACCTGGTTTGCCGTTTTGTATCATTCTTACTCGGCTAGCCCCCACTAGAGTGGTGGAAGTTGGAGGGATGACAGGATCCCCCTTTCATAGCAGAAATGTGTAAGCAGTTGCATGTCTTGACATCATCTTGAGATGTTTTTCTTGCTATGCAATCTCCCGACCCCTCTGGACGAACCACAGATGGTGGGTGGCAGACGAGAACCTCCGCAAAGAGCCCAATCTTTTCATCCCCCCTTTGGAACTGATGCTCTCTTCGGAAAGTTACCAGCATATAACTCTCTTAGAGAACCATCCAACAGTAGAAATACTCAGATGGACAGAGGACAGCTAGGTTCCCCCATCTGCTAACAGATAATCTGAGCAGGTTCACTCAGATAGTGGGGTTCTAGTGTCTTTGAATCATCTTGTAGTCAACAAAGTTTTAACTTTGTTGGGTCCCCTGATTGTGGTCCTGTTCGCCCTGAACTTCAGGCTCCCGCTCGACCGTTCCCCAATCCCAGACTCCCAGGCTCTCGAGCAAGGTGTATTTCAAAAACGGTGGGACAGCTTAGAGGTGTATGCTTTTCTCCCATTCAGTCTGGTGAGAAAGTCCTCAACCAAGTCAGAATAAGCAAGAACTTATCAATGACTCCAATAGCTTTGCTATGGCATCACGCAGAATGGTTCCCAGACCTTTTGCACCTCCCGACGGAGATCCTGAGGGAACTTCCTCCATGACACAATCTTCTGAAACAGCTTCGCTTCGACTTCACGCCTGGAAACTCTCCAACACCTCCTCTCTCAGGGAGGTCTTTCGCAACGAGTTGCGGAAAGGATGTCTAGACACGTCAGACACTTTTTAGCGTCGGTCTTCCAGGCGAAGTGTCTGGTCCTTTGTGACTGATGTCGTGGAAGGGGGATCTCTCCCCTCGATGCCTCTTCTCATACAAAGTTTTGAGATGAGTTGTCCCCCATCAGAACTTAACCTCCTCCTAGGAACGCGGTTCGGGTCCTTCAGTCTCCGAAGGCCCCTCTCTATGAATCTTTATGCCAGGCAACAGATCGCTTCCTCACATGGAAGACGGCTTTTCTCCTCACTTTGGCTTCGGCCAATAGAGTTAGTGAGTTGTATGATCTATCTTCTGACGTCTCCTACTCTAGGAGATGGGGAGAAGTAATTCTCAGCTGCGTCCCTGAGTTGATCGCTTAGACTCAAAATCCGATTGTGCTGTACCCTAGGTTCAGCCCATTCCGGATAGTCTTCATTCTGTAACCGAAGACCCAGTCCAACTGGGGTTTTCCCCAGTGAGGTGTCTGAGGCATTACCTTAAGAGGACGACAGCAGCTCTCCCCCATGTCAGCACTGTTGGCCAACACGGGGAAGGTCGAGAGGAGGGTCACAAGGATTTCCTTTTCCTCCTGGATCAGAGGCAATTGGTTTGGCTCTCAATCCAGACCCTCCTGCATCATAATGACCCAGAACTCATGACATTGCTACGTCCCTGGCGTTCAAGGAAGCTAATCTGTGGGCAGGTACTGCAAGTGGGCGTGTGGAAGCGTCAATCGACCTTCGCGGCCCACTACCTGCAAGACGTAACTCACAGGGACACGGAGACCTTTTCCATTGGTCCCCTCTAAATAGCTTCAGGTTTGTATGCTATGAAAAGTACAAATTACTCCCAAATTAGGTATTTTACTGGTAACTTAGCTTTGTATTATATTTATTGTGATGCCAAACTCTCCCTTTTCTAGTTTTTATATGCCTGTCTCAGCTGTTCCACAGTTAAACTATTAACTACACAGACATATATTCTCCAATAGAATTCCAAAACAGTTATAGCATCCAAATCCTTTAATGCAAAGGATAACAGTATCGAGTTGTTAAAATGTTTAATAAAAGTGAATGATGGCTGTAGCGCAATGTGATGTTCGTTCAACAAGAAATACCAACCCTTCACAATGAAAATTTTATTATAAAAATGTCATTACAAATAGCTATATCTGATGCAAAACTTGCATAGATGAATAATGTGAGATCTCATTCTATAGGCCCTCTTGGTATGTGGTTTACCCCCTCATCTTTCACAGATTTTACCTTCTTTTTAACAACACACGAAGAGTCTGACTGAGGTATGGACCTAGAATAGTGAGGCAACTTAGCAAGACTCTGCCGCATCTTCTCTGGCAGAACTGGCACCCGCTGGCCAGGTCCCCGGGGGCAAGTAACTTGAAGACGCTTTTCAATAGATCCATCTTCTTTGGCACTTTCAGTTGCTTCCTCATTGTCAGATGTAGTAGTCAGCCGTTCTCTATCATCAGCTACCCTTTCCTCTGCATCATCTCTTAGTATCTTGGTGACTAGTTGTCCTAATTTTTCACCGAAGGACACTCCCATGGCAGAGGCACTGCCTCCATCGGGCTTAGGATGTTTTGGAGGCTGATCTATTCCTTGTCCTCTCCCTCTACCACGACGTTGCCCTCTGGTCCTGCCTCGGCCTCTGCGGCCTTTACTCCATTCGTAATCATATGCTGGATTGAACTCGGGATCATCTGCTGTTATTCCTTATAGTCCTACCAATCCATAGAATGTCAACAAAGTTATGGATACAAAGGAACACAAATGTGTTATAGAGAAAATGGTACTTTTTAACACACATACTACAGCCAGTTTGTTCCCTTGCTTCCTCCATCTTTTAAGTTTTAAATATTAAACTTAGCCGGTGAATATATAATAGCTGACGTCTCCGACGGCTCGACAGATTCCAAAAACTCGCGAGCGATCGCCATGAAGGTTGCGGGTGTGCCCACCAGCGCCGACTATCGGCCAGATACCGCATATACTTGTAAACAGCTCCAGTTCTTCTCTGTCGGTTTCATCGACAAGTCGATTCCACTCGCTTTATGACCTCGAGTTTTCTACCGAATTGGTGAAGTACTTGGTTTTGGTTTTATTGCTTTCGCCGTGTTGGATTATTCAATACTATCTTCAAAAGAAATGCTTTTGAAAGGAGAGTAAAAGTGTTTTGCCCTTGCTTTTTTATCTCTGGTTTTTCCATAGAGTAAAGATGGCCGACCCTTCCCTCAGTGTACGGAAGTGTGTTTTTAGGCTTTTAGTAATTATTTTATCACGTTATAAATTATTGTTGATAATTATAGATTTTCCTCTATATATTTTATATCTCACCCGCCTTTATTAGGCCTTTTCGATTAGCTTTCCATTTATACTAAACATCAAGATAAATTTTATGTTTTGTTTATATGCGGCCTTTACCTATTCCTCCCCTAGTCCGAGATGTAGGCGGTCCTAACTTGGAAACCGAAGTTAAACAACGTTGAGCCCATTCAACTTTTATTTTCGTTAAGTTTAAATCATTTGCTCTGTAAGAGTTATGAAATGAATATTTTTTTAGAAAATATTTTAAGAAAGATATTCTTTGAATAGTCTTCGTGCTGTTTTTTCAAAGATGAACTAACGTTTGGTTTATTTATGCTACGCAGTTTGCGCTCTATCGTTACGGTAGAGAAAGAGAGAATCACGGTTTCACTTTGCAGAAAGAGTAAATAGATTTTGACGTTTTGTTCATTCTTCTTTCAAACTGAAGTGTTTTAAATACTAATTTAAAGGAACTTGTTAATTTTCAATTTCTTAGTCCTTTCAGTTTTTTCCTTTGGTCAAATAACCTGTTTATTGACGAAGGGTGAGTGGGCAATTCTCTTGTGTGTGACAAGAGAGAGAGAGAGAGAGAAAGAGAGAACGATCCGATCTTTATTCTCGTCCCAAGTAAGGAGTTTGGGAGCGAGTAACGTTGTTCTCGATTCAGTTTTTTACTCTCGTCCCAAGTCTCTGTACGGGGAGAAAGGATAAAACGTTTTTAGTTTTTATTCTCGTCCCAAGGCACTGTACGGTGAGAGATTGAAAACGTAGTCTTTAATGAACTAGAGTTTAGTCTCCTCCCCAGTCACTGATCCTTTTTAACTTTATATATTTCCGTTTTATTCGATATATATGTATATGTTTTTTTGATTTTTGCATGTGTGTTTCATTTTGTACTAATGTGCTTACATTATACGACTCATTTCGCAATTATAACCTTTTGATGTAAGGGAGAATTGCGTGCTTCAGGTAGATATCAGTTTTATTCATGCCTAATGTGAAGTTCTTGAAAAATACGATATCAGTGAAGTGAGTGCTAGAAAACATGTGCTGTGTTGCGGAGGGTTCGTTTGTTCGTGCTTGTCACTTGCCTAGTCCGAGACCTCTTTCAGGCTCCCATGCACCAGGGAGAAGGAATGTCGTAGGACCTAAGGGAGTGAGGAGTGTAAACCAACGAACAGACGTTCCCTCAAAGGTATCAGACGTTGCTCGACAAGCACGTCCTTGCCATAAGACAGGAGAGACGAAGTTTCTCCTCGTCATCCGAAGACTTTTCGCAAAAGAAACCTTGGCGCAAGGTTTCTAGACCCTTTAAGCGAAAGTCAGTCCCTTCAGGACAGGTCCAGCGTCCTGGCTGTAGCCATGGGGACAGCTCTGACCCTTTGCAGTCGTCGGAAGACGGTTCGCCTATTAAAAGCAAGCGTAACACGGGGTCCGAGGGTCGCGGTAAAGGCAATGTTTTGCCAACACAGACGTTACTGTCGTCTCGGCCCGTTCCGACTCCCGTTGATCCTAAATGGGTTGTCCTGCAGGACATGCAGACTAAGCTTGCCTCCCTTATGGAGAAGTATGACGTTGAGCAGGTTCACGATGAACCTTCGCTTTCGAGTCGCCGCTACGCTAAACGAGACTCTGGCCGTCAGCCGCCCAAACGAGCATTTACTCGTCCTTTTGACGTTATGAAACGTGATGTCGGTAGTTTGTCACGTCAGTCACGTGACTTGGATCCTCACTCGCTGCAGTCCCGTGTTGACTTTCAGCCGCTGCCGCAGCCTCGTGTTGACGTTCAGCCGCTGCCGCAGTCTCGTGTTGACGTTCAGGACGTTCGCCAACCAGCTCAGTTGCCTTGTTTTGACGTTGAGCGTCAAGCACCGCAGTCAAGGGTTGTTTTGACTGCTCAGTCTAGGCAGTCAAGGCAGTCTCGACTTGACGTCGAGCGTCCATCAACTCCTGTTGTTGTTGCTGGTCAGTCCTTTCAGCAGCGACATGACGTCGCTTCCTTGACTGCTACTGCTGCTCCTTTGCGTGTGGACTTTGCCTGTCAAGCATTGCCACCGCGGCAGGTCTCTCCTTTTCATGAGACTCGGCAATTGTCGGACGAGGTTCCTTCAGATGAGGAAGTTGCTGATCCCCCTCCTACTGATATTCCTTTGGGGACTTTGTCAGACGGAGAGGAGCCTAAAGCTGCTCAGCCCTCTATGGACTTTAAAAAAATCATGCTGATTTTTAAGGATCTTTGTCCGGACCATTTTGTAACTGCTGCTCCTCGTTCGCCTTCGTCAGAGTTTACACTAGGCCTAACTACTTCGAAGCCGTTGTTTTCTAAGCTAGTGCTCTCTCGCTCTTCTAAGAGAGCTTTACGTTTGCTAGGCGACTGGTTGATCACCAGGAGGAGTTTGGGGGAGACAGCCTTTGCTTTCCCTCCTTTTAAACTGGCTTATAGAGCGAGCGTCTGGTATGACACGGGAGAAGTTCTCGGCTTGGGAGTTCCTGCCTCTGCCCAGGGAGACTTCTCAAGCCTCATAGACTCTCCCCGTCGCCTGGCCATGAGACGCTCCAAGATTTTATGGTCGGCTTCAGAGCTAGACCATCTCCTGTTAGGAGTTTTTCGAGTGTTTGAAGTTTTGCTGTACAATTATGTCATGCATAAACAAGGCTATCAGGGATGGCTCCAATGATCTGACAGCCACGTTCTCTGTAGGAACAAGGCTATCAGGGATGGCTCCAATGATCTGGCAGCCACGTTCACTGCAGGAGTACTTAAGATGTAAGTGCGCTCAATGTGTTCATTGTCAAGACAAACTTCACGATGAAGACTACCAAATCTGTCTTGGCAGCATTAAGGGAAGGCGACTGGATGGTCTCTCTCGACCTTCAGGATGCATACTTCCACATCCCGATTCATCCAAACTTTCAACAACATCTGAGGTTTGTGGACGGGAAAGTAATGTACCAATGTCGAGCACTGTACTTCGACCTCATTCCTGCTCCTCTTGTTTTTACAAGGCCCTTGCAAAATGTAGCAAGCTTTCTACATTTTTTGAGGATTCAGAGCCTCCCTTTATTTTGACGACTGGCTAATCAGGGCGTCGTCATTATATCGCTGTCTGGATAGCCTCTAATGGACATTAGACCTAACCAAGGAGCTAGGTCTCATAGTGAACGTAGAGAAGTCGTAACTTACAGTACCCCATCCCAGACTATTCTTTATTTGGGAATGGAGATACAGTGTCTGATTTTTCGGGCCTTTTCGTCTCCCGCAAGAATGGAACAAGCTCTGTTAAAAGTCCTTCACTTGCAAGAGAAAAACAGTTGCTCTGTAAGAGTTTGATCTAGCCTCGTGGGAACTCTTTCATCGCTGGAGTAGTTTATCTCTCTGGGGAGACTCAACCTATGCCCTCTCCAATTTCACCTAAACCATTGGAACAAGGAGAAGGGCTTAGAGAGTATCTCTTTCCCAATCTCCAACTCAGTCTAGACATGTCTGACTTGGTGGGACAGCAACATCAGACTTCGAGAAGGTCTTTCTCTTGCGATCAAGAACCCAAACCATGTGTTGTTTTCAGATGCATCGGATTTGGGTTAGGGAGCTCCACTGGACAGTCTGGAAGGCTCGGGTCTTTGATCCACGGATCAGAAGGAACTCCATTTAAGGCAAGTAACATCTCTCCTTTGGCGAGATTTGTGCAAGGAAAATGAATGTCTTGGCGGACGGCCTCAGCAGAAGAGGACAAGTCATCTCCATGGAGTGGACGTTGCATAAGACTGTGTGCGAGAAGCTATGGATGACATGGGGTCAACCCACCATAGATCTTTTTGCAACTTCTCTGACAAAGAGGCTCTCAACTTACTGCTTTCCAGTTCCAGATCCAGAGGCAGCCCACATAGACGCTTTCCTGCTGGACTGGTCTCACCTGGACGTTTATGCCTTTCCACCTTTCAAGATCCTAAACAAGGTGCTGCAGAAGTTCACCTCTCACGAAGGGACCAGGTTGACATTGGTTGCTCCACTCTGGCCCGCGAGAGAGTGGTTCACAGAGGTACTTCAATGGCTGGTAGACGTTCCAAGGAGTCTACCTTTAAGGATGGATCTCTTACGGCAGCCCCACGTAAGGAGTCTTCATCAAAGCCTCCCCGCGCTTCGTCTGACTGCCTTCAGACTATCGAAAGACTCTCAAGAGCTCGAGGATTTTCGAAGGAGGCAGCCAGAGCGATTGCGAGAGCTAGGAGAGCATCTACCATCAAGGTCTACCAGTCGAAGTGGGAAGTCTTTAGAGACTGGTGCAAGTCATCATCCATTTCCTCTTCCAGTACCTCTGTAACCCAAATTGCAGACTTTCTCCTGCATCTGAGAAATGTTCGCTCCCTCTCTGCTCCCACTATTAAGGGCTACAGGAGTATGTTGGCTTCTGTGTTCAGACATAGAGGCTTAGATCTGTCCAATAATAAAGATCTCCAAGATCTCCTTAAGTCCTTCGATACCTCTAAGGAGCGTCGTATGTCAACTCCTGGTTGGAACTTAGACGTGGTCCTAAGGTTCCTAATGTCCGACAGGTTTGAGCCATTGCATTCAGCCTCCCTGAAGGATCTCACCCTCAAGACGCTTTTCTTAGTGTGCTTGGCTTCGGCTAAAAGGGTCAGTGAGATCCATGCCTTCAGTAAAAACATCGGCTTTTCTACAGATAAAGCCACATGTTCACTTCAGCTTGGTTTCTTGGCCAAAAATGAACTGCCTTCTCGTCCTTGGCCTAAGTCGTTTGATATACCTTGCCTGTCAGAGATCGTAGGCAACGAGCTTGAAAGAGTACTGTGTCCAGTTAGAGCTCTTAAGTTTTATTTCGCTCGTACCAAATCCTTATGAGGTGGAGCTGAGGCCTTGTGGTGCTCAGTTAAGAAGCCCTCATTGCCTATGTCTAAAAATGCTTTATCGTATTTTATTAGATTTTTAATCCGAGAGGCTCATTCTCACTTGAGTGAAAAAGATCGTTGCTTGCTTAAGGTCAAGACGCACGAAGCAAGAGCTATAGCAACTTCCGTGGCCTTTAAGCAAAACAGATCTCTACGAAGTATTATGGACGCGACCTTTTGGAGGAGCAAGTCGGTGTTCGCTTCATTTTACTTAAAAGACGTCCAGACTCTTTATGAGGACTGCTACACACTGGGTCCATTCGTTGCAGCGAGTGCAGTAGTGGGTGAGGGTTCTACCACTACATTCCCTTAATTCCAATATCCTTTTAATCTTCTCTTGAAATGTTTTTAATCTTGTTTTGGGTTGTACGGAAGGCTAAGAAGCCTTTCGCATCCTTTTTGATTTGGCGGGTGGTCGAATGTCATTTCTTGAGAGCGCCCAGATTAAGGGTTTTGATGAGGTCCTGTTGTATGGGTTGTCGCCCTGGATATAACAGCTCCTGGAAGTCTTTCAGCATCCTGAGAGGATGGCTGGGCTTCGTGAGGAAAGCGGACTAACAAGGCAGAGTAATCGTTAGAGTCAGCTTCCTTACCAGGTACCTATATTTATTTGGGTTTTGTTATGATATAACTGTCAAAAACTCTAAGCATATACGCCGTAAACTGTATTAATACTGGTCTCTACCCACCACCATGGGTGTGAATCAGCTATTATATATTCACCGGCTAAGTTTAATATTTAAAAATGATATTTTGATTATAAAATAAATTTTTGAATATACTTACCCGGTGAATATATAAATTAAAGGCCCTCCCTTCCTCCCCGATAGAGACCTAGGGGACTGAGAAGAACTGGAGCTGTTTACAAGTATATGCGGTATCTGGCCGATAGTCGGCGCTGGTGGGCACACCCGCAACCTTCATGGCGATCGCTCGCGAGTTTTTGGAATCTGTCGAGCCGTCGGAGACGTCAGCTATTATATATTCACCGGGTAAGTATATTCAAAAATTTATTTTATAATCAAAATATCATATTTCAGAAAGGAAGTGTATGGTGACAACAATTTAGGCTCAGCAGGATTATTAGATTTGCTGTGGACAAAGTGTTTTTTAATTAAAAGAATGAAAACCTTTGCTTTCTTAGGTTGAAGGTTCCATTAGTGCATAACACTTGAAGAGAAAATCATTGGTTTACCATTTGTCTATCTATATACCAAGGCACTTCCCCCAATTTTGGGGGATAGCCGACACCAACAATGAAACAAAACAAAAAGGGGACCTCTACTCTCTATGTTCCTTCAGCCTAATCAGGGACCCAACCGAGTTCAGCTGGTACTGCTAGGGTGCCACAGCCCAACCTCCCACATTTCCACCACAGATGAAGCTTCATAATGCTGACTCCCCTACTGCTGCTACCTCCGCGGTCATCTAAGGCCCCGGAGGAAGCAGCAGGGCCTACTGGAACTGCGTCACAATCGCTCGCCATTCATTCCTATTTCTAGCACGCTCTCTTGCCTCTCTCACATCTATCCTCCTATCACCCAGAGCTTTCTTCACACCATCCATCCACCCAAACCTTGGCCTTCCTCTTGTACTTCTCCCATCAACTCTTGCATTCATCACCTTCTTTAGCAGACAACCATTTTCCATTCTCTCAACATGGCCAAACCACCTCAACACATTCATATCCACTCTAGCCGCTAACTCATTTCTTACACCCGTTCTCTCCCTCACCACTTCGTTCCTAACCCTATCTACTCGAGATACACCAGCCATACTCCTCAGACACTTCATCTCAAACACATTCAATTTCTGTCTCTCCATCACTTTCATTCCCCACGACTCCGATCCATACATCACAGTTGGTACAATCACTTTCTCATATAGAACTCTCTTTACATTCATGCCCAACCCTCTATTTTTTACTACTCCCTTAACTGCCCCCAACACTTTGCAACCTTCATTCACTCTCTGACGTACATCTGCTTCCACTCCACCATTTGCTGCAACAATAGACCCCAAGTACTTAAACTGATCCACCTCCTCAAGTAACTCTCCATTCAACATGACATTCAACCTTGCACCACCTTCCCTTCTCGTACATCTCATAACCTTACTCTTACCCACATTAACTCTCAACTTCCTTCTCTCACACACCCTTCCAAATTCTGTCACTAGTCGGTCAAGCTTCTCTTCTGTGTCTGCTACCAGTACAGTATCATCCGCAAACAACAACTGATTTACCTCCCATTCATGGTCATTCTCGCCTACCAGTTTTAATCCTCGTCCAAGCACTCGAGCATTCACCTCTCTCACCACTCCATCAACATACAAGTTAAACAACCACGGCGACATCACACATCCCTGTCTCAGCCCCACTCTCACCGGAAACCAATCACTCACTTCATTTCCTATTCTAACACATGCTTTACTACCTTTGTATAAACTTTTCACTGCTTGCAACAACCTTCCACCAACTCCATATAACCTCATCACATCCCACATTGCTTCCCTATCAACTCTATCATATGCTTTCTCCAGATCCATAAACGCAACATACACCTCCTTACCTTTTGCTAAATATTTCTCGCATATCTGCCTAACTGTAAAAATCTGATTCATACAACCCCTACCTCTTCTAAAACCACCCTGTACTTCCAAGATTGCATTCTCTGTTTTATCCTTAATCCTATTAATCAGTACTCTACCATACACTTTTCCAACTACACTCAACAAACTAATACCTCTTGAATTACAACACTCATGCACATCTCCCTTACCCTTATATAGTGGTACAATACATGCACAAACCCAATCTACTGGTACCATTGACAACACAAAACACATATTAAACAATCTCACCAACCATTCAAGTACAGTCACACCCCCTTCCTTCAACATCTCAGCTTTCACACCGTCCATACCAGATGCTTTTCCTACTCTCGTTTCATCTAGTGCTCTCCTCACTTCCTCTATTGTTATCTCTCTCTCATTCTCACCTCCCATCACTGGCACCTCAACACCTGGAACAGCAATTATATCTGCCTCCCTATTATCCTCAACATTCAGCAAACTTTCAAAATATTCCGCCCACCTTTTCCTTGCCTCCTCTCCTTTTAACAACCTTCCATTTCCATCTTTCACTGTCTCTTCAATTCTTGCGCCAGCCTTCCTTACTCTCTTCACTTCTTTCCAAAACTTCTTCTTATTCTCTTCATATGACTGACCCAATCCCTGACCCCACCTCAGGTCAGCTGCCCTCTTTGCCTCACGTACCTTGCGCTTTACTTCCACCTTTTTCTCTCTATATTTTTCATACTTCTCTATACTATTACTCTGCAGCCATTCTTCAAAAGCCCTCTTTTTCTCTTCCACTTTCACCTTCACTCCTTCATTCCACCATTCACTGCCCTTCCTCATGCTGCCTCCAACAACCTTCTTGCCACATACATCACTTGCAATCCCAACAAAATTTTCTTTTACTAACTTCCATTCCTCCTCTAAATTACCAGTTTCTCTTACTCTCACCTCATCATATGCCATTTTCAACCTTTCCTGATATTTACTTTTTACCCCCGGTTTTATTAGCTCTTCAACCCTCACTAGCTCCCTTTTACATCCACCTACTCTATTCCCCCACTCTTTTGCTACAACTAATTTTCCTTCCACCAAAAAATGATCAGACATACCGTTAGCCATACCCCTAAACACGTGCACGTCTTTCAATCTTCCAAACATCTTACCATTTGTGGATTTGGAAATAAATTATGTAATAAAGAAACTACAGCAAAGTAGGAATCTATAAGATCCTTTACCTTTTAAAAACTGAAAAGTTCCATTTGCTTGTTAACCCTACTAGATGTAGATGAAGCTTTTCAGGATGATACTTTATTTCACAGGAGACTGTAAGGAAAAAAATTTTGGTAATTAAATGATTATTTTAATCCAAAATTGTAATGTATCTTCAACTGTAGAACTTTCAACAGGTCTTCTGGATTGTGGTGGAAGCGGGAAGTTGATGCTGATTATTTGCCAGTCTTCACTGTGGATCACGCTCCCCTTGTTGAATATTTGCGGAAGATTGGAACCATTGGAACAATGGATATTCCTGCCACCAACCAACCATTACAACAGCTGTTGGATGTAATCAGGAGCTTCCTTACTGCCATGGATGCAGAATTGTTATTGTGGAGCTTATTTGTGTCAGCTTGTATTCTTATCTGGACTAAGAGAAATGCAGTACCCACCATTGTTAAAGGTGTCTATAGGCCAAGAAATAAAGGTGGCAGGTGGGACCAGTCTCAGAAGTGAATTTATCATTGGTGCTGTCAAACCTCGTGAGTTTTTCTCCCACCTAATTGCTTTTGGTAATTTTTGTACTTAGAAAAGTAGGAATTTATGTGGAAAATGTCATGATTTTCTTATAAGTAATTTGGAAATACAGTACAGTGAATGGAAATTTCTTTTTCTTCAAATTGACTTAAAAGTACTGTTTTTGCTTCTATTCCCTTTAAAGGTTGTTTAATTTGGTATGTTAGCTTTACCATATAAATGAATTGTGAATTTTTTTTATTTGCAGTATTAAAAATTGTTGTAGTTGTACAACTTACCTTTAATTCTGAATATTTTTTATTCTGGTATGTTATTTTACCCATATTTGTATGAGTTTTTTTTTTTTTTTCATCTTAAGTTTTGGAAATGGTTGTAGTTTTGAAAACAGTAACATAACATCTTTAATTATGCATATTCCACAAGGATGGTGACCCCTAAGATAAAGATTATAACAATCAAGACTATTCAATATTCAAGTATTTGATACTGCAATAGATGCAAACCAATAATTTTAGTAGAATTTTAAGTATAGATTAAAAGAATTAAAAACAGATTCAATATTTGTTATTACATACAGTAGATATATTCCTACTGGTCATTTTCAAAATATATGTTTAAAATGAATTAAATGAGATTTGAAAATATAAAGTACAAAAATTAATGAAATACTGTATTAAGCATCACTGAAAATAGATATAGGCATGAAAAGATGAAGCATATGTTTATCATAAAGTGACAGAAAAGTGCAAATTGATTTTTAAATATTAAGTAAACATTCAATACTCATAGAAGTTAATAAACACGCGCATATTTATTTCTAAATAAAATAATCAGATTTGTAAAGCTGGGAAATATGCAAATTATTGTATCTTATAAAGTTGTGTTTTCTCTGAACCTTTATTAAAAGAAAATTACCAGAGTAAAAGTTTTACCAGTGTAGTAAATTAGTCTTTTATGGCTTTGGAACATTATAATTATCTTCAATACCTTTACTTTGACTTAATAATATTAGGAATACATTTGCTCTTTCATTGAATTTCAGTAGTGTTAAAAAGAAGCGATACTTTTTAACTTCTATATTCTTTTATTGATTTTGTATTTGAGTTGTAATAGCTACATTTTCATGATGTTCAAATTGAAATTTATTTAAGTAACGTCTGGTACTGTCTTTTAGATATTTTTTTATACACTGAATCATATTTATGGTTAAATACAGTACAGTACAGTAATATTAAAAATGTGAAAACGTGTGGAAAATTTATAAAAAGATAAAAAAATCAATTGATGATAATCTAAAAATGGTCCTGTCTCTGCTAAGTGATTAAAATTTACTTTTTAGTAAACATGTAGTAAAAAATGGCCTTAGAGGCATCACCTTTGTGGAAGTAGTGGTTAAAGGATTTCTATTTACTAGTCCAAAGATTGCAGTCTCTTGAGAATACTGTTGGAATTCAATAAGCCTAATGTCAATAATCAAATGTCTGCTTAAAGTTTCAGGTTGGCTAATCAAATGTTAACAAGGTTGGTGCTATCTTCTACCATTTGTATTTGTGCACTTTTTCAGGAGCTTATTTCTGCTTTTGAAAGGTTCAACGAACATGAGAAAATTAAGAGTCTTCCGGAATAAACTTTTAACTCTTGTATACTACAAGAAAAATAGAATTTATCAACAGATATTTTGAATTATATTTTGTTCTCTATTTTGACTACACACATAGCTGTGAAATCTGTTCTGTAGTAGGTTCTAAATCATTTATACTGATTTTAATTGAAATAAGGCAGAATTCAGAAAAATTAACCTATGAAAGGTTAAGTACTCTTAATAGTATTAAAAGTAATATTATCCCAATTCCTATTGGTATTGAAGGTCAGGTTGTTAGTTATAACATCATCAGAAAACAACACAAATCTCACGATATCAGTTTATTCAGATACAGTATGTTTAAAAGTTTTATTATAACCATCTCATGGTTTGTAGGTTTCATTTTACAGAGAATTTGATGTGTTATGAAATTTAAAATCAAAAGTCAAGTTTTGATTACTTTCCATATTGCTCTTTCATTTCTGTGGAAATAGAAATTAGTATATAATTTTAGAGATAAACCCTTTTTATTGACAGGTTCATTTGCCACCCTTTCAATGTAAGGTAACTTGAAAATATCGATTATTACTATCATGGTAGGAGTTGTCATGAATAAGTCTTTTTAGGTCTCTATAGAATCTGATTATAATGAGATGTGTCGGTTGATATAAGAGAAATTTTGCAAATGAGACTTTAGTCTGCTATCTTTTCTTTGGATGGTTTTGACTTCCCAGATAAAGTGTATGATGTACAGTACTGTACTTCCATTAAAATTGAATTTTACTGATGCATTTTTACAGTGAACCACTACCTCACTCACCTTGAATTGTTCTTTCCTTCACTCATTAAATTTGAAGCTAATTCCCTTGTGGCTGCTGGTCATTGGTTCAGCAGGTGAAGTCACCCTCCTTCCTGGTTTATTTATATTGAAAAAATGCTCACATCTAATAATGGTGATCTATGCTGTAGAGATAACGTACCTTGTAACATCCCAATTAGCTTGATATATAGTACATCGGTATTGTATTTCCCTGGCTGTTCAATCTCAAAGTTATGTGCTGTGAATGTACATGTACATCATCACATTAAATGTAGCTTTCTTATCTGTCATTTTAGAATTAATGCCTAAAATTCTTACAGTTTAAAGAAACAGTGTATAATTCATGAAATTCAATTATTACAAAACCAACAAATTAACATAAGAAATTCTGTTCAAAACATAACCTGTATAGTTCTTTATTATTATCTAGGTATTTTAAAGAATAGTTCAATAATTGCTTTTTTACTGTACAACTACAAAAAGAATATGTTAAGGTGATGGTAGTTTGAAAATAAGCTCTCTTTCATTGCTGCTTTTCAATTCACAGGTCTGTGGATATAATGCTTCCCATATATTGGGAGGGGTGCCAAATTGAGTTGTGGGCCAAATTGATAAACTTAATATGTAATGAGTAAAGAAACTTAGAAATATCTATGTAATACACAGCTGAGTAGGAAATTGAAAATGGTTATGCAATTACATATATATATTAGTCTTATAAACAGATCCATTAAATTATACTAATTACAGAATTATTTTAGAATTAGCTCTTGGATTCCCTGCACACATAAGACTGCTTTCGAACTGAAATAACAAACTAATTATGATACTCATACTAGCTTCTTGAGAGTTGAGATTTCCAGCTCAGTGGTCTAGTTAAGTTAGTGTATCTGCTTACATAAATGTGATTTTTTAATTTTCACAATGAATAATGTAGTTTTAGTTTTTTATCACTATTATCTAGCGTTGAACTTACAAGAGTTACTTTAGTTACGAAAAGTTGTAAATTATTTCATCCAACAGACTGATAGTCACTACTTTTAACGCCTAGTATAGCTTTAGTGATGAAATTTTTTTTTTTTTTTTTTTTGGTGAATCTAAGTAAAGAAAAATAATTTCTAGTTCTTATTCTGCTGAATTTTACTTTAATGCAATCTTAAGGAGTTTGAGATGGCCAATAGTAGCAAATATCTAAAATCAGTTTTTTTGTTAATACCTTTGATGAGCTCCCAGAAGAAACCCTTACAAATAAACTCTGTACACCACAAAGGTAGATTGATAAAATATTGTGAACTTTCATAAAGTGACATAGTGCTAAGAAAGTAATACAGCACAGTACCTAAGCTTGAATGACTTAAACAAGTGCAGCAGGCTAACTATAATGAACTTTCACCTAAGTCATAATGAGACATTTAATAAATGTGTGGTATACTTGTGAATGCATAGAAACCAGATATTACACAAATTATAAGATGCTGATTTTGCTTTTAGAATTTTTGAAGATGCTCTAGCAACACTATTCATTAATGATCAAAACAAGATTCATAAGATATGTAGCAGTACATGTAATGATGCTCATTCAGATTTGGGTTCAGTGGTAACGGATAATATGCTTTTCGTACAGGGTTCCTGGATTGACTTGAAATACATGATGATGATAACAGCTACTGAAGGCTTAGGGCAATAAGAAGTTAGATGCAAGTTATACCAAAATGAACGAGCACCAATGTAATGCACATTTATTGGAGGTCATATAAACACATGATAATGTTGAAGATAACATTTAGACGGTCATACCACTGATGAGCATCCATCACCAGCTTATCTTGTTCTTTGTCATTTACCGCTAAACTATGTCTACCCATTCATGGCTGTCTCAGGTGGGTCAGTTTTCAATGCCAGATATGAAAATGCAAAATTTCCTTGTGCTATATAACTTAATACAGTACTAGCTTTGCCTCCATGTACAGTATATATTTTCTTAACACCTTAAGTATAGCTGTGAATTAAAAATACTCTTGCTGTTTTTTTTTTTAATAGGAAATTATTAAGTGATACTATTGTCCTATTGTATAATCAGTAGCTTGCATGTATCAAGTTTTATAAGTGGTTTAGAGCTAAGGGGACCATCTCAATTGAACTATAATCAAAGTTTTAGTATGAAATGATTCTATCCTTGATGAAACAATTTTTTTTAATGTGTTTTTTTTTAATAAAACTAATATATCTTAAGATTAAAAGATATTTAAGATCTTGAAATTATATTTTTGTAGTTCATATGGTAGAGATATAGTACATAGAAAGATTTATTAAAACATTAATTTTTTTTAGTGAACTTTACTTTTGTCACTTATTTGAAATGTATTGCTTTAAAGCTTTATTATAGAATCAAAGGCATACATGGATAACTGCATGATTTTTAAATGAGTTTCTTTAAAAAAAAAAAACTATTGCATTTGGAGATTGATAGTTTACCATACAAGGCAGAACTTGAGGAATCTTAGAAAAAAGAAAAAAAAAAAAACTAATTTTGAAGTTCCTATTCAATGTAGAATAGAGTTAAGAAAGTGGTTGCATGTTAATTTCCTAAATTATTTTCCTTTTAAGACAATTTACATGCGAGTATCCGAGTCATATCATGTCAGTGTTGTTCAAACAGTAATCTTTGTACTATGCTTATTCTGGTCTTATGTTAGACAGTCTAACTAAAGGAGGGGAGCTGCATATATGTTATAATAAATTTTTGTCAAAGTTACAAGATAATTACTGGGAAATGTCTTAACAAATGAAATAATTAAGAGTTGTGGGGTGTCTTGATACAGTAATAGTAAAAAAAAAAATGGTGTTTTATAAAGAAAGGTAATTGCCTGGTTTTCTGTATTGGTATTTGATTGAACAAGAAACCTGATGTAAGGTTGCTATTTGTTATGGCACCGAGGAAACAATTACACTAAATAGATGACAAGTTTTGCAGATGTGCTCATTTTGTACTTTCTATCTATAAATGAAGTGCATAATCCCAAACTTATCTCCACGGTTTTTGAGTCGGTGCATAAACTTTTGTCTCCAACGCTTCAGTTTATAGTAACTTTGACTATATTTATACTTAGACATATATTTCTTACGATTACTGAAAGCACACGTCATACTTGACTTTTCATCACTGCCAGCATAAATTTTCAAGTTTCTTTTTACAAATCAAACCTGGTTTCATGGCAAATTTTTATCATTTAACTCATTCCGTGAAGGTAAAACACTTTTTTAGTTGTTTGGGCTTGTACATAAACAAAAGATTCTATTTAGAGAGCTCCGTACGTAAGGTATTAATGTACTTTATTCTCTTTCAGTGACACTTGAGTGATATTAATGCTGTATAGTTTTACCGAGCTAAAATTTAGTAATGTGTAAGTAGTCCTCAAGAAAAAACTAAAAACATTGCAAGGTATGGAAACTTGAATGTTTTAATCAGCACAATAGATTAATAGTTTTTTTTAATTACTGTACTTTTGAACTTATCAAAGTAATTTTCTGTTATAAGGAAGGCTTGTGTGAAATTTTGATGTGTATCAGAGTTTTCAAAGTTATTTCCTTTTTATTATAAAGTAATTTAAATGTAGCGGGTTTTCAAGTTGTGTAATGTAGTTTTTTTGGGACATGCTTCCAATAAATAGCTGATGTATCAATTGTTAGTTTTATACTGGTCATTGTAAGTTTAAAATTAGTGAGAAAAATATGATAATCATAGTTGATAGACTAAATCTTAATATTAAGTGTCTTTGCACTTACTGCATAGCTATTTGCACTGGCTTTTTATAGTATTACATCTACAGCCAGGATCTTCCACATTACAGATATTGATTCTAAGTTTATTCGCAACTACAACTTTATATAATAATGTAGCTTTGTTTAATTTCATCAGGTGTAATAGTAATGTAATATTTACCTCTTTTAAGCGAATCTGTAATACAAACTTACTTTTTCAGTGGCCAAATTAGTAAAAAAAAATTTCTGCCCAACACAAGAGACATTAATAGACAACAATTTTAAAGCTTCCTTTGTGTAAAATTTAACTTATTTGAACAACATTTAGTAGCTTATTGGAAACGTCCGTTTCGCAATCTGTTTAATAGGAGTTCGAGACCCACTCAAGCCCAATAGTTTCTGGTTGTGTATAAAACCTTACCGTTCTTGTAAACTAAGGATAGGGTTTTTGGGGAGCATGTATGTCAACTGCTGAATCATTAGAAGCCATTGCTTGATCCCCCTGGTCCTTGCTTGGGTGGAAAGGGGTCTTGGGCACTGATCATATCTATATATATTCATCAATCTCTGGGACACTGTTCTGTCCCTTGCCTCTACCACTCAATGGTGACCTTTAAACTTTTTTGAATGATTGATGAAACTTACAAGAGAATAAGCTAAATACACAACTTTAAAAAGTGAATCAGCTGACAGTCATCTTTAAAAACTAGATTTCCAAGTAGGGTGATGTAATTAGAAATGTTAACTTGCCACTCAAGTTTTTCAAGGTACAGTACCTGTTCTTGAGAGGGTTTAAAAAGGCCTGCAAGAACTTCTTTTAGGTATTGCTTTTAGAGGAAAGAAGCATGTTTACTATTACAGTATATTTTTCTCATTTCATTCCGTTCCTTAAGAAATTGTAATTTTCAAAGTCTCATCAGACAGCTTAACCTTGGGGCAGGCTGCAACAAAATAAAATCTTCAAAAAGAAATCACTTGATGCTCATTTGCTTGTTTAAAAAAGTGCAAATTGATTATTCTATTAGCTTAAATGGTGATGGCCTCTTTCATTCAAAATAAGTAAAATATATAGTAAAGTCATCCAGGGGTAATGGTATGGCTCCTTACTATTCAGAGTACTGTACACTGAAGCTAGTTAAGGTTGTTGATTTCATGTTTCTGCACAATTGAAAAAAATATTGGAAGAACATGCAAGAAGAATTTATATGATCCCAAAGTCTTGATATTTTGAAAGAATTAATTTGTAGCTTTAATGCAAAATTATAAGACTAGACAATCTTTTAATTGCTGTACCACCTACCAAGGAGGAAAGAGGACTCTTAAAGGTACATACAGTACATGAAAAATGTATAGCACTACAGTCGTAAGTATTATGGAACAGATAATCCTGCAATATGATTAATCTCATAGTATGCTTTAATTTTATCAAAGCATATGGTAGGGATAAAAGCTAATTAAAGAAACGTAATATTATGACCTATCTTCTTTATAACATCACACTGATGACCAAGAAGCTTAGTATTGAATAAAAAAAAAAAAAAGTACAAATCACTTAGTCTCCTTTATGAAATTGGGAAGGTTGTCTTTATGTACAAGATTGAATTAGCTTGTTAAATGTCAATTTCGGAGATTAGAATCTTGCTTAACTGTCACAATAGCTTTTCACTGTGACTGGAGATGGGACAAAGTTGTAATTCCTATATACTGTAGATGTTAATTTGGAAAGATCCTTGTGAAAGAGTGGTTATCTATTGAGGGTACGACTTTATTTAGTTAGAAATGTCTTAAATGAAATTACTATGTTAAGGGAGTAGTATTAAATGTTAATCTCATCTTGCTTTAAGATAGCAATATAACCTAACTGGTTCATAGTATTTTTGTTTGTGTACATTCAACATTTGTGTATGTTAGATAAATCATATAAAACTTCTTTTGCAATTGTGAATTACATGACAAAAAGAGAGAGGTAGTTTCTTATAAAGTTTACATCAGAGCAAGACTTGATTTGCTTTTTTTTTCTAGATGCTTAAAAGTCACTGCTATATACATGCTCATATAGGAATATTTGGTATATTATAAACAGGAGCTTTCATACATTTTCCAGCATGCCTAACCTGGTAATGAAATATGTTGAATAATAAAAGAAAGTCACAGTTATTAATATTTGATGTGTTAATACCTATATTACACATGAATATACAATAACTGAGCCTTTGAACAGGCATTGATATTATTAAAATATGTACAGTTAATTGTTTTCTATCAGTCATAACCTTTAGTTTTGTTAATGTGTCTATCAAACATTTTAATACACACTTCTTCAGGTTACCCTGAAGAAGTGTGTACTAAAGTACACGATATCATAATCCAAGTTATTTAATGTGTGAAATTATGCTGGGACTCTGTTGATTCGGTTGGCTCCCGGACCGCCTTGCCGAATGGTTTCCCATTCTGCCTTGTCAAGATCCTGAAAGAACTCCCTTTGTCTTCATTCTCCTTGAGAAGTGGGCCAGTCTGTATGATGGTTATCATAGAAGAGATCATTTCTATACCAGATCGCAGAATATAACTCCTATCAGGCTGGGAAAAGCTCCTCTCCGTAGTTGCTGTCAAGGCTACCGCTCTGACTCGACCATAGTTTTTCGACGGTATGGGACAGATCTCTCCTCATCGGAGTTGCCTATAATCATGGGTGCTTCTAACAGGGTTGTCAATCTTAGTACCTTATCCAAACCTTTGAGAGGGACTCGGTTAAAGTTCTGACATACAAGCTGTCTGCCGCCTTAATCGGTAAAGAGGTTAGGCGAGTAACAAGTTCTCTCTGCCTTAGTAAGAGGTGTGGGACTTCCTTGATCTAGTGCCTGGGTACTTAGCAAAATTTGAACCCTTGTGGGACACGGTCCCAGGTTCAAGCCCTTATCCTGTCCTTATGTGAAGCATGGAATAACTCTGAGAGAAGAGCCCCTTTTCTCTGTGAGGGCTCTGTCTTCAACAGGGGCCAGTGAGTGAAGGCTGGGCTGTGTATGCTCCAGACCATCCTCACAGCCCTCACCTTTCAGGAGTACCCACTAGACCCTGGACAATTTGGTGCTTGGTCTTGTGGTGGTCACTCAAGTAGGGGTGTAGCTAGCCGAGATCCCGGTAAGCATCTTGTCTATGGTGACATAGATGTAAGTCTGGAATGGAGATGGAATAACTGTCTCTTCTCCATTCTTGCTGCCCTTATCTTGCGGACGAAGCATTAGTTTGCTGGATCTGATAAGATGCTGGTAAGCTACACTTCTTAGCTCCATTCTTTAGATCCTAGAAAAGTTCTCCATCTTCCGTAGATGAGGGGGAGGATAATGTAGTGGAATATATACCAACCCTTTGGTCATCACATGCCAGGTATATTATTCCGAGCTGCGATCTCCTTCAGGGAGAAAAGGATACCCCTTCTGTCCATATACCAATCATTTTGTACAAGCCAGCCCCTATCAACGTACTCTATTCATCACAATTACAGACGGATAGGCGGTTAGTGGAGTCCTCTCCTATGGTCATGCACAGGATAATGTAGATTGACATTTCCAGGAAGAAAAACAATCTACCAGTTCGGTTCGAGGGTAACTGCCAACCCACCAAGCAGCAAATTTCTCTACATAGAGGACGATTGTATCCGTGTAGGAACAAATCGCAGATTTTTAAAGTAATCTGTATTTTTTCATGTTAGACAAACCTAAGTCCTTTACATTAAACTTCTCTCCTCAACCACCTCTCTCAATCCTGAGCAGAAAGGTCATAAGTGAAGAGGTTTGACAGGTAAGGAGCCAAGCTCCTTGACCTTGCTTCCACCTGTCATTAACAATTTAGCAGCTGTTCTAGCTCGTGCTGAAAACATCCCTACATAAAGGACTTAGGTTTGTAAAGCTAGAAAAAATACAAAGTACCTGTACTTTAAACATTTCAGATATTACCATATTCCTAGTCACTCTTTTAGATCTCTAGATTACAAGGTAGAAGATTGAGTTGGTAATGAGTATCTTTATATCTCTCCTCTCGCTGAAGTAAGCGCTCTTAAAAAACCTTATTTTCCATTTGTGGATGGCATTTCATATCATAGGGTTCTCTTAGCTGTTTAATGTTGCCGGGGGTGTTTTTCATTTAAAGTTGATTGGTTGCATAATTTTTTAGATGAGAGCGCTTTTTGTTATGATACAGTAATCAAATATAATGTAAATCATACAGATTTCAAATCTAACCCAGACTCACATATAAAAATATTTGTTGTTTAATACTAAGAGTTTGCCACAATTCTTTCAAGTTGCATCTGGAAATTAAGGTAAGCATTACATCAACAAATGTAGTAGATATCTGTGTCTGGTAGGAGCCGTTTAGTATTATTTCCATAAAACTTCAGGCGTTAGAGGTAGTGTTCCTAATTGGCCTCTGTCTATAAATGCAATGTCATTTCTTGAAATTTTTACCAAAGAGGCTCACAAAGAATTTGTTCAAAGTCTAATGAAAGATTTGAAGGTTAGGGTTCATGATATTAGAAGAGGAGCTACATCTCTTAATTTTTTCAGAAATACTTATTTTGATGGAAGCTCAAGGGTGTACAGTACCAAGTAAGAGTTTGCTAAAGAATACTTGAAAGAATACTGTTTGCGTAATCAAATTTCTGGGCTTAATGTCGTATAGTGGCTGCTGGTGATGTCTAATATTTTTGTGTTTGATTATCATTTTTTTATTTATTTAAAGAATACTAGTTTTAGTTGTAAGGCATTGGGTTTTAAATAAATAAATAATTAGAAGATAAGGTAGTATTTAAGGAAACAATAGGTCCCAGATTTTCAAAATGTAAATGACCTAGGCTATCTCTCTCCTTCACTGGCAAGCCACCTCCATCAGGGGCTGGAAGTCAGTAATATGAACACCAGGGGAAGTTCATAGAAATAAACAGAATTGTAATAGTAAGATTTATTTCTATACCCACCTGATTTCCATGTAGCCTACATGCCCACCATTCTCCCCACTGACTTGTGGTGTCAGGAGAATAAGGAATAGTTTTGACTTCGAGACTGAAGACAAAGGCAGTATAGCTTGCCCCATCCACTGTCTCATTTCTTTACTAGAGACAAACCTGCTGAAAGGAAATGAAAGGTGGCATTTTTCGTTTTAGCAGTAAATGTTGATAAAATTTAAGTTCCAGAGAGATGCAATGTGAACATTGGGTGGTTATAGAAATAACTAATTTTTAAAATTACCTCATCTGCAATATTTTCATATATGAAAGGCCACTTACAACTGTTGATAAACCAATGTTTTTAATATAGATAGACCATGTAAAAGCCAAAATCTTCAAGTTATTTTTTTTTCTTTGGATGAGTATTTTGGAAATATGACTGCTGTAAATATCTAATATGGTTCAGAATTCTACTTGCGCAATAATTGAATTTCAAATTCAGTTACATTTTGAATTGATTTGTATTTGAATATTATTGAATTACTAGTACCTGTACATATATTTTGATATATTTCACAGAGAATTCATAAAAATAAATCCTCAGAAGAATGAATGTAATTGTATATTTGTAGTATGCATATTTTGCATAAATATATCGTAGTCATCAAATCAGGAACCATGACAAATTTCTACCAAAATTTATCTTGAAGTTAGTTTTATACAAGCCCAATTTTTGAAAAATGGGGAAAGAGTAGGGAAAAGTATTTGCAAAACTAATTAATATAATAGTTTCTTTGTAGGAGTTTAGCAACTGAACCATTGTTGTGTTATTTTGTGTGTTTTTAAACCCAAAGAAAGAGAACTAACATATAGATATATTACTATACTGAAATAATATAAAGGAGAATGTACCAACGGGGTTCTTGTTTGCTTCAATTGAAGGGGAAAATTTTGCTAATTGCGTACAGTTCATTTGTGTTGCAATGTAGCTGTGAATGTTTAGGCATATTAGGTTTAACTTCCTTTGAGTCACTAGCTTTTGTAGTGTTGTACAATATACAGTGTATCTTGTGAATTTTTTAATATGAATAGTGTTTCTCATAATCTTTGCAATTTACAGCTTTAATGTTTCCAGTTTGCACAAATGTATTGATTCTAATTTTCTTATGTGAGAAGTGTGATTTTCTATCAAAGATTGCTAAAAATTTGTTTTTATTTATCCTTTTTATTTTTAGCCTGATATGCTGTTGGTTTAAATTATATTCAGGTACTACATAATCATTGATTTAGATTAAATTGAGATACAATTCCTTAGTGGTCAGAAAAGCAAACAATTGAAGTTTTGAAAATCCACAAATGCTCTAAAGAAATTGTTTGCAACTTGGCACCAATTGCTTCAAATTCATTTTAAGACTTTGATGGCATAAACATGTTAGCAAATTTAAAGAGATTTAATCATGAAAAATTATATCAATAAAATTATACTTTAAATATATACAGCAATATCCCAATAAAAAGGTCTTAACAAAACTGTAGAGGGAATATGGTGCTTATTCAAGTTCTAGAAAGATTATATTATGTAACAATGAAGAAAGAAATCTTGATACAGAGTAGTAATACTCAGCTGTTAGCTTTGCATCATAAGTTTTCCCCCATGGGGTATGTGCTTCCCTTCCATGATATTTAGGGTTTATTAACCCAAAATGGGAATAATGTCACACTTGTTACTCATCAAAAGGATTATCGATACAAAAATGACAGGTAGATGATGTTCACTTTATGGATAATAATACACTTTCTTTAATATAATTGTTAAGAATGCATTTACATTCCCTTCAGTGAAACATATCAAATGATAAACGATTAGTTGAGGAAATAGTGGAAGACCAAATAATTAAGAGAACCACATGGGAATGCTGGGGAGAAAGTTAGATATATGCAAAAAATATGATATTGAAATTCATGTAAGAAAATATAGAAAGAAATAAAAAGTAAAGTGGCAGACAAAATTTTAGAAAAAATTAAGAAAAGAAAGCAAAAATTCCCAAGTTTGAGGATGTAAAACGGATTTTGAGCGAAGCGAAAAATCTATTTTTGGGTGAGATAGCCATGTCGTCCTGATGGAAGGTTCCTAATAGTAGCTTCCTAAGGGATATATGTACTACAGTGATATTCCCAGAGAATTTACCTTTAGGTCTCCAGAATTCTAACTCCTGGCATAAATATCCTTAAAATATTTCTCAAGGATATCGCATAATATCAGGGGACGTATTCTTGACACGCCATATAGCAATCTGCACCCCTAATAGCTTTTAAGCTTCGAGTGGAAAGTGGCAAAATTAGAAAGGGGAGCCATATCAAGGCTACCCCAGTTCCCATACTACTAAGTATCACGACAGCGCCATATCCAAGATGGCGGACATTCCTTGTAGCATTGAGCATGGTGCTCAGATACAGTAATTTCGGGAGGGATTCTGCAAAGATCTTTTCTTTAGAAAAGGAGGGTGGGTCCATCAGGACGACATGGCTATCTCACCCAAAAATAGATTTTTCGCTTCGCTCAAAATCCGTTTTTTGGGCTCAAGCCATGTCCTGACGGAAGCATGCCAGAGCAATACTGTATCTCTGGATTTTCATCAATGCCTTAACCTTGGGACAATATTTCTATGGTCATCTGGACCATTTGAGACAAATGACGTTACCGTTATCCGTCAATATCACTAATCATAACGATGTTAGTACTCCCTGCCCCCTACAGGGAAGTGTCATTCTAGATGGTAGAAAAGGGGCCTCAAGGTTAGCATATATTGTATGAACAAACATGAGTATACACTGGGTATACAAACGGTCTCACGGTTTGTATATATTGTCGAAACAATATCAGTGTCCATTATATCCATTGTTTGTAAGCATACAATATGAAGTTTACTTACATAAGTAAGTCAAAGAACTCTGGCATCTTAAATATGCAAATTGTCGGGCAAATTAGGACGCAATTACATTCTAATAGACATTTATTTCTAATAAATGACTAAATGGATTAACAAGAAAAACGAATGTAGCATGATAAACGGATTTTGAGTGAAGCGAAAAATCTATTTTTGGGTGAGATAGCCATGTCGTCCTGATAGAAGGTTCCTTTAAGTAGCTTCCTAAGGTATATTTGACTACAGTGATATTCCCAGAGAATTTGACTTAAGGTCTCCAGAATTCTAACTCCTGGTGCGAATATCCTTAAAGTTTTCCTTTTAGGATATCGCATAATATCAGGAGACGTATTCTTGACACGCCACATAGCAATCTGCATCCCGCATAGCGTTTACGCTTCGAGGGGGAAAAGTGGAAAAATAAAAGAGAAGCCGTTATAAAGTTCCCTTCCTCCGTTACTGTTTGAGTACCCACATGACGCTATAATCGCCGCCATCTTTATTCCTTGTAGCGTTAAGCCGGTACTTATGGATACAGTATTATTGGGAGGGATCCTGCCAAGGCCTATCATAGAAAAGAGGGCGGGTCCATCAGGACGACATGGCTATCTCACCCTAAAATAGATTTTTCGCTTCACTCAAAATCAGTTTTTTGGACTCGGGCCATGTCGTCCTGATGGGAAGTTTACCAGAGCATTAATGTATCCGTGGATTTCCCAGTTGTGCCTTAAACCTCAAGACAATATTTTCTTGGTCATGTAGACCTAAGAGACCTATGACATTACCGTTATATGTCATTTCTTCTAATCCTAGACTATGTTAGTGCTTCCTGCCCCCTACAGGGAAGAGTCAAACTAGACTCGGGAAAAGTCTCGAAGTGCATATTTCATATGACCAACCTAGCAATCAAAAGGGCATACAGGTCTCACTGTATGCCTTTAGCCAAAGTTTGTATTTATAAACGAACACAGGTTCATGTCAGCCACCATAGCATCTGAGGTTTATCAGTTCAGTTGTATACCGCAATAGACAAGTTTGTATCTTGTATCGAAACAAGTTAAGTCTAGCTAGAAAGGTTTGTTTGCATATAGGAACATACTACGTTTGCTTAATATTATTATGCAATAATAAGGAATGAAAGGAATGCTCACACATAACTTTATTAAAAATGTTTAGCGAAATAAGACGCGCAATAAATAAAAATTCAGCATACATTTCGTAATAATATAAAAATGCAAGTGAAATAGATTTACCAACATAGACAATACAGAATAAATCAGAAATACTTGTTTTACCTGAAAACAAAAAGTTTTGCCACTCAAATGAAAATTTAATAAATTTTCTAATGTCTTTCTGAGAAGTCTCTATTTACACTTGTGTAAAAAACACATGTCACTTAGTGTTCAGTCTATGTTTCATCACCTTTGTACACTGGAACAGTCCATAATGTCACCTTGGTGACATTTCACTTAGCATGTTGCACTATAATGTGCCAACATGTACACCCTTAGAATTACAGTTCCCACGTAATTCGCTGTCCCTCGCAGCACTAAGCGACAGGTTTTAGTACACTACCTGCCGCCACCACGAATTATTTTAATTCTTGCACTTGCTTCGCGTAGTGTTTGAAAAACACTCTGGATGACTTCAATCCAGTAAACGAGCGAAGGCTCTCGAAATCCATGAGCTAGAAAAAGTTTAAGAAGAAGCAATTTTCCTAGGATCATGACCTGCAGGTGTACTGTCAGGATCCGTTCTGCGAATTAAGTAGGTGATCTTCGCCCTTAGTTGTTTCAGGGATAAGTTTGAGCCCGATGTTTCTCCTTTAAAGAGCTGTCCTCCCCCGAAGTCTGAAGTTCTGCGAAGATAAGACCTTTAGACTCTCCACTGGACACAGCGAGATATCTTCCTTCAGAGGGCAGATTCTCCAGGGACCCCACCTCTTAGTGGGTAACTCATTCTTAGCGAGAAATGTTGGGTCGGGAAAGAGATTTAGCTCTCCCGTTTCAGCAAACTGGATATGGCCTTCTTCCCGAGAAAGGGCCACTATCTCACTAACTCTAGCCCCTGAGGCTAGAGCAAACAAGAATATAACTTTTTGAGTCAAATCTTTCAAAGAGCAATTATCGTTGTTCAAACTTGAAGCAAAATGTAGTACCTTATCCAAAGACCATGAGATAGGCCTTGGAGGTGTTGCAGGCCTGAGCCTAGCACAGGCCTTAGGAATTTTGTTAAAAATCTCATTAGACATGTCTACTTGGAAAGCATAAAGCAAGGGTCTAGTAAAGGCAGATTTACACGTAGTTATCGTATTGGCTGCTAAACCTTGTTCATGAAGGTGAATAAAGAAAGACAAGCAGAAATCCATCGAGATTTCGTTTGGGTTTCTTGCCTTGACAAAGGCCACCCACTTCTTCCAAGATGACTCATATTGCCTTCTGGTAGATTTTGACTGATATTCCTCTAAGAAGTCTATACTCTTTTTCGAGATCCCAAACCTTTTCTTTACTGCTAGGGTGAGAAAATCATGAGATGAAGGTCTTGGGTTTTCTGTAATGAAGGGAAGACAGTCGACTTCTGTACTTGTTGAGACAGAACTGGGTCTGGCAGGGGAATCAGCCTCAGCTGTAATTCCAATATCAAGGGGAACCAGTTGCTCCGGAGCCACTTGGGAGCCACTAGGGCTGCTGTTCCTTGAAAAGATCTCAGCTTGTTGAGGACCTTCATCAGCAGGTTGGATGGAGGGAACAGATAAAACCTGGTCCATTTGTTCCAGTTGAGGGACATGGCGTTCGCTGCTTCCGCTTGAGGGTCCTCATACGGGGCCACGTATTGAGGAAGTTTCTTATTGTCACTCCTCGCCAAGAGGTCGATCTGCAGTTCCGGGACTTGATATAAGATGAAGGAGAATGATCTTGCGTCTAGGGACCATTCTGACTCTATCGGAGTTATCCTGGATAGAGCCTCCGCTGTCACATTGCAGAACCCTTGAAGGTGAACTGCTGATAAGTGCCAACATCACTTGGTTGACTTGAGGTTATCTCGAGCCTTGACAATTCAGGCATCTCATTACCACCTCGCTGTCTAGAATCAGTCTTATGTGGACTGCAGGGCGAGGGGATAATCTCTTCAGTGTGAGGAAGACTGACATGGCCTCCAAAATGTTGATATGGAAGGTCTTAAATAGAGAGGACCAAGTTCCTTGAACTTTCCGTTGATGAGAGTGACCTCCCCATCCTACCGATGATGCAGCCGTGTGGATGATGACTGAGGGTGGAGGCGGTTGCAGAGATGTTGACCTCTTGAAGTTCTTGGCCTCCGACCATGGCTTGAGAAGTGATTATAGTCGAATCGGTATTGGTCTTCTTAGGTCTCTTCGAGCGTTTGATACGTATCTTCTCCAGACTCCTGATGCATCTTTTAGCTGTGCTCTTAGCACTGGGTCTGTCACTGATGCAAACCGAAGGGAGCCCAGCACTCTCTCCTGTTGGCATCTTGAAATCCTGTTGGATTTTAGAAGTCTCTTGACAGATCCCGCTATCTCTCTCCTCTTCTTTAATGGAATGGAGAGTCGATGTGATCGTAAATCCCAATGTATGCCTAGCCATTGAAACTTCTGAGCTGGAGATAGTCGAGACTTTTTGGTGTTGATCTTGAATCCTAGATGTTCCAGGAACTGGATCACTTTTTTGAATCCTTGCATGCATTTCGACTCGTATGCTGCTCACACCAGCCAATCGTCCAGATAGGATACTACCTGGACACCCTGTAGCCGTACTTGTTGAACAACTGCTTTTGCAAGCTTCGTGAAGATCCTTGGGGCTATGTTTAGTCCGAAGGGCATGGCTCTGAAAGCGTACTTCCTTTTTTGTAGCCGGAATCCTAGGTAGGAGGAGAGTTGGCGATTGATCGGAATGTGCCAATAGGCATCTGACATGTCTATGGAGACTGTGTACAGTGAACCCTCGTTTATCGCGGTAGATAGGTTCCAGACCCGGCCGCGATAGGTGAAAATCCGCGAAGTAGTGACACCATATTTACCTATTTATTTAACATGTATATTCAGACTTTTAAAACCTTCCCTTGTACGTAGTACTGTTAACAAACTACCCTTTAATGTACAGAACACTTAATGCATGTACTACAGTACCCTAAACTAAAACAGGCACAAATATTAAAGGCGATTTTATATCATGCGTTTCCTGAACACGCCAAAAAGCACGATAAAAAATGGCAACCAATGTTTTGTTTACGTTTATCTCTGATCATAATGAAGAAACAAACGCATTTACACATCTGTGTATAGGTTAGTTTTTGCATCGATTATATGGATTATTCAGTACAGTATGTTGATTTTGTTACAGTATTACCAATGTTTTACTTAATTTTTCTTAGGACTTCCAAATGAAATGTTTTTCTTTATGACGCCGCCTGAAACGACGCCGTAATAAAGTACGCTCAGTAAACAAACGAAGGCATTTAACGCGCATGATGAAAGTGATAAATAATGATATTACAGTAAAAGCTTTTAGAAAATATGTTATTACAAATATTATTTACCGTATCTATATAAAATCATACATACGTAGCAAAGCAGGAAAACAATTTACGAGAGAGAGAGAGAGAGAGAGAGAGAGAGAGAGAGAGAGAGTGAGTTGTTTTACGTACGTAAATGTAAATTTTAAACAAAAAAAATAGCCCCATTTCATATAAAATAGGTTATTACAAATATTTTACTTTATCATATTACAGTAGTCTGTATAATACTGTAGAGTTCAGTACAGTATGTTGTTATAGTCGTGGCGATGAAATTCTCACGAAACAAAAACACGGCATTCAATTACAACAGCTGATTCATCTCTCTCTCTCTCTCTCTCTCTCTCTCTCTCTCTCTCTCTCTCTCTCTCTCTCTCTCTCTCTCTTCGTGTTATACAATACTTACATATAGATGAAGAAACTAAAATTAGTTTTCTTAGTGTCAATTAAATACGAAATGAAAAAATTATGCCGAGTTTACATCCATTTCAATCGTTGCTAAAAATATGGCATCCGATTTCATCAGCAAACCACTATTTTTTGGGAAACATCATTTTATTCTAGAAAATTGCTACTCTTTAAATAGTTAATTGCACATTAAGAAAGCATGTAATATTGTTTTTAAATTTCGGGTGTGTTTTAAAAATCGAGTATTGTTGACTTCTTTTTGTTTTACTTTTGGCTGTGATTAGATCAGCTGACGTCTAGTTGCCGCTCATTTCTTAACTTATTCAAACCGTCTACAGTTTACAGTTGATATTACATACCGGTAAGCACCAATGTGTTATAACCTATAAAAATTGTTTTGTTTATTACATTTAAAATAACACACACACACTCTCTATCTCTCTCTCTCTCTCTCTCTCTCTCTCTCTCTCTCTCTCTCTCTCTCTCTCTCTCTCTCTCTCTCTCTCTCTCTCTCTCTGTGGGCTACTTTTCACTACCTCCCATTCCTTACCTCTCTCTATCTCTCTAACAAATGATATCTTTGTTGCTCCTCAAAGTTTCATTTATATTGAAAATCAATCATGATTCAATTTTCCTTACTTTCTCCTATCTCGCACCATCGGTCACATCGCGGTATTTTCAAAATTTCCGGAAAATCCGCGATATATGTATATACATGCGTTATGAAAAAAATCCGCGAAGTGGTGAATCCGCGATGGTCGAACCGCGAAGTAGCGAGGGTTCACTGTATGACCTTTTGGGCAACAGGGCCCTGATGTGTTGAAGAGTCAGCATCTTGAACTTGTCGTTCTCTATGAACTTGTTGAGTGGCGACAAATCCAGAATGACTCTGAGTTTGTCTGAGTCCTTCTTGGGAACACAAAACAGCCTTCCTTGGAATTTGATGGACTTTGCCCTCTTTATCACCCGTCTGCTCAAGAGCTCTCGGGTGTATTCTTCCAGAACGGGGGTGGAGTGTTGGAAGAATTGAGGAAATGATGGAGGAGCTGTCTTCCAGCTCCAACCTAGTCCGTTCTTGATTAGGCTGTGGGCCCAGGGATCGAAGGTCCAACGATCCCGGAAGAGTCGGAGTCTTCCTCCTACCGGAAGCTTCTCATTGCTTCTGGTTTCCGGAGGGCTTGCCTCCTTGACCGCGTGCTCCCCTACCCCCTCTTCCTCTCGAGGGACGTCTAGAGGAATCTCTACTTGACCCCCTACCTTTAGGGCGAAAGGTAGTGGTCTGCCTCTCATAGGCGGGAGTAAAGGCTGGTGACTGAGTCAACACCTGCTGGGGTACCATCTGGTAGGTGGGTTGGGGCTGTGCCACCATCTGTGGCACCGCGGTCATGGGAAGTTGTTGTTGTCTAGCAGGGCGAGATGACACTCTTGGCCTCTTTGTCTTCCTTTTCGGTTGGGGACCCTCATACGGAGAAGACTTCCTCTTAGCCGACATGCCCCACTTCTGGAGAAGATTTCTATTCTCCGTGGCGGCCTTGTCGACTATTTCTTTGATGAATTCATTTGGAAAGAGGTCTTTCCCCAGATATTGGAAGATATCAACTTCCTGGGTTCGTGTTTGACCGAAGCCGAGGCAAACACAAACTCTCTACAAGCACTTCTAGCCCTAACAAAGCTTTAGAAGTCTTTAGTTAGGGTTGCCAAGTGTGTTTTGGCTATGACCATGAACATATCCGGGGACCTCTGTTCACTGGCCATTGCCTCCAGGGTCACCTGGAGGGACAGAGAGGCAGCAAGCCTCTCCTTCGTATACTGTTCCATACGCAGGAGAAACTCAGACAATTTGGGAAGGTTTTTGCTAAACTGACGTCCAGCGATATCAGCCTCCAACTTCCCGACTGAGAAGGTAAGCTGAATATCCTTCCAGTCTTTGTGATCCGTTGGCAGGGCTAGGGAAAGGGGCCTACACTCCTCCAGTGTAGGGCAAGGTTTCCCAGCTTCCACTGCCTTAAACCCTTTTTCCGCAAAGGGGAAGGCCAGTTGCTGGAGCAAGAAAAGAGGGATGTTTCTTGCTCAGGGCCGACACCTTAGAATTGGTGAGACCCCTGTCCTTAAAACTGCTGGCTAGCAAAGCCTGAGCCTTCGCATGGTCAAGCACTATGACCTCCTTAGGCTCTGTCTCCTCCTTGGATACAGGTTCCGCCCTTAGATGAACGAAGCAGTCTGGATAGGACTCAAAGCTGGGCCAAAACTCAATGTCCTCGATAAGGACAGCTCCCAGCTTCTCTGAAATAAAGATCTTACCGTTCGTAATTGGCATGTACTCGGCATGCCTCCACGAGTTTACCTCTGAGCACGAGGGAAGATCCTTTACGCTGGGTCTCCTATGAGACCCACGGACTGCTGCAAGCTGATGAATCTCCTTTCTTAGCGCAGCTTCCCTTTCTTCGCTCTTCTTCTGAAACATCTCCATCATCACTTAGATGGCAGACAGGGTGTCGTCCAACTTTTCAGGTTGAGGAGCGGAGGACGTAAAGGGCACTAGTTCTGGGGCAGGAACCGACGAAACATGACTAATTGGTAGATAATTTGTTTGTTCCGTAACCGAAATACAAACCACGCTATTTACAGAGGGTTACCTTTTAGCGCAGCTGAAATGACGAGCCAATAGTTTTAACGAGGGTTAATTACCCCCGCGCTAGTTAGCGGGGGGTGGGGAAGGGTAGCTTGCTACCCCTCCCCCCTCCACACACCGGTGACTTGCTTCACTTCACTTTTGGCTCGGCGGTGATCAGACGTGTCTGCTCATCGCCCTCGTGACAGCCTTTAATTTTCTGCTTTTTCTTTTCAGCGTGTTTGTTGGTTGGAAGTTGACCTTCAGTTATTTCTTTACAATGCGTACATGCCCTGGAGTTGCCGGTCGTCCTTGTGGGACTTTCATGTCGGACGTAAATACGGATCCGCACACCCTCTGCCCTCAATGTCGGGGCCGACGGTGTGACCAGGAGAACATGTGCTGTGAGTGCAGGGAGTGGTCTGCCTCCCAGTGGGAGAGGTTTGGCCGTCGGCGTAAGAAGAAGTCCAAGAGAGACCGTTCTCCTCCGGGGTTAGCCTTGAAGGAGGAAGGTTCTCGGGACTCTTCTTCCGCCGCCCAAACCTCCTCCGAAGCTCCCCCTCGTCCGCCTCCTAAGGAGAGTCGGCCGAGTGGGAGCGCAGGCCCTTGTTCTGTTTCCCGACCTTCGGTGGGGGGAGAGGGCGTCGCTTCCCATAGCGAGGCGGTTCCCCCTCCTCCTCCGGGGGAGGTTATTGATAATGCCTCATCCAGTGATGATCTTTTACAGATTTGGTCGTCCCTGGGGCTTAAGGGCTTGCTCTCCAGGGTCGCTCTTATTGACCTTGTCTCGTTGGGGGCCGCTGTTAAGCAGTCGCCGGCGGTAGCAGAGGTAGACCCTCTGTCTATTGTCGACGTCGTGGTGACAGAGGCCTCCGACGTGGGTGGGCCTTCCGCCGCAGGTGCTGTTGCGGGTGATGGTGCTAAAGGCTCTCCTCCTCCTTCCGTACATCCTTCGAAGGGGGAAGTGAGTCCTTCGGTCTCGGCTGCTGCTCAGCTTCCTTCTGAGGGAAGTGCTTTAACGGAGACTCCCCTTCGGAGGACCGATGGTCCCGACGATCTTCCCCGAGGCCGCCTCCGCCGTAAGGCTCACCGTCCGCTACGCCACAAGGGCCTCCCTTCCCCTTACAGGGGGACTAAGAGGCGCCTTTTTGGGTCTTCATCCTCCGGGGGGGACTCTCCTCGTCAGCCTCAACCTACAGCTCCGCCCTCCTTGAACCTCTCTGCAGACCGCTCACCATCTCCTGCCAGATCTTCGCCTTCTGGAGAACTCGTCACCCGACGGGCAACGGTCCCTTCGGGGCTAAGGGATCCTTCCCTTACGCAAGCAGTGCTAGCACACAAGCGCTCTCCTGCTCGCCAGCGCTCTCCTGATCTTCAGCGCTCTCCTGCTCGTCGACGATCTCCTGCTCGCCGACGCTCACCTGCTCGTCGGTTCTCTCCTGATGTTCGCCCCCCTCGCCAGCGCTCTCCTGCTCGTCAGCTCTCTTCCGAGCGTCAGCGCTCATTTGAGGACCATCGCCCTGTGGTCTCTGACCACCCTTTAGTTCCTGCTGAACTCCCTGCTCACCATCTGCCTGGTCCTGTGGCTACGCAACATCGTGCTGCGCGTGTGTCAAAAACACATGTTCGCCAACGCGCCAGCGATCTCCCAGTTCCTGCTCGTGAACGCGCCGCGCCACCTGTCCTTTCACATGACACGCGTCGACCTTCTGCTCGCCAGCGATCTTCAGCTCGCCAGCGATCACCTAAGCGCCAGCGATTACCTCCTCGCCAGCGTTCACCTGCTTGCCAGCGCGCACAGGCGATCTTAGTATCGCCTATTCAACAGCGACAGCTAGCGCGCCAACGTTCTCCAACGCTCCTGAAGGAACATGGTTCGCCAGCTTCTAGCTCGCCATCGCGCGATCACCCGCCTGCGCATGCTGCTCGCCATCGCTCGCCATTGCACGATCGCCCTCTTGCGCATGCTGCTCGCCATCGCTCGCCCTCCTGCGGATGCTGATCACCATCGCACCCCATCACGCGATCGGCCACCTCCGCATGCTGCTCGCCATCGCTCGCCCCTGCACGATCGCCCTCCTGCGCATGCTGCTCGCCATCGCTCGCCCCTGCACGATCGCCCTCCTGCGGATGCTGATCACCATCGCACCCCATCACGCGATCATTCACCTGCGCATGCTGCTCGCCACCGCTTACCATTACGCGGTCATTCACCTGCGCATGCTGCTCACCATCGCACGCCAGTGCGTCGACATGCCACATCGCGCCATCGCCAACTTGAGCGACTGCACTCACCAGCTCGTCATCGATCGCCTGTAGATCTACATCGCCAGCAATCTTCCTCACCTACGCGGCAGCGCGTTCCCTCGCCGTCACGCCAACGCTTGCATTCGCCACCTCGGACACGCGTTCATTTACCTGCCCACCCTCGCGCCCACTCGCCTGCGCGACCGCTCGCCTGCGCCGCGACCACTCGCTTGCGCGCCCGCGCGACCGCTCGCCTGCGCGACCACTCGCTTGCGCGCCCGCGCGACCGGTTGCCTGTGCGCCCGCGCGATCATCCACCTGCGCGCCCGCGCGATCATCCACCTGCGCGCCCGCGCGATCATCCACCTGCGCGCCCGCGCGATCATCCACCTGCGCGCCCGCGCGATCATCCACCTGCGCGCCCGCGCGATCATCCACCTGCGCGCCCGCGCGATCATCCACCTGCGCGCCCGCGCGATCGCTCGCCCACGCTCCCGCGCGACCATTCCCGTTCGCGCGACCATTCCCGTTCGCGCGACCATTCCCGTTCGCGCGACCATTCCCGTTCGCGCGACCATTCCCGTTCGCGCGACCATTCGCCCTCGCGCGACCATCGTTTGCGACGAATTCCGCAGCCGGTGGTAGCAGCAGGAACGCGTGCTCCTAGACAGCACTCGGGATCACCTCCATCCAAACACAGGTTGGTAGTGCAGGACGAGGAGAGGTTAGTACTGTACAGCATTCTTCCCCACCTTCTTTTCAGGCAGGTACCGTCGTGTCCACTCCAAAGGATCGCCCGATCCCTTTCCCTTTAGCGAGGATTTCGTACTCTGTGTCCTTGGAGCAGCAGACTTGGTTTGGTCCTCTGGCACGGGCGTTAGTGAGGGTTATGAAACCAGCACTCGCCGGCCAGGGTAACAAACCAACGGCTGTCTCTCCTACGCTGAAGAGAAAGAGAGGAGTGGACTTCGTGGTGACTTCCCCCAGGGCGAAGTTGGTTCCCAAGAGGTCAGTCTCGAGGGTCCCCTCTCCTGCACGAGTACTCTCTCCTTCTCCCGTGGACGAGGCCTTTCCGTCCTCAGGTGAGTCCAGTGGGGCTGTAGTCTTCCCCTCAGCACCAGGGGGGGAGACTTCGCTTCAGGCAGGAGAATCGTCTCGTGAGGAAGGGGCCCCTCGAACCTCGTTGTTGGGATCCTGTATCCCTCCCAGGAGGGAATCCAAGGATTCCAAGACCGTCCCTAAATCCTCTGCAAGGATTTGTCAGGAACCCACGACTACCCAGGGGAATGTCCACGTATCACCCCAGGAAGAGATTCCTGGGGCAGGAGATTTAGCTGCCAGCCAGCAGGGAGGAGAACAGCAAGAGTCCGAACATGCCTTCTGGCAGGTCCTAAGCCTGATAAGGCAACTTAACAGGCTTACGGATCCAGTCATCGCCCCCCGTGAAGGCAAAGACACGATTCTGGATGAAGTGTTTGACGTTCGGAAGGCCCATAAGACCAGTGCAGCTCTGCCCTGGTCTTGGGGGCTGAAGAGTGCCAGGGCTAGGGCCAACGCTCAGCTCGCACTTCTTGCCTCCTCCAGTCGTTCCACTGCCGGGAACAAGCTCATCCCTCCTCCTCGCCTCCAGCAGAGGAGGTATTTCGAGATCCTGGGTGAGCACAACCTCACTCTTCCTCTCCATCACTCTGTGGAGGAGCTGGCGAAGGGAGTTCCCCTTGAGAAACTCTCTGCCCGGCAGGTGTCGTTCTCGGCGGCAGAGGTCCTTAACCACGAGAAGGTCGCTAAGTGTGCCATGCAGTCCACTTCGTGGCTGGACTTCTGGCTAGGATCTCTGGGCATCCTATTGCGATCGGAGGACTTGTCCAAGGAGACCAATAGGAAGGCCCTAGAGACCTTCTTGCTCTCGGGCACCCGCTCCATCGAGTTTTTGGCGCACCAGGTTACCACCCTGTGGGCCAACTCGGTGTTGAAGCGTCGCGATGCTGTGTCCGAGAGATTCCATCCGAAGGTCCCCGCCGTAGATGTGTGTAGGCTCCGACATGCTTCCCTTCTGGGGGAGAGCCTGTTTGAGCCTCAGGACATGGAGCGAACGGCTGAGAGGTGGAGGAAATCCAGCACGGACTCCCTCCTACACAGGGCCCTTACAACTCGGCCCTATAAGCCTTCAGCCCCGCCACAACAGCAGCAACAGCCTCGTAAGGCTCCCAAACAGGCACCGGCAGCTAAGAAAGTGGTGTCTAAGCCCCAGCCCTTTCCAGCCAAGGTCAAGAGGGGCGGTAAGTCCTCCAGGGGAGGCAAGACTCCTAGGGGTGGCGGCCGTGGCCGCAAGCCCTAGGGGTGGCAGTTCCCCTGCATGTCCACCTGTGGGGGGATGCCTTCAGCGTTGCGTCCGCAGGTGGCAGCAACACGGGGCCGATGCTTGGACGGTCTCTGTGATCGGCCAAGGTTATCGCGTCCCGTTCACAACATCTCAACCTCCCCTGACAGCGAATCCAGTGTCGTTGAGCTCCTATGCCACGGGATCGGCAAAGGGGCTGGCCCTTCAGGCCGAAGTCGAGACCATGCTCGAGAAGGGTGCTCTCCAGGAGGTCGTGGACGGCTCCCCAGGCTTCTTCAGTCGACTCTTTCTTGTAGAGAAGGCTACTGGAGGCTGGAGACCCGTCATCGATCTCTCAGCTCTGAACAGGTTTGTCAAACAAACCCGGTTCAGCATGGAGACAGCAGACACGGTCAGACTTGCGGTGAGACCACAAGACTTCATGTGTACACTGGATCTAAAGGACGCGTACTTCCAGATCCCAATCCATCCGTCTTCCAGGAAGTACCTGAGATTCTGCCTAGACAACAAGATCTACCAGTTCAAGGTGCTGTGTTTCGGTCTCTCCACAGCTCCTCAGGTGTTCACCAGAGTGTTCACCCTGATTTCATCTTGGGCGCACAGGAACGGCATTCGTCTCCTTTGTTACCTGGACGATTGGCTGATCCTAGCAGACTCGGAGTCGACCCTTCTTCGGCACCGAGACAGGCTTCTGGATCTTTGCCAGGATCTGGGGATCGTGGTAAACCTCGAGAAGTCCTCTCTGCAGCCGTCCCAACGACTGGTTTATCTAGGCATGCTAATAGACACCAATCTCCACAAAGCCTTTCCATCAGACGACCGGATAGCAAGGCTGAGGAGGGTGGCGGAACCCTTCCTCAGGCGAAAAGAACTCCCCGCCCAATCGTGGTTGCGTCTGTTAGGCCACCTATCCTCCCTGGCCCGTCTGGTTCCAAACAGCTGCCTCAGGATGAGATCCCTTCAATGGCGGCTCAAGTCCCGGTGGAATCAAGGATCCGATTCCCCGGACATTCGGATCCCAATGGGGTCTCTGGAACAGACGGACTTGCGGTGGTGGCTGGCCGACGAGAACCTGCGGAAGGGAGTGAGTCTTCTCGTCCTCCCCCCGGAATTGACTCTGTTTTCGGACGCGTCAAAAGAAGGGTGGGGGGCGCACGTTCTGAACCAGAGGGCCTCAGGCCTTTGGTCAGAATCAGAAAAGTGCCTACACATCAACCTGCTAGAATTGAAGGCCGTCTTTCTGGCTCTTCAGCAGTTCCAACGGTCCCTGGCGGGTCACTCCCTGGTGGTGATGAGCGACAACACCACAGTAGTGGCTTATATCAACAAGCAGGGAGGCACTTTTTCGCAACAGCTATCCCATCTTGCAGTAGAGACTCTGAGGTGGACCGAAACCCACTCGATAACACTATCAGCTCGCTTCATTCCTGGCAAGAGGAATGTGCTCGCCGACAGTCTGAGCAGGGCTTCGCAGATAGTGAGTACCGAGTGGTCTTTGGATCCTCAGATAGCCAACAAAGTCCTGACTTTGTGGGGTTCCCCGACTGTGGACTTGTTCGCGACAGCCTTGAACTTCAAGCTGCCCAGCAACGGTGGGACAACATCGACGTGTACGCCTTCCCACCATTCTGTCAGATGAGAAGGGTGCTCAACAGGACCAGACTATCAGTCAACTGTTCCATGACTCTGGTAGCTCCGCTATGGCATCACGCGGAATGGTTTCCGGACCTTCTGCAACTCCTGACGGAACTCCCAAGGGAGCTTCCTCCACGACACGAGCTTCTCAGACAACCACACTCCGGCGTCCCTCACAGGGCCGTAGCCTCGCTTCGGCTTCACGCCTGGAGACTATCCAGCGCCTCCTCGCGGAGAGGGGCTTTTCGCAACAGGTTGCGGAGAGAATGTCTCGGCACCTGCGAAGGTCCTCTGAGGGAGTCTACCAAGCAAAGTGGAGAGTCTTTTGTGGTTGGTGTTGTGGAAGGGGTATCTCTCCACTCGATGCCACTATTCCAGCAATAGCGGACTTCCTCGTGTATCTGCGAGAAGAAATGCGCCTTTCTGTCTCGGCAGTGAAAGGCTATCGCTCAGCCTTAAGCTTGGCCTTCAGATTGAAGGGCGTGGATATTTCTTCATCGCTAGAACTCTCTTTACTCATACGTAGCTATGAGCTTACCTCCCCCCCAGTCGGAAGTGAGACCCCCTCCTTGGAACGTGGTTCGAGTCCTCAGGTCTCTTAACAGACCTCCCTTCGAGCCATTACGCCAGGCCTCTGATCGCCACCTGTCTTGGAAGACGGCTTTCCTACTCGCCTTGGCTTCGGCCAAGCGAGTTAGTGAACTTCATGGTCTCTCGTACGACATCGCCCATTCAAGGGGATGGGGGGAGGTAACGTTCAGGTTCGTCCCTGAGTTTGTGGCCAAGACTCAGAATCCTGGAGTGCCGGATCCTCGGTTCGACTCTTTCAGGATCGCGAGTCTCCGTTCTGTAACAAACGACCCAGACCAGCTGCTACTATGTCCAGTGAGGTGTCTGAGGCACTACTTGAAGAGAACGGCTGCAGTCCGTCCTCATGTGCGAGCTTTGTTTGTGAGCACAGGCAGGACAAAGAGGAGGGTCACCAGGAACACCATCTCAGCTTGGATTCGAAGGGTTATCCACCATGCCCTGAATCCTGACCCTCCTCCGTCACGTCGGCCTCGGGCCCACGATGTCAGGGGTATTGCTACATCCCTGGCCTTCAAGAGAAACTTCTCTGTGACGCAGGTACTTCAAGCTGGGGTCTGGAAGCGTCAAACGACCTTCACAGCCCACTACCTGCAAGACGTGACCCACAGGAGCCTCGATACGTTTTCTATCGGCCCTGTGGTGGCTGCACAACAGCTGGTCTAACCTCAGGCTCCTTTTTGGACAAGTAGCAGTAGGTTGAGGGCGTTGTTACCCGGTCTTAGTCTGCGTGAATGAAAGAGTATGTCTGACCCTTACTTCTTTCTTCATTCTCCCCTCTCTTGGGGAAGCAGCATCCTGGTCCTCGCATAGCTGACCTCGACCTCTGCAGGTAACCCATGCTTCTTTGTGCTCCTAGTATTAAGCTTAATACTGTTGCGTCTCCCATACCCTGACAAGGTAGTATGGGGAACGTCCTATCCTAGAATTCCTATCTGAAGGTCTCAAGGTCAACTTCATAGGACGAGTCACACTCTCCTCCTCACACTGCTTATGTAGGCCACTCGTTCCTAGCGATGCTAGGAACTTTTGAGGTACAGGGGCTCCCTCTCTCTAGTGCTGCTCACTGAGGGATCGAGCCCCCGGGCAAGCCGAAGTCAGTAAGGCTGGGGACTTTCCACCCTGCCTAAGGGGTAAGTCACCCTCTGTAAATAGCGTGGTTTGTATTTCGGTTACGGAACAAATGACAAATTCGAAGATAATTTGTATTTTTCCTAACCATACAAACCTTAGCTATTTACACATATGTGCCCGCCATCCCTGACCCCCAAGTCAAGTCCTACCTCTAAGTGAAGTGAAGCAAGTCACCGGTGTGTGGAGGGGGGAGGGGTAGCAAGCTACCCTTCCCCACCCTCCGCCAACTAGCGCGGGGGTAATTAACCCTCGTTAAAACTATTGGCTCGTCATTTCAGCTGCGCTAAAAGGTAACCCTCTGTAAATAGCTAAGGTTTGTATGGTTAGGAAAAATACAAATTATCTTCGAATTTGTCATATTTTTCCTAACTATACAAACCTTAGCTATTTAATAGGGGTATTACTTAAGGCGTAGCTGAAATGACGAGCCATTAATCTTTAGCGAGGGTTTACTACCCACACCTATAGTTAGCAGGGGTAGGGGATGGTAGCTTGCTACCCCCCCCTCCCCCTCTCTCACACACTTGTGCTTGAGCTCACTTTGCTTGGAGGTAGGACTTCAAGAGGGATAGGGCTGGCGAGCAAGTTTGGTTAAATAGCTAAGGTTTGTATAGTTAGGAAAAATACAAATTATCTACGAATTTGTCATTTGTTCCGTAACTGGAATGCAAACCACGCTATTTAATAGGGGTGACTCACCCATTAGGAAGGGTGAACGTCCCAGCCAGTCTGGCTTTTAGCTTTGCCCGAGGGCTCGTTATTTGAGTGTGTAAGCACCCAAGAAATAAGGAGTCCCTGCGCCTCGCTAGAGCCTTGCTACGCAAGGACTGCGGCCTACGCAAGCTGTGTGTGAAGGTATGAAGAAGTGTGACTTGTCCTAGGAAGTTGTTCTGAAGTTCTTTAGATGGAAACTTGTAGACTAGGACTTTGACAATACCACCTCGTCAGGGTATGGGGACGTAACAGTATTAATCTTAATGCTAGGAACACAAGGGAGCATGGTTTACCTGCAGTGGTTTGAGGTCAGCTATACAGAGAACCCAGGATGCTGCTTTCCCCAAGAGAGGGGATGATGAAGAAAAGAACAAGGACCAGTCAAACCTTTTCATTCATGCAGACTAAAACCAGGTAACAATGCCCTCAACCTTCTGCTACTTGTCCAATAAGGAGCTTGAGGTTTTGAACCAGTTGTTGTGCAGCCACAACAGGGCCAATAGCGAATGTATCGAGTCTCTTGTGGGTCACGTCTTGCAGGTAGTGGGCTGTGAATGTTGTTTGACGTTTCCACACCCCAGCTTGAAGAACCTGCATCACTGAAAAATTTCTTTTGAAGGCCAGGGACGTAGCTATGCCTGACATCGTGTGCTCTAGGGCGATGTGACGGAGGAGGGTCTGGATTCAAGGCCAGGTCAATGACCCTACGAATCCATGCAGAGATGGTGTTCTTGGTGACCCTCCTCTTAGTTCTTCCTGTGCTGACGAATAGTGCTGGCACACGAGGACGGGCTGCAGCTGTTCTTTTGAGGTACAGCCTCAGGCTCCTTACTGGGCATAGTAAGAGATGGTCTGGGTCATCTGTTACAGTACGGAGACTAGAAATCCGGAAGGAGTCGAATCGAGGATCCGCCACTCCAGGATTCGGAGTCTTAGCAATAAACTCAGGGACGAAGCTGAACGTTACATCCCCCCATCCCCTTAAATGGGCGATGTCATACGAGAGACCATGAAGTTCGCTGACTCGCTTGGCCGAGGCCAAAGCTAGTAGGAACACCGTCTTCCAAGTTAGGTGGCGATCTGAAGCCTGGCGTAATGGTTCGTAGGGAGGTCTCTTAAGAGACCTGAGAACTCGAACCACGTTCCATGGAGGAGGTCTCACTTCCGACTGAGGGCAGGTAAGTTCATAACTTCGTATGAGTAGGGAAAGTTCCAGCGAGGAAGAAATGTCCACTCCTTTGAGACTTAAAGCTGACCGATAGCCTTTCACCGCCGAGACTGAAAGGCGCATTTCTTCCCGCAAATACACGAAGAACTCCGCTATTGCTGGAATAGTGGCATCGAGTGGAGAGATACCCTTTCAACGACACCAACCACAGAAGACTCCCCACTTTGCCCGGTAGACAGATGCGGATGACCTTCGCAGGTGTCAAGACATCCTGACCGCAACTTGTTGCGAAAATCCTCTCAGCGAGGAGATGCTGGATAGTCTCCAGTCGTGAAGACGTAGCGAAGCTACGGCTTTGTGGAAGATGTTGGCGTGTGGTTGTTTGAGTAGCTCATGTCGCAGAGCGAGTTCTCTCGGAAGTTCCGTTAGGAGTTGCAGAAGGTCCAGAAACCATTCCGCGTGATGCAATAGCAGAGCTATAAGCGTCATCGAAAGATTGACCGATATTCTGGTCTTGTTGAGCACCCTCCTCATTAGACAGAACATGGGAAAGGCGTATACGTCGATGTTGTCCCACCGTTGTCGGAAGGCATCTTGCCAGAGCGCCTTGGGATCCGGGACTGGGGAGCAGTACAGCGGAAGCTTGAAGTTCAGCCCTGTAGCGAACAGATCCACAGTCGGGGAACCCCACAAAGTCAGGACTTTGTTGGCTACTAGATGATCCAAAGACCACTCGGTATTCACTATCTGAGACGCTCTGCTCAGACTGTCGGCGAGCACATTCCTCTTGCCTGGAATGAAGCGTGCTAATAGTGGAATCGAGTGGGCTTCGGTCCATCTCAGTATCTCTACTGCGAGATGGGATAGCTGCTTTGAAAAGGTACCTCCTTGCTTGTTGATGTAAGCCACTACTGTGGTGTTGTCGCTCATCACCACCACAGAGTGACCTGCCAGGTATTGTTGGAACTGTTGAAGGGCCAGGAATACGGCCTTCATTTCTAGCAGATTTATATGGAGGCACTTTTCTGATTCTGACCACAGGCCTGAGGTCCTGTGTTGCAGAATGTGGGCCCCCCACCCTTTCTTTCAGGCGTCCGAAAACAGCATCAAATCCTGGGGGGAGGACGAGAAGATCCACTCCTCTTCATAGGTTCTCGTCTGTCACCCACCACTGAAGGTCCGTCTGTTCCGCAGGACCCATAGGGATCATGACGTCCGGGGAATCGTAACCCTGATTCTACCGAGACTTGAGTCGCCATTGGAGGGATCTCATCCTGAGGCGACCGTTGAGAACTAGACGAGCCAAGGATGAGAGGTGACCGAGGAGACGTAACCACGATTGGGCTGGAAGTTCTTCTCGTCTGAGGAAAGGGCTTGCAACCTTCCTCAGCCTTGCTATCCTGTCGTCTGATGGGAAGGCTTTGTGGAGATTGGTGTCTATGATCACGCCTAGATATACCAGTCTTTGAGTGGGAAGCAGCCGAGAGGACTTCTCGAGATTTACCATGATCCCCAGATCTTGGCTAAGTCCCAGAAGTTTGTCTCGGTGTTGAAGAAGGGCTGACTCCGAGTCTGCTAGGATCAGCCAGTCGTCTAGATAACGGAGGAGACGGATGCCGATCCTGTGTGCCCACAACGATATTAGGGTGAACACTCTGGTGAAAACCTGTGGTGCTGTGGAGAGACCAAAACACAGCACCTTGAACTGGTACACCTTGTTGTCTAGGCTGAATCTTAAGAAATTCCCTGAAGACGGATGGACTGGGATCTGGAAGTACGGGTCCTTCAGGTCCAGTGTACACATGAAGTCTTGCGGTCTCACTGCAAGTCTGACTGTGTCTGCGGTCTCCATGCTGAACGGAGTTTGCTTGACAAACCCGTTCAGAGCTGAGAGGTCGATGACTGGTCTCCAGCCTCCAGACGCCTTCTTTACAAGAAAGAGTCGACTGAAGAAGCCTGGGGACCCGTCGAACACCTCTTAGAGAGCGCCCTTCTTCAACATGGTCTGCACTTCTGCCCGAAGGGCTTGCCCCTTTGCCGATCCCATGGTAAGGGAGCTCAACGACACTGGATCTGCTGTCAGGGGAGATAGAGATGTTGTGAACGGGACGCGATATCCTTGACTGATTACGGAAATCGTCCAGGAATCTGCCCCAAGTTGCTGCCATCTGTTTGCGCAACTTTGTAGGCATCCTCCCACTGGTGGACATACAGGGGGACTGCCAATCCTAGCGTTTGCAGCCTCGGCCGCTCCCTCTAGGATTCTTTCCTCCCCTGGAGGACTTTTTGCCTTTCTTATCCTTGACAGGAAAGGGCTTAGACACCGTAGTCTTCGCTGTAGCTGCCGGTTTCGTGGTCTTGGTAGGACGTGGTTGCTGGGGTGCTGGAGGTTTATAGGGCTTCAATGTTAGAGCCCTATGTAGGAGAGAGTCCTGGTTGGACTTCCTCCACCTCTCAGCCGCCTGCTCCACATCCTTAGGCTCGAACAAGTTCTTCCCCATAACGGAAGAATGTCTGAGCCTGCTGATCTTGGTATTGGGGACCTTTTGATGGAATCTCTCAGACACCGCATCTCGACGTTTCCTGATGGTATTAGCCCACAAGTTCGAGACTTGGTGGGCAAGAAACTCGATCGTGCGAGTGCCCGAGAGTAAAAAGGTCTCCATGGCCTTCCTGGTACTTTCTTTGGACAAGTTTTTTGAACGTAACAGGATGCCTAGGGACCCTAGCCAGATGTCCAGCCATGAAGTTGCCTGCATGGCACACTTCGCTACCTTCTCCTAGCTAAGGATCTCCGTCGCCGAGAACGAGACCTGCCGGTTGGAGTCTCTCAAGAGGGACTCCCCTGATAAGCTCTTCCAAAGAGTGGTGTAGGGGAAGAGCTAAACAAGTCTCCTAAACGATGTCAAAGTACCTCCTCTGTTGGACACGAGGAGGTGGGAGAAGTTTGTTGCCAGCGCTGGATCGGCTGGAGGAGGCAAGCTCGGAGAGCTGGGCTTCGACCTTGTCTCTGGCACTCTTAACCTCTTGAGACCAGAACAAAGCCGCACTGGCCTTCGAGGGTTTTTGAGTCCCAAAGACTCGGTCCAAGACCGTGTCTTTGCCCTCACGAGGGGGAATCTCTGGATCCGCAAACCCATTGAGATTCCTCATAAGGGTCAGAACCTGCCACAACGCATGCTCTGACTCCTGCAGCTCTCCTCCTGAAGAGCTAGCAGCGAAGTCTCCTGTCTCCATAGGCTCTTCTTGGGGAGACTCGTGGACGTTTTCTGAGTGCTTGGCTGGCTCCGGTCTAAGCCTTGAAGATGACTTCGGCACAGTCTTAGAGTCCTTCGACTCCCTCCTGGGAGGGATGCAGGACTCCAACAATGATAGTGAGAGCCTCTTCTCCACCCCTACCCAAAAAGACTTTCCAGCGGGAGGTGGGGTTTCCCTCATTGGTGCGATGGGGGAACGCCTCACCTCACGTGACTCCCCTGAGGACGGGAAATCTTCGTCCGAAGGGGAGGGAGTAAAAGTCTGGGGGGTGAGGAGGCCTTCCTCAAGGACTTACGAGGAGTCAGCTTTGCCCTCGGAGAAGTTACCACATTCGACACTCCTCTCTTCCTCCTCAGGGGAGTAGAAGTTGCCAATGATTTGTGGCCCAGCTCAGAGAGAACAGGCTTAAAAGCCTGCATGACTGCTCTGACCAGGGACCCAAACCAAGGCTGCGGACTGGAAACTTCCTCTGGAGGGAAGGGGATCGACCGATCCCTAGGAGGAGTTGCCAAACGGGGATTCGCCTGAAAAGATGATGAAGGAGAAGAAAAGTTCCTGGACCTTTCCGGAATCTTCCCCCCTGCCGGCGAGCGCGCTGTTCTGCGCTTGCGGGGGGGAACGCGATGATGATGACCTGGCCGCGCGTTGTCCTGCAGCCTCGCACGTGGGGGGTTGAGGATCGCGCTGGGGAGCGTGCTGGCGCTCGCGCGATGGAAAATGCCCTGGGTCACGTGCGGGAGACAGGTGGCGCGCGAGGGCGATGGCGAGGGTGCGCACGGGCGTGCAGGCGAGCGATGGCGCGCAGGGGCGTGAGTTGGAGAAGGCAGAGGGTGCGCTGAATGAAGGATAAGCGCTCGCACGCGCGAAGGTGACTGTTTGCGCGCACGGGCGCGCAGGGTCCAGCCGAAAAGCCCGTGCAGGCGATACCGTTTGAACACGCGCACGCAGGAGACACATCTCTTGCGCGCGGGGCGCGCATGAGAGCGCACATCAGGCTGTGGCGAGATGGGCGCGTGCACAACCTCATGGGCGCGCTTCGGAGACTTGCGCGCAGGGGGGGAACAATGATACGTTGGCGAGCGCTGTCGAGCAGGAGAAGAAGTTAGCTTCCCCACTGCGCCCAGATCAGAAGTTCGTGGGCGCGCAGGAGATCGTTGGCGCGGAGAGCGGGGGCGCGCAGGCGAGCGCTGGCTTGCAGGAGAGCGCTGGAGCGTAAGCGAACGCTGGCGCGCAGGAGAACGAAGGCGCGCATGGCGCGCAGCAGGTTGAGGGCTCGCAGGTGAGCGCTGGCGCGCTTTAACAGGAATGTCTTCTGCCGACAACCGCTTGCGCGCAGGTGAGTTTTGGCACGTAAGGGACGTATGCACTATCTTGCGCATACGCCCTTGATGCCCCAAAGGGACCGTTGCCTGTTTTACAACAGGATGCGTTGGCGCCCACAGCGCGTCAGCAGCCAGGAACGGCAACGGCAGGTCAGCAGGTCTGACGGGTGGAAGGTCGGCGTGTCCTTTGTAAGGACGACCTTCCACCGAAGGAGATCGCGAACAATCTGCAGAGAGGTCCAGGGTTGTAGCTGGGAGAATCGGAGAACGAAGGAGAGGTTCCTCTGCGGCGGACTGCGGAGACGATGAACCGAAGAGGCGCCTCCTAACACCCTTGTGAGGTGAAGGAAGGCCTCTACGGCGAAGAGGAAGGCGGGCTTTACGCCTTATGTGCCCTCTGTGAGTGAACTCCCCCGAGGGGGAGAATCATCGGCAGGAGAGACCGTTGGACTTAGTTCCTCCCTCAAAGGATGTGCAGAGGGAGGAACTAAGCCTTCAGCTACAACAGGATCATCACGAGCAGAGGTTTGAGATATCGCATCGGAAGCCTCTGCCACGACAATGTCGACGATGGACAGAGGATCAACCTCTGCCAAAGTCGGCGATTGTTTGACAGCGGCCCCCAACCGGATCATGTCAAACAAAGCTTCCTTGGAGGGCAAACCCTCAAGCCCCAAGGAAGCCCAAAACTGAAACAAATCATCATTAGAGACATGAATATTTAAATCCTCCCCCGGGGGAGGAGGAGGAGCTGCCTCGCTATAGGAGGCAACTCCTTCTCCCAAACCCCGAGATCGGGCAACAGAACTATGGCCTACGCTACCACTCGACAGTTTCTCGGAAGAAACCGATCGAGTGGGAGCTTCGGAGGAGGTTTGGGCCACGGAAGAAGAGCCCTTGGGATTTTCTCCTTTCAAAGAAACCTTCGAAGGAGAAATATCCCGTCTGGACTTCTTCTTCCGGCGCCGAGAAAACCTCTCCCACTGGGAGGTAGACCACTCCCTACACTCACCACACACTTTATTTCTATCACACCGTTGGCCCCTACAATAAGGACAAAGGGTGTGAGGGTCCGTATCGACCGCCGACATAAACGTGCCACAAGGGCGGTCGGGTAATCCAGGACACTTTTGCATAGCAGAGGCTAACTTCACGCACACCTGTAAAAGGAAAAGCAAAAAGCATTAAATGGCTGTCAAGAAGGCGAAGGTGAAAGCGGACACGTCCGACTACCACCCGAGCCGAGAGCAAAGTGAGCTCAAGCACAGGTGTGTGTGAGGGGGGAGGGGGGTAGCAAGCTACCCTCCCTACCCCCTGCTAACTAGCGGTGGGGTAGTAAACCCTCGTTAAAATTCTAATGGCTCGTCATTTCAGCTACGCCGAAAGTAATAACCCATATTAAATAGCGTGGTTTGTATGTCAGTTACGGAACAAACCTTGATTCCTTACCTGCTAAGGTAGCTGACTTCAAAGGTTCCTGCCTCTTGAGTCGCTTTCCCTTAGGAGTGTCAGCCAGGAGTGGACCTGTCATACTGAAACAACTCAATCAAGTCTGTCAAACGGGGTGAGACCAACAACTTGACTAGACTTCAGCACTACCTATGCCCCTTTTTAAAAAACTGTAACCTTACTCAAACTAACCACCTAACCTTGCAGAATAGATATTACTATCTAGCTAGACTGAGGGCACTGTACCACCAGTCAGAGTCATCAGACAACCATAAAAACCAAAACCCAAACACAGGTATACAAAAGTTAAGGTTGAGGGGGAGGTAGTAACTCCTTTGCCCAATACAGAAGCAGTAGCTACGTATGGGCCCAAGGTATAACACCTTTCATAATCAGCTCTTACCTCTCTGAGGTAATGAGAGGCGAACACAGAGTTGCTTCTCCAGAATGTTGCGTCCATAATCTGTCCGACATATTCTTGGGATATACCAGTGAAGTAACAATGGGTTTCACCTCATGAGCTTTTACTGTAGTTTTAAAAGACCGAAGCTCTCTTCCTCACACAAGAGGTGAACTTCTCTTATTGTCTCCCTCAAGAAAAATGACAATGCATTCTTTGAGAGGGGCTTTAGAGGGTCTTTCACTGAGCACCATAAAGAATTGGAAGCACCTCTAACATTCTTGATATGAGATAAATAAGCCCTTAGGGCTCTAACTGGGCAGAAGAGCCTCTCCTGCTCTTGAACCACCACATTAGTGAGGTTAGGAACCTCAAACGTCCTCGGCCAGGGTTTAGATGGATTCTTGTTCTTAGCGAGGAAGTCAATCCTCAACGCACATACTGCTCCATCCTGGTTAAAGCCCACCTGCTTCTCAATAGCGTGAACCTCACTGACCCTTTTTGCTGTGGCCAGAGCCATCAGGAAGAGGGTTTTCTTAGTAGCATCTCTAATGGATGCTTGTGAGATGGGTTCGAATTTCTTGCTGCATAGGAACCTCAGAACCATGTCCAAATTCCAAGCTGGGGGTCTTAACAGAGCCTGCTTAGTTGTCTCAAAAGACTTCAAGAGATCTTGCAAGTCTTTATCCTGAGTCAAGTCTATGCCTCTGTGCCTACAGACAGCAGAAAGCATACTCCTGTACCCTTTAATAGTGGATACGGCCAGTTTAGAGTCTTGACTGAAGGACAACAAAAAAAATCCGCTATCTGGCTCACAGAGGTAGTGGTTGAGGAAACTTTATGCTGCTTACACCATACTCTAAAGGTTTCCCACTTTGATTGGTAGACTCTTTGCGAAGAGACCCTCCTCGCTCTGACGATAGCTCTTGCAGCTTGCGCAGAAAAGCCTCTCGCTCTGACAAGCTTCTCGATAGTCTGAAGGCAGTCAGTCGTAGAGCGAGGGGGTTTTGATGATACCTCTCGAAGTGGAGCTGTTTGAGAAGCTTTGGACTTGGAGGAAGGCTTCTTGGAAAGTCCACCGGCATGTCCAACACCTCTGTGAACCATTCTCTTGCTGGCCAGAATGGAGCTACCAGGATTTTTCTTCCTGATTCGAGGAGAGCGAATTTCCCGATTACCAGATTGATGATCTTGAAAGGGGGGAACGCATAGGTGTCCATCCCCGTCCAGTCCATCAAGAAGGTGTCTACTGCTATTGCCTCCTCGTCCGGGACTAGGGAGCAGTAGTTGGAGATCCTTTTGTTTTGGTTGGAGGCGAAGAGGTCTATTAAAGGCCTCCCCCATAACTTCCACAGACTCTGACAGACCTGATGATTGAGGGTCCACTCTATGGGAAGAACTTGCCCTTTCCTGCTAAGCATGTCTGCTCTTACATTCTTCTGTCCCTGCACGAATCTTGTTAGAAGTTCTACGTTGTTCTCCTTCGACCACAGAAGGAGCTCTTTTGCTGTTTCAAACAGAGACAGAGAGTGAATTCCCCCTTGCTTTCTGATGTAAGCCAAAGCCGTGGTGTAAATCCAGACACCCTCCAGTCCCTTGGACGTACCGCTGCCAGCACCGACTGAGTTGTCTCCATGGTAAATTTTGTCTTTTCCACAAAGACGTTCAGAGCGCTGACATCTAGCACTGGTCTCCATCCACCCGAGCTCTTGGGTACCAGAAACATGCGATTGTAGAAGCCTGGGGAAGATAGTTCCAGAACTAGCTCTATCGCTCCCTTCTCCAGCATCTGTTTCACCAGATCCAGTAGAGCCTCCTGTTTCCCGACGTCCGAGTACTGCGCCACCAAGGATAGAGGCGTATTTGCAAGCGGAGGCTTCTTCAAGAGGGAGATCTTGTATCCCTCCTTGATGACCGAGAGGGACCAGGCGTCCGTCCCTCTTTTCTTCCAAGCCTGCCAAAAAAGTGACAGTCTTGCTCCTACTGCTGTCTGGAGGACTTGAGCTTCATCTCCTGGGGTGGGATCTGAACGAACCCCTATTCGTTCTACTGCCCGTCTCCTGCCTTCTTCCCCTGAAGTCTTTTCTCGTCGGAGCTCTACCTGGAAAGGGCTGCTGAAGTTTCCTCTCCTTTCTCTTCAATGACGAAGGAACCGCTTGTAAAGGCTTCCTTGCAGAGCGTGACAGGTCTTGTGGGGCCTTTTGTGCTAGAGAAAGGGTAATGTCCCTGACAAGGGACTCAAGAAAAAGGTGCTCCGAGAGAGGGGTGTAAAGGAGCTCAGCCTTCTGCGCGACTGTAACTGCTCTAGAAGTGAAGGAACATAAAAGGGCCCTCTTCTTTAAAACTCCTGCAGAAAATAGGGAAGCCAACTTATTTGACCCATCCCTAAGAGCCTTGTCCATGCAGGCCATAATTCTAGTAAGGTCTTCTTTATCTTCCAACCGCTCTGTTTTCCTGGCCAGCGTACCCAGAGACCAGTCCAAAAAACTGAAGACTTCGAAGGTTCGGAAAATTCCCTTGACGAAGTGGTCAAGCTCAGACATAGACCACATTACCTTCGCCGAGTAAAGGGGAGGTCTTCTGGAAGAGTCAACAATGCTAGAGAAGTCCCCCTGGGAGGGCCTGGGAGGGGGCAGGCACTCCCAGGCCTAGAGCTTTTCCAGTCTCGTACCACATGCCCGCCTTAGACGCAAGTCTAGCTGGTGGAAACGAGAAGGTGGTCTTGACAGCTTGCCTACGCTCCTTCGGCCAGTCATCCATTCTAGCGAGAGCCTTCCTAGCCGAGATGGACAGCTTCATTTTGATGAAAGCCGACTGTTTTTTGGCCTTCTTCCTACTAAACTGCGACTGAGGAGAACGAGGAGCAGCAGGTTGAAACTCCTCCCCATAAAGCTCAAGGAGGGAGCGAGAGAGAACCTTATAATCTGCAGCCGCGTTAGCAGGCTTATCCTCATCCTCAGAGATATCCTCTAGATCTTGCCCTACTCTCTTTGGGCTGCAGGAACTAAGTCTGGGGTTGCTTTAACAAGCCAATCAGTTTCCAATTGCTCATCTGTGTCTGAGAAAAGCAAATCATCGGATGCGTCCTATTGGCGAGGCCTGAATGTGTCCTGACATCGAGGGGCGCGTGCGTCCCGGGGCCGCGCGCTGGAGGCGTTCTGTCGCCGAACAATGGAGGCGTCCTGACGACGCGCGCTAGAAGCGTCCTCGAGGCGGGAGGAGGATGCGTCCTGGCACCGAGAGCTGGAAGCGTCCTTGCGACGAAAGCTGAATGCGTCCTGGCGTCGTGAAGCGGAAGCGTCCTGGAGAGGCAGGCTGGAAGCGTCCTGGCGGCGTGTCGAGGGACGAATCGAGCTGCGGTTCCCTGGGAGAGGCACTCCGTTCCCTCTTAGAGGACGATTTCTTAATCGGTAAAGTGTCGTCCTTACGCCTGCCCAACTGGGAGGAAGGGTGGCTAAAAGCTTGTACCAAAGAAGACAGCTGCTTCTGCATAACTTTCATAAAAGACTTCACGACTTCTGCTGGATCCTGCGTTTCCGAAGGCGATGGCTGCCGAGTAGCGCTGGTCGTAGGAGAAGGCTCTCTCGATAGTCTCTCGTCACTTACAAGAAGAAGAGAATCTACCTTCCCTCCATTTCTAGGCTTTGACCTCTTCGTTGGAACGGCGTCCCAATCATCCTCTGAAAGAAAAGGTCCTGGGCTACTCGATAAGGGAGAGCGAGAACGAGTCTGGTCACCTTGATTCCATCTCCTCTTGGTCGGTCTCGAAGCTTCATACTGCAATTAGCGTCTAGGCGAGGGGCTCGGAGAAGACACCATCACTTCTGACACGCCTTTACCGTGGCGGTCATGAGCAGCCTGGGAAAACGCAACAGGACTGCTTAAGGCAACGGCTGACCGAGGATGCATACCTCTCACTCCCTTGCGGCCGTCGACATACCTTCTCCCTTGGTCCTGGGAGTTTGGTAGAGGTCTAGACCCAGGGACGTGACAGGTTCGATCAGTCGCCACCTCCACTGCACTTTCACAACCACTAATCACACTCTCACTCTTACCTTTAAAGGCTGAAAGATAACAAATTCGTAGATAATTTGTATTTTTCCTAACTATACAAACCTTAGATATTTACATGGGGTAATTACTTCGGCGTAGCTGAATGACGAGCCATAAAAGTTTTAACGAGGGTTTCCTACCCCGCCGCTAGTTAGCAGGGGGTAGGGAGGGGAAGCTAGCTACCCCTTCCCCCTCACACACCAGAGAATACTCCACTTTACTTAGAGGTAAGACTTATCTTAGGGGACCAGGGCTGGCGGGCACATTATTGTAAATAGCTAAGGTTTGTATAGTTAGGAAAAATACAAATTATCTACGAATTTGTCATTTGTTCCGTAACTGAAATACAAACCACGCTATTTACATGGGGTGACTTAACCCTTAGGAAGGGTGGTAAGTCCCGGCCATACTGGCTTTGGCTTGCCCGGGGATTGCATATTCGAGCGATCAAGTACAGTACTCAGACAATAGGGAATCCCTGCTCCTCACTGGCGGTTGTGAAACTGCCGCGGCCTACGTAAGGTGTGTGCGAAGGTGAAAAGTGACTTGACCCAGACAGTTGCCCTGGAGTCCCTCAGAAGGAAATCCAGGCTAGGACTCTCCCAATACCACCTCGTCAGGGTATGGGGACATGACAGTATTACACCTAATACTAGGAACACAAGGAAGCATGGTCTACCTGCAGTGGTTTGAGGTCAGCTGTGCAGAGAACCCAGGATGCTGCTTTCTCCGTGGGAGGAGAGGATGAAGAAAAGAATAAGGGCCAGACAGATCTTTTCATTCATACAGACTAACACCAGGTAACAATGCCCTCAACCTTCTGCTACTTGTCCATCAAGTAGCCTGAGGTTTAGACAAGCTGTTGTGAAGCCACCACAGGGCCGATAGGAATGTATCGAGCCTCCTGTGGGTCATGTCTTGCAGGTAAGGGGCTGAGAAGAAGGTCTGATGCTTCAACATCCCCGCTTGTAGGACCTGCGTCACTGAATGATGCTCCATGAAGGGCAGGGACGTAGCTACGCCCCTGACATCATGGGCTCTAGGGCGATGCGACGGAGAAGGGTCAGGATTCAAGGCCGGTGTAACACCCTGCGAATCTGGGCCGAGATGGTACTCCTGGAGACCTTTCTCTTCGTTACCCAGGATCCACGAACGAGGCTTGAGCCTGGAGACGAACTGCAGCCTTTCTCTGAAGACGCCACCTCAGACTCCCTACCGGCAAGGTAGGAGATGGTCTGGGTCATCTGCTACAGGACGGAGACTCGAACCCTGGAAGGAGTCGAACAGCGGGTCCGGCACTCCCAGATTCTGAGTCTCGGCAACAAACCTCAGGGACGAACCTGAATGTTGCCTCCCCCTAACCCCCTGAATGGGCGAAGTCGTATGAGAGACCATGTGACTCGCTTGGCTGAAGATAGGCTAGCAGGAACACTGTCTACCCAGAAAGGTGGTGATCTGGGGACTTACGTAGTGGTTCGTCTGGGGGTCTCTTTAGAGACTTGAGGACTCGAACCACGTCCCAAGGAGGAGGTCTCACCTTCGACTGAGGGCAGGAGAGGACAAGGCTTCGTATGAGAAGGAAGAGTTCCAGCGAGGGAGAAATGTTTGTCCCTAGAGCCTAGAGGCAAGACTTAAGGCTGAGGGATAGCCTTTCACAGTCGAAACTGAAAGGCACATTTATCCCGCAATCCCACTAGAGGCTCCGCTATTGCTGGAAGCGGCATCGTGTGGAGGGATGCCCTCTTCCCGACACCGGCCACAGAAACTCGCTCTTTCGCCTGGGAGACTACTGCGGAAGACTTGCGCAGGTGTCCAGGCCTCCTTTTCGCCACTTGTTGCGAAAATCCTCTCTCTTTGAGGAGATGCTGGATAGACTCCCGGCGGGAAGTTGGAGCAAGCTACGGAGGCAAACACATCGATGGTGTCCCACCGTTGCTGGAAGGCATCCTACCAGAGGGCCTTGGGATCCGTGACCGTGGAGCAGTACAGCGGGAGCTTGCAGCTCAGTGCTGTAGCGAACCGGTCTGCAGAGGGAGCCCCACCAAGTCAGGACTTGTAGGCTACTTGAGGATCCAAAGACCACTCGGAATGTGGTGTCCGTGTCACACTGCTCAGACTGTCGGCGAGCCCATTCCTTTGCCTGGAATCAAGCGAGCTGCTAAGGAGACCGAGGGGGACTCGGACCATCCCGGTATCTCTCCCGCAGGATGGGATGGTTGTACTGAAAAGTACCTCCTTGTCTGGGCCAGAAAACCATCACTATGGTGTTGTTGATCCTCATAACCACAGAGTAGTCCGCCAGGCTAGGTGGAGCTACTGAAGTGCCAGAAACACGGTTTCCATCTCTAGTAGGTCTAGAGAAGGTTCTTCCTGGTTCTGACCACCGGTCTGAGGACCCGTGGATCAGAACGTGCCCCCCCCCCCTTTCTTTGACGCGTCCGAAAACAGCATCAAGTTTGTGGGAAGGACGAGAAGGACCACTCCCTATTGTAGATCCTCGTCTGCTTCCCACCCCTATGGGTCCGTCTGTACCGGTTGTCCCCTAGGGGTCTCGGAGTCTGGGGAGACGTGCCCCCGACTCCCCCGCGCCCTGAGTCGCCACTGGAGAGAATTCATCCTGAGGCAACTGTGGAAAATCAGACGGGCCAGGGAGGAGAGACGTAACAACCTTGGATTGGAGGGTCTTCTCGTGTGGGGAAAGGTCTCGCGACCTTCCTCTGCCTTGGTACCCTGTTGCCTGAAGGTAAGGCTTCAGGAGATAGGAGCCTAAGACAAGGCTAGGTATACCAGACTCTGAGAGGGCTGCGGGGAGGACTCCTCGAGGACCACCATGATCTTTAGAACTTGGCAAAGTCCGAGGAGCTTGTCCCGATGACGAAGAAGGGATGCCTTCGAGTCTGTTAGGATCGGCCGGTCACCCAGGAAACGGAGTGGAAGGATGCCGATCCTGAGAGCCCGTGAAGAGATCAGAGTGGAAGTATCGGTGAACTGTTGAGGTGCTGTGGAGAGGCCGAAGCACAGCCCTTGAACTGGTATATCCGCCTTCCAGGCAAACTCCAAAGTATTTCCTTGAAGATGGGTGAACCGGGACCGGAGGTACGAGTCCTACCGGACCAGTGTACACATGAAGTCTTGTGGTCTCACCGCAAAGCTGACCGCGTCTGCTGTCTCTAGCTGAACGGAGACTGTTTGACAACCCTGTACAGAGTCGAGAAGGGAAGGAGACGATTAAGGAGGCCTCGGAACCCGTTGGCCACCTCTTGGCGGGAGCGTATCTCCGACATGGACTGGACTTCCGCACGGAGGGCCAGTCTCCTCACCGATCCCTACCCAGGGAGGAGGGAGGGGCTCGATACCAACCGGGACTGTTAAAGGAGACAAGCTCGGAGAGCTGGCCCTCGGCCTAGTCTCTAGCGCTCTCCAATCCCCGAGACCAGGGCAAGCTGCACTGGCGTAAGGGAGTCCTTGGGTGAGTAGACTCGGTCCCGGACCGTATCCTTCCCTTACCGAAGAGGAATCTCTGAATCTGGGATACCCTTGAGGTTGCTCCTGAGGGCCAGAACCTGCCAGAGCGCAAGTCCCGACCCCTGGAGCTCCTCCTCCTCCTGATGGACGGCAGCGAGGTCTCCCATCCCCGGAGGCTCTTCCTGGGGAGACTCGTAGACATGCCCCAAGGGTCCAACTGGATCCTGTCGGATCCTTGCGGAAGACTGGGCCTTAGGATCCCTCCTAGGTGGGAAACAGGACCCCAGCGATGAAGAATGTAAGGCTTTCGCCCCCTCCGCACGATAGGACTCTCAGGAAGAGGCGGGGATTCTCCCTATGGAGTGAAGGGGGAGAGGACCGGGTCTTCCGACCCTCCTGGGGATGGGTAATGCTCATCCGCAGGGGAGAGGAGATGAAGTCTGAGGAGGGCTCATCGCCTGCGTAAGGACTCGCGAAGGGACAGGATAGTCCTTGGGGGAGATACCATGCCAGGGATTCCTCTCACCCCCTTCAGGGGGAGAGGAAGCTGCTACTGATTAGTGACCCCAGTCAGAAGGCACAGGCTCATCGCCTGCATGAGCGCTCTGACGACGGCATCCCACCAGGGATGCCGACCAACCCTCGCGCTGACAGGGAGTCCCTCTGGAGGGAAGAGGATCGTTCGATCCTCTGGGGGAGATGACACATGAGGGTTTGGCCGTAGAGAATTTGCAATGAAGGGAGAAGAGACCTTTGACCTGTCCGGAAACCTCCCCCCCTCCGGAGAGGGCGCTGCTCTGCGCTGCGGGGGAGGGAAACGCGGAGGTGGCTTGACCGCCATAAGCCCTGATGTAATCAGGGCGCGGGCGCGTCGCAGAACGGTGCGCCAATCACGCTGACGATCGTGCGAAAAGCACAGATCTGGGTAGCGCGTGAATAAAACATGCGTAGCAGTATAACCGCACCCGCGTGAGCGTGGGCGTATCAGCGCCCGCGTGAATGATCCCCGCGCTTCCGCGCGTATGAAGATCGCTGGCGCTTGTGCGTGAAAGATCGTGGGCGATAGCGAGGGAAACCATCCCACGAGCGAATGATCTCGGCGACAAAAGATCGCCGGTGCTAGCGCCGTCGGCGATTGCGTATGGGAAACCATCCCACGCGCGGAAGAAATAACGCTGACGATCTTCGGCGCTTACACGAGTACGAAGATCGTCGGCGCTAGCGCGAGTACGAAGATCGTCGGCGCTAGCGCAAGAGAAGATCGTAGGAGACAGTGAGCGGAAAACCATTGGTGCCCGCGTGCGTATGATCTCCAACTATGTAAGACGATCGTCGGCGATTCGCCCGAGCACGGACGATCTTCGACGCTCACGCGTGTGCGAAGACTGTCGGCGCTCGCGCGTGAGAGAAGATAGTCGGCGATCGCGAGCGGAAAACCTCGGTGCCCGCGCGCGGACGATCTACGACGATCGCGAGCAGGAAACCGCACGCGGACGATCCGTGCGATGATTGCGTGAGCCTCAATGCTCGTGCGCGGGAAACCATCCCGCGCACGGAACAATCTTCGGCGCTTACGCGTACTGTGAAGATCGTCGGCGCTCGCGCGCCGAATCCAAAGATCGGCGGCTAACGGCCGTCGACGACCGCGTGCGGAGAACCGCGCACGAACGGCCTCATTGTTGTGAGCGGGAAACTATCCCGCTCACAGAACGAACATCGGAGCTTATGCGTACTATGAAGATTGTCGGCGCTTGCGCGCTTAGCGCCGGATCCGAAGATCGCCGGCTAACGGCCGTTGACGATCGCGTGCGGAGAACCGTGCGCGGACAGCCTCGTTGTCGCGCGCGGGAAACCATCCCGCGCACAGACGGATCTTCAGCGCTTACGCGCACTAAGAAGATCGTCAGCGCTTGCGCGCCTAGCGCTGGATCCGAAGATCGCCGGCTAACGGCCGTCGCCAGGCTAACGATCTTTGACGATCGCGCGAGGAAAAACCGCAAGCGGAAGGGCCTCGAAGATCGCGTGCGGGAAACCATCCCGCGCGCGGGCGATCTTCAGCACTTACGCGTTAGCTCGTATCAGAAGATCGTCGGCTAACGATCCTCATCGATCGTGAGATTGCGCGCCGGCGGTCTTCAGCGCTTATGCGCGAGTGAAAATCGTAGGCCCCTGTGCAACAGAAGATCGTCGGAGAGCGCGCACGCGCGCTTGGTTGAGGGATCGGCTAACTCGTAGATCAGGAACTGGGATGTGTCCCTAAAAAGGGAGGGCATCCCCTGAAGAGGACCAGGAGGTCTACTTCAGTGCCGACGATCAACTAAGGGACTGCTAAATACTCCGAGTAGTCGTCTCTGTGAGGTACCTTTCCCGCTGGTGAGCGCCTGTGCGCTATCTCAGGAACCCCAACGATGTGCGCAAATGCGCAGGGAACGTTGGTAGCAGCCTTACTGAATACTGGAACAGGGTGTCTGAAGGCAGTCTCAGGAACAGCAGGACCAGCAGTCGAGCGCTAGCGCGTAAGGGAACATTGGCACGCAGGGGATACCTGGCACTTAAGGGACTTACTCAAGGTGTGAGAAAGTCTCTCCTGCCCCGAAGGGAGGAGCCCGTTAGATAACGGGGGCGTGGGCGCCCAAGGCGCGTCTGCAGTCAGGAACGGATACAGCAGGCAACAGGTACACTGAGGGACGAGAGACCAAGGGTCTAACGTAGCCTGAGTAGCGTGGCCCCGAGGGGATTAGTTGCAAGACCCCGAAGGGTCAACGCAACGAGAAACCGAAGTTTCTCCTCGGTTTCTCCGTCACTAATCACCAAAGTGTAGAAGTGACTAAAGTTACGAGAGCCCGAGGGAACTGCGTAACTAAAGCTCCGAGACCCCGAAGGGTCAGGGAAAAAGAGAAACCGAAGTTTCCCTGTCACTAAACACCGAAGTGCTAGTGACTGAACAGCAAGCTGTTGACAACAGGAACAATCCTCCGAAGAGGAGTCTCTATGAGTGGCCTCTCTCGCGAACGAGAGAGGTGAGCACTTCGTAGCAGAGACTGGTGATGGAGCCCCGAAAGGCCGTGAGATCAGCCGACATAAACAGGAACAATCCTCCGAAGAGGAGTCTCTGTGAGTGTCCTCTCACGCGAACGGGAGGGGATACTTCGTAGAAGAGACAAAAGGAGCAATCCTCCGAAGAGGAGCCCTTAGTGCGGCCTCCCTCGCGAACGAGAGAGGGCCAGATTGATCCTGCAGCTGCTCAGCCCCTTGAGCGTAGCTACAGAAGCAACCGCTCAGCCCCGAGAGCATAGTCCCTAGTACCATGGTCTAGCCTTGCAACCGCTCAGCCCCTTAAGCAAGTCACAAGGGCGGCCGCTAAGGACCAGGGAAAAGTAAAAAAAGGGAAGTTAACTAACTACCCTGGAGGCGAACCTCCTTATCGTTCTAGGATGCAATGAAGAGCTGGCAGTAGTCACGGGGGAACTTCTAAGAGAGGGAAACGCCCCTGACGATTGCCTCGAGAGACGGCGGCGAAGCCGACTCCCCAGGATAAACAGGACAGCTCTGCTTCGAAGGCGCACACAACAGGCACGAAGAAACAGCATCGTAAACTGGAAAATAAAAAAGAATAATTACATAAGAACGAAAGAAGGTATGCCCCCCCCCTACCCGGCATGCCCAGGTGAGGGGGGGGGGACGAAAAGTTAACAAAACAGAATTATAACATTATAATTATGCAACTGACTTTGAATGTTCCAAGGATCACCGACCCCCGAAGGGACGTGAGCCCTGAGCTGAAAAGTTAAAACACAATTATATTCATAAAAATAATTGAGACAAATAAAACGAAATAGCGACTCGGTCCTGAGAAGCTATCGTAGGCATAGTACGGAGTAAGAGGTGAACGACCTCAAGAAAAGGGCCGGGCTCCACGAAGGCAACCATGGTGGCCTAGGAGTGAAAGGCCGTGATCAAGAAAAGATCGTGGTGGCCTGGCAAGCCGGCGATCACTCTCGTAGAAGTACACAACACACATCGCACAACACCGAAAGCAAAGGAAACATACTATTTTCTATACACAAAAATATATATAAACATCAATAATGTTTAAATATACTAAGTATAAGAAAAGGTAAGTTAAAAAAGACAAAACAATAATGGCCGTCAAGTGAGGATGGGAGCGGAGACTTCCGATCGCCATCCGAGCCAAAAGTAAAGTGAACCTTTCACCGGTGTGTGAGGGGGAGGGGTAGCAGGCTACCCCTCCCTAACCCCCCCGCTAACTAGCGGTGGGGTAGTAAACACTCTTTAAAATTCTAATGGCTCGTCATTCAGCTACGCCGAAGTAATTACCCCATGTAAATAGCGTGGTTTGTATTTCAGTTACAGAACAACTCTTGTTTTTTATCGGCGCCATCCTAGGCGGCAGGAGAATTTCTATTCTCCAACCTAGGGTCTGCCATACAGTTAAGGGGACGGTGGCAGAGCCTCCTCCTCTCAACAAGAGAGAAATAGAGTTCCAGTGCCAGCCCCATCCTAGGCTTCAGAAGAATGACTATTCTTCACCCTAGGGTCTACGAGCACAGGACTAGTCTACTAGACCACAAGGAGAAGGTGGCGGCATCATACAACCACTTCAAGTGCGGCCTAGGGAGGGCTAGCCTCCTATGCCGGCAGCCTAGCCGGCAGGGGAATGACTATTCACCCTGCTGGCCGGCTGTCGGCACAAGACTAAATACTCTGAGGTTCTGACCGAATCCCAAAACCTGCTATTTGCGGTTAAAGGAAGGGACAGAAAACCCTAGGCTAGTCATGCCTGAATGAAAACTCGAGGCACGACCCACTAGGGTTGTAGCCTAAGGCTACACTCAGAGGGAAGGAGAGATTACCCATAAATCTCCAGTAGAGACGAATATCGGTTATATAATAATTCTCGGAGATATCTATCTCGTCTGAATTGATAAACCAATACACGAGGGTAACCGGGGAAATGTCGAAAGTATACTGTATTGCCTAGGTTAGGTTACCTAGGCAAGACAAGATTTCGGTTACCTAAATCACCGAAACTCTGACTTATACGATCGACATAGAAAAAGGAAAATTATGCACATTATAAATATCTTTACAAGTATCAAGTGCCTAAATAGCTTTCATAATTAATTAATGCTACTTGAACCGGGAATGTCGTTCTACTAACTAAATAACACATGCCTATCAAACGACAGCGCCCATGGCGCCTCCGGTAACAGGCCTAGCTCCTAATCACAATAAATTACTGTACTCTAATTTCACTGTGAGACAGGAGCTAAAATACACACATTGTAAAGAATCAATACTCAACTTTCCAGAGGCAAAAGAAGCTGGATATTGCATAATAATCCTTGAAAATCGATCGAAAAAGTTAGATCAACAGGGAACACCACCGTGCGAATTCGCTACAAAATTAGGAATGTCCGCCTCTTGGATATGGCGCTGTCGTGATACTCAATAGTAGTATGGGAACTGGGGTAGCCTTGATACGGCTCCCCTTTCTAATTTTGCCACTTTCCCCCTCGAAGCGTAAACGCTATTCGGGGTGCAGATTGCTATGTGGTGTGTCAAGAATATGTCCCCTGATATTATGCGATATCCTCGAGAGAAATTTTAAGGATATTCATGCCAGGAGTTAGAATTCTGGAGACCTAAAGGTAAATTCTCTGGGAATATCACTGTAGTACATGCATCCCTTAGGAAGCTACTATTAGGAACCTTCCATCAGGACGACATGGCTTGAGCCCAAAAAAGGTAATAGCAGATAGCAGAAGAGATTACATGGGTTAACTAACATTAAGGAAACTCTAATAGTAACAGACTTGAAAGAAAATTATTGAAACAGGAATGAAAATTATAGGCTTTGTGAGTTATGGAGAGCGGCAGATGATACAACAGAGTAGCCTACATGTTTGGATGTAAAGAGTAAAGAAAACAGTAGTGCCATAGAAATAGGAGTTACTATCACCACCCAAAGAAGTTGCCCAATACAGTATATTAGACAGGCAAATGGGTATGGAAGTTAAAAGATAAAAGTGTGTCCAGATTTTTGCTCAGACAGCAACTATAACTTTTACAATGCTTCCAGAAGTCTAAAACTATAATGCCTGAGTATACTCTGTGTAGGAGGTAATTATTGACAACGAATTTTGTAGATTGCTGCACTTTGCACCTACGCTTCCAGTAGTATCTTCACAATCATAGTGTTGTAGAGTGAGGAACTTGGAACCTAAACATGCTCAAACTAACAGCAAATTTCAAGGGGAAACAAAGATTATGCGTGTGACCTATGCAAAGAAGAAGAATCTAGTACAGAGCATATATTTTTACGCCAGAAATTAGGAAAGTTAAAAGAACAAGATATAAAAGTGGATATGTTGCACAATATTAGCAGGCAGCTGGTAGTATACATAAATCGGGCAATGAATCTGAAAGAAGAGTTTGAAAATACCAAATTTACCACAATAGGTTACAAAAGCTGACAACAAGGTATTATCCCAAGTGATTTGGCGGCAGAATGGGATAAAATTAAGGATCTTTTCTGTTTGGTGGTCGCCACAATTTCTTAACCAAATTTTTATCATCAATACAGTTTTCAGTGCTGAATACGAATATGACATTTATTTTCACGAAAAATGAAAGATAGTTGTACAAAAAGAGGATTTATTGTGCACTACTTTTCAACGCGCATTAATCAAGCAATAGTAATTAACGGGCGTAACAATACAGTCAGTCAGGTGTTACGCGGTATGTATGAAATAACCGTGGTAGGTTTGAGATAACAGTGGACGCGATGAATATTAACTACAACTTAGTGGTTGTTTACCAACATTTTAACTGAAGAAGATGCAGTTAAATTTCTTCAGAGATTCAATGCAATAGAAAATGAGAAACTGTGTAAAAAAAAACATCAGATGATAATTAAAAAGACAAATGAAAGTGTAAGGTGGATTTGTTACAAGAGAGCTTGACGTGAGAAAGTTTCAGTAAGAAAAAACACTTGGCTTGATGGCAGTTCCTTCCATTAAAGAAAATCATCCTCTTCATTTATCTATGGGCAAAAGAGTATTCCAGCATTTAATTTTGTGAGGACGAATTGAAAATAAGTCACGCTACTACAGTTGATTTCAACAATTACTTAAGAGAAGTAATTTAACCTAACCTAACCTAACCTAACCAGGGGGGGGGGGGCGAACCACCATTTAAATAAAAAATATTACTTAATCTAAACTAAACTAAACTAAAATAAACTAAACTAACCTAACCTAACATAGGCCTAAGAGGTGATTATCTTTATATTATCCTAATCCCTTCAGGTATGTGCCTCATCTCTACTTGCCGCTAATACGCCTATCGGGGGACAGGGAATGACAGTTGAAATTGACAAGACTTGCTTCAGCAAAAGAAAATATGAAAAAGGAAGAATGCTGCCACAACAATGCGAATTCGGTGGTATTTGTAAGGAAACAAAGGAAGTCTTTTTGTATGCCGTTGAAAAAAGGGACGAAGAAACTCTTTTGGCCTGCATAAAAAAAAGAAAAAAATATAAAGCCAGGCAGTAAAATAATAAGTGACAAATGGGGTGCTTACAAAAACATAGAAAAACTAGAAGGCTACAACTCTATTCACCATACAGTGAATCACTCAGAAAATTTTGTGGATCCAATCAGTGGAGCGCACACGCAAGAAATCGAGAGTACATGACTCCTTAAAACATAGAAATAAAAAACACTGTGGTACTCATCGTCAAATGCTTGATTCATATATGTGTGAATATATGTGGAGAAAGCAAAATAGAAATGAAGATTTGTTTAAAAAATATTATTGGACATATCTCAGTTCCATGGTCAATGAATATTGTACTTTCATACATTAAAATTTGCCTAATTTGGAACTGTTTTTCATTTCTCGAAAAAATTTATGTCATATTCGTATTCAGCACCAAAAACTGTACTATTGTTGAAAATTTGGTTAGAAATTAGTGGCGACCACCAAACGGAAAAGACCCAAAATTATAGTTTGGTACAGTATTTTCACTAAGACTTGTTAATAGTTACAGAAAATGAACTCAGTTTCAATTACAGATTTACAGTATCAAGTAGAGAATTAGAAGCTTTGCACCTATCTGTTAATTGATAGAGTGCCCCCAATTTTATTTTGCGGAGTGAGCAATTAGCCTACTAGCAATAATTACATTAATATAGATAAATACACATGAGTATGGTACTCAGAAAGGGAGACCATAATCTTAGCACAAGTAAAAGAGAAGCTAAGATAGGCTACATGGTGCAAGAAGTTAGGAAGCATGGAGACAGTAACGGGAGTTGGAGATTTGGCATTGCTGGTGAGAATAAAAATTTATGGAATGATGTTTGCAAACATTGAGACATGGGGTGTAATAAAAGGAAAAGAAATGAAAGAGCTAGAGGATATACAGTACAATGTTTGTAAAGTTATGTTTTAACAGGTTGCAAGCAAACCTTATTGGGGGTCTATTAGTGGAAACAGGAATATGGCCATTTGAGAATAGAATGGAGTCTAGGGTGATGCTGTTACATAACATCATTACATCGGATGATCACCGATTTGTTAAGAAGATAGTGGAAGACCAAATAGAGGAACCATTATGGGAGATGCTGGGAAAAAATATCTTAGAAATATACAAAAAATATTAAGATTGAAGAAGTAAGAAAGCAAGAATTTTCGATAAAGGATAAAAAGTAAAGTGGCAAATGAATTTGATTTATCGATGGAATTGTCCGCCTATATAGTTAATAGTGTGGTTGTTCTCTCTATGCACATTACATATTTACAAGAGTTTTTGTATCCTAACTCGTTCATCATTTTGTCTGCTCTCCATTGAGAATGCCTCGTAAGTTTCCTCGTAGTCCTACAGATCCTTTTCAGGATGTTTATTTGGTGCTATGACTCATGGAGCCTACCATCAGACCCCATACTTCTGTTTCCTCTGCCAGGACTTAGCTTTTCGTTTCCAGAATGAAAGATGAACTAAATTATACTGTCTGATTGACAGTCTTCGAACTTAACGATTTATATTTATCACCTTATATATTCTTCTGTGATTTATAAAATTATAACGTAATAAGTTTTGTAGGATACATTTATCATAGCTGTGATATGCAGTGCGAGCGTTTAATGCAATTTGGGGGGTGGGGGCTAGGGCCTATTTGTAGGTTCATACATTACTTCATGTATATCACAAACCTGTCTCCACCCAAAGTCCCAAGCGGCAGTGGAACAACTGCCCTATGTGGCGGGCAGCGACATCCCACTGCAGGGGTACTAAAATCTCTGGAAACTGAACCTTGCAACGTCCAACGTCAGGACCCTGTCCAGGGAAGACTATATTGCTGTGTTACAAGAAGAAACATAGAAAATGAATATAAAGAAGCTCAAATGTAGAAACGAAAAACTAAATATTTTTTATTCTTATTGAAAAAGTTAATTCAGGTAAAGATGAAACAGTATGAAACAAGGTAAAGTCAAGCGATCATAGAATGATGAGAAGCAAAATTTGTTCAGATGTAAGGAAAGAAAAACGATTATTTAAAAAAAAAAGGAAATAAACACTCCTGTAGTAAGAGAAAAATATGATGTGTTTAATTAAACAATGCAAAATAGGCATCCATAGCTATATGATGAAATGGAAACAAGTAAAAAAGAAATAAACAGTAATTTAACTAAATTTGTATTAGAATCAACACAAGAGATGGGTGGAAAAGTTTCTAAGCAAGATCAAGGAAAACTATCTGAAAAGACCAGAAACCTAATAAAGAAAGGTTTGGAAATGAAGGTGAAATCAAAGACACAAGAAATAGAATTATCAGAACTATCCAACACAATAAATAAACTAAAAACTCAAGATATTCGTAAGCACAATCAGACTTAAATTGAAGAAACACTAAAGAAAGAAGCATCAATTTGAAGAAAAGAAGACTTGGAACAGGGTGCCAACAGATGTTTGCTTTAAACTTAAAGGATGAAAATGGAAATATTATCCACAATAGAGATGGAGTGATAAAAAATGCAGAGGATTTCCCTACAATACTATACAATATTGATAAGAAATAACTTTGCCAATAAAAATAAAGAAACACCTGAGCCGGTACCTAACATAACAATAGGAGAAGTAAAGAAATCATTAAAAGGCATGAAAAGAGGCAAAGCAGCAGGAGAAGATGGCCTAAAAATTGATTTAATAAGAGATGAGAGATTTCATGCTAGTAAAACGCGCTGAAATTTACACCAAATGTCTGCAAGAATGCTGTATACCTACAACTTAGACAAACTTTATCCTTATACTAATTCACAAAAAGGGAGAAACAAAAGACCTGAAAACTCCTGTCCAATGTTTACTCTTAGTGATATATAATATTTACAAAGATCAAATTAGGTCGAGTAGAAAGACAGCTAGACTTTAATCAACCAAGAGACCAGACAGACTTTAGAAAAGAGTATTCAATAATTGACCAGATCCATGTAATTAACAAGCTAATGGAAAAATCAATAGAGTATAGCAAACCACTTTATGTGGCATTTATAGACTATGAGTAAGCTTTTGACTCTGTCAAACCTCACCAGTAATGAATGCTCTTCAAGGACAAAGAATAGACGAATCTTAAGTTAGAACTTTTGAAGATATCTACTGTATACAGGAAGTATAGCGAACCTAAAATTACATGTAGTAAGAAAATTCCGATTGAGAAAGGGGTTAGACAGGAAGACGCCATCTCTCCTAAATTATTCACAGCATGCCTAAAAGAATTTTTAAGAATTTAGATTGGGAAAATATAGGAATTAATCTCAATGAGGAATACCTTAACAACTCAAGATTTGCAGATGACATTGTTGGGTTTAGTTAATCATGGGAGGAATTACAAAAGATAATAGAAGATTTGAATAGAGAAAGTAGAAATGTAGGACCAAAAATGAATATGAGTAAAACTAAGATAATGTTCAATGAAAATGCAGACAACAAATAAGAGTTACAGGCGAACCTTTACAGATTGTTGATAAATGTACTGTACATCCTTACGTCAGACGATAAGTGTTTCTCCAGGACATGAGACCGAAATTAAAAGAAAGATAAGAATGGGATGGAGAGCATTTGATAAACAAAATGAGATTATGAAATATAAAATGCCACTTTCTCTAAAAAGAAAAGTATTTAATCAGATGGTCTTACTACTTTTAACTTATGTATCAGGAACTTGGAGCCTTACTAAAACCTTAGAACATACGCTGTTGCAACTCAAGGAGCTATGGAAAGAATAATGATGGGAATAAGACCGAGACGGAAAAAGATCAACATGGATACGAGAGCAAACTAAAGTAGATGATATTCTAAAAACATGCAAGAAAAAGAAATGGACGTGAGCAGAACATATAATGAGAATGGCATGTAATAGATGGTCGAGAACAATAACAAAATGGGTCCTAGAGATTCCAAAAGAAGCAGGTGAAGGAAGAGAAGACAATGATTGACGAACTAAGAAAGTTTGCGGGCGTGGACTGGCATAGAAAGACCACAAACAGAAGCAAGTGGAAAGGCATGTGTGAGGCCTTTGTTCTACAGTGGTCTAGCAATGGCTGATGATGATGATATTACTTCAAATGTAGCGCCCATTGGTACAGGCAACTAAGCAATCCCCTTATCTAGACCAAGCCTGAATAAAACGCATAATGGCAAGTCAAGAATGAAGCAATGCGTACGGTCAATATCCACATATTGTATATGTAGGCTACAATGTTTATGCAGCTTCACATGCAAAAGGAAGTGTATTAAAAGTTAAACCAAGAATGAGACTCTTAACTGATGTAGCGAGATTACTAACCTCAGTGCACTACACGGTGAGACACAAGAGGTGAATAATCTCTATCGATTAAGTGTCAAAGTTAAAATGTTCAACGTGATGTCATAGACAGACGTTGGGTATAAACTGGGATTAGAATTTAAGTGCTGTAGTTAGTGATACTGAAATAATTGTAATTAGGCCAAGGTTATGGTGAAGACAGAACAATGACAATTATAATTTTTACAGATATTGCTAATTTATTTGAAGTATATTAGATGTGGACATTCTTTTGATATTACCGAGGATTGTTTCCATAAAGTTGATGAACTAAACTTACTTTTATTATTTCCACTAATCTGCCGAGGTTTACATTCAACGTGTTCTTTCGAGAGAAGTTCAATGGGCTTTTCATAGATATAGAGGTAGTAGGTTGGCCAGGGCACCAGCCACCCGTTGAGATACTACCGCTAGAGAGTTATGGGGTCCTTTGACTGGCCAGACAGTACTATATTGGATCCTTCTCTCTGGTTACGGTTCTTTCCCTTTGCCTACACATACACCGAATAGTCTGGCCTATTCTTTTCAGATTCTCCTCTATCCTCATACACCTGACAACACTGAGATTTCCAAACAATTCTTCTTCACCCAAGGGGTTAACTACTGCACTGAAATTGTTCAGTGGCCACTTTCCTCTTGGTAAGGGTAGGAGAGACTCTTTAGCTATGGTAAGCACCTCTTCTAGGAGAAGGACACTCCAAAATCAAACCATTGTTCTCTAGTCTTGGGTAGTGCCATAGCCTCTGTACCATGGTGTTCCACTCTCTTGGGTTAGAGTTCTCTAGCTTGAGGGTACACTTGGGCACTCTATTCTATGTAATTTTCTTCTTGTTTTGTTAAAGTATTTATAGTTTATATAGGAAATATTCATTTTAATGTTACTGTTTTTAAAATATTTAATCTTTCCTTGTTTCCTTTCCTTACTGGGCTATTTTCGCTGTTGGGGCCCCTGTGCTTATAGCATCTTGATTTTCCAACTAGGGTTGTAGCTTAACAATTAATAATAATAATAATAATAATAATAATAATAATAATAATAATAATAATAATAATAATAATAATATAGAGAAAGAGCTATTATGAAAATGTTTGAAGTTGGGAATAAGAGTTTTGTCATTTGTAGACGATGTAAAATTCATTAGATTAATTGCATGCTTAGAGAAAGCTATCTGAAAAGCTTTCTTGAATAAGAAATCTCTCATAAAACCTAAAGCTCTTCGTAGATGTGCCTATGGAATCTAAAATAGCATTGGGTTTTTTAGAGATATATTTAGCCAGGCTCGTAGAGCATTCCTTCGAAAATATGCTAGTATTTATTTCTAAACTATTATTATTATTATTATTATTATTATTATTATTATTATTATTATTATTATTATTATTATTATTATTATTATTATTATTATTATTATTATTAGCTAAGCTACAACCCTAGTTGGAAAAGCAAGATGCTATAAGCAAAAGGGCTCCAACAGGGAAAAATAGTCCAGTGAGAAAAGGAAATAAGGAAATAAGTAAACAATATGAGAAATAATTAACAATTAAAATAAAATAATTTTAATAACAGTAACAACATCAAAACAGATATTTCATAAATAAACTATAAAAATGACTTATGTCAGCCTGTTCAACATTAAAACATTTGCTAGACACCATTCAACCGGTATGAGAAATAGGAGACAAAGTGATAGGAAGACAATGGCTCTTATAAGCACTGAATAGACACTATGTTTTTATTCTATTCCATTCAGATTTACTTTTAACATTCAGATTACTTGCATCTCTAAAGCTTAAGATGAGTTAACAATAAGGTTCTGAAGACAACTGATCAGGGAGGAAGATTTGAGATGAGGAAAAGGATATTGTGACGAGCCGAGAGAAGGTTCTGACTCAAGGACAGTATGAAAGCAACTGAGTGAGTTTATTGTAGAACACTCTCCTTTATATTCAAAATCTCAAAGCAACAAGAATTTCCATGTTCAAAAATCGACACTGTTACAGAGGAGAAAAGCAGACATGTTTATTCTGGTTCTTTTTAGTGCGAGGGAAGAGCGAAAATACAAGCATAATATATACACAAAATGAACTATGTACGATCGTGTGACACACGGTTGATACAATATGCACATGAATGAATTCGAAACCATGTAATTGCAAGAATGTCATTGTTGGAAATAGCTATTAAATAATCTCATTAAATCACTGATAAGAAAATCTTGCATACCAGAAAGCTAATCTGAAGGGTGTGCTTTGATAAAGAGTGAAATATTTATTATGGTATAATTCCTTAAGAACTTGGTTGATATGATCTTTTAGGAATCTGTCTAAACTTTGTAATTAGACATTGACAGAATGAGGTCTATTCACACGAAATGGTTTGCAATCAGTGTTTTGCTGCATAGTCTACTTGAATGAATTACATCATTAGAAGTTGCCATCAATAAAAACATGACATTTACGTAAACAGCAGACGGGTTAAACCCTTCCCTTTTATAAACCTTTCGCCTCCCAACTGATTCCAGCACAGTTTGTTTCTCCATTTGACTGTCCTTTTGCCTTCTTACTTCGATTGCTAGATTTTCATCTTAGCTTATGTTTGCATTGTAAATGGAGAGAGACGTTAATATTGTTTGTTAAATAATAATAAGAATAGGGAAGTGGGGAATATGGGGAAAGGAAGAGTACCCCTGGATACAATCCAGTTTATAGCTCAAAGGCAGGTACTCGGGATGGGAAAGATTAATGAAATAGGGAGAAAGTGAAGTACAGGAGAAGAATAAAAGAGAGGGGCAGACCCTCTTGCGATATTAGGGTATTGGTATTATTATTTTCGGTTTATTTGAGAGACGTTATGTTTACGTTTGGATTAGAGGAGTTAAAATTCTAGCACTTTGAGGATTTAATGTTGACTATCGTACCATGAAAAACAAAACTAAATTAGACTTATGGTTAGCAAAGTGACTAAGGCCACACATATGCTTGCTATTCTTTTTAGCTTGTAACTAACTTTATGTTTGGGATCAAAGACTAAGAATAAGGCTTGTCATTCTAGAAAGGGGGAGTAGATTTAGATCTTTTTTTTTTTTTTTTTTTTTTTTGCGTGCTTCCAACAAAATTCTCTATACCTAGGATACTTAATCTCGAAGTTGGTGCACAATATGATTGTTTTTAGATAAAGTATTTTCAAGGTTTGAAATTCTGTAACCCTATGCTTGTTCTAAAAGGTAACATAAGTGAGAATTATAATAATTATAGATCATTATCCACTTTCCATCATTTCCAAAGTTTGCGGAATACTATATTCTTAAGGAATTTGGCAGGCATCAAACTTACCTTTTGAGCTTTATGCCTGATAGAATACAGTTCCATAAATGTTCATTATCCTTTTATGAAGGTGTTGTTTTTGCCTCTTTACACTAAGTTTCTTATCCTGCATTCATCTAGAAACTGAAGGCCTACTATCAACAGAATACAATTAAGAACTTGGTTTAGTTACACAATGCTAATCATGATAGGATGGTCAAGTATTTGAAGAACTATTTTAGGTTCTCATGTGAAGGATGATAAATGTCAGGTTTGATGACGTGGAGGAAGATGATGTTAACCAAGTTGCCTGAATATACCAATGAGGTATTTATTGACTAATAAGAAAATATGATGGTGACTAAGCATGCTGCATAACATGAGGTTTCTCGGAAAAAATGGCGGATGCTTTCTTAGTTTTAAACATCAGTGCATCGGAATATCTCTACTTGATTATGAGGATGGCCCTGATATTTAAAGTGGGTGATCCCAGTACTTCACTGAGAATACCTACTGTCTGGGTTATGTGTTGATCTCTGGACACATAAGGAAATGATGGTGAAGAAACAATGTATCACTACACAAGAATTTTATAATTCTGGAAACCACTTCCTATTCGCCTCCATCCTAGGCCACTGACTCCTTCCCTTAGCCTACTGATTCTCTTCAACCTCTCACTTTAGCACACAATAAACCCACTCTTCATGTGTCATCTCTACATATTCATTTCTCTCCTTTACGGTTCAGATGAATAACTTTTCCTTCGCTTCCCTCAGCCTGGGTGACACATAACCCCGACAGCTTACTACCATATTTATAGCATGTTTTTCATTGGATTTGTGATTTGTATTCCATATGAATAAAGAATGTATTCAGTCATATTTTGGAGTGAACCCAATTTCTTTCTCGATTAAAAGAGTTTTGCATATGATGCTTCCCATTGGCCAATAAGGAAAATCGTCCAACTGTAAACACAGAAATGACTAAGTAAATATGATGCCCATTTAGATCTAAATAGTTAACCCAAGACAACTTTAGTCCCGATGGACTTTAATGCTGGTTTCGAATTGGCTAAGCATATGGTTATATAATTATACTTTGCATTCCAGGGGGTTCTAGCTTATCAGAAATATCATGCAAATCTTAGCATAGCGGAAAATATTTGATTGTACAACGTGTATATTGAAGGAATAAACCCAATTTTGACGCAAGATTTTGATGCAAGATTAAACATTATATCTTAATGTGATATGTTGCAACTTGCCTTATTGGTCAATCTACTTCCATAGGTGGTTTGTGCATGCACCTGTGTGCATTAAACTATAGTATATGGCTTTACAATAGTATTGTTATAATAGTGGAGCTCAAAGGTCTGATTAATTGGCAATTTCGGACTATTTTACGCAGGTAACAATACAAAGTAAGAATATTATTTCCTACAAAGCAACCATTTGGAGCTATAGATCCAGATTTAGATCCACACACAGATTTAATCATTTGCTTTTGTTAATAGACACACAGGCAAACAGACAAAATCTGAAATCGTAACCTACTTTGATATAAAAAAAAAAAACTTTTGTTTCTTTCCTAGAGATCATAACAAGGAATGCCATAGATGTTTATTTTCAAGCCCAAGAATTATGTAGCTAAGGAATACTGGAAACAATATCTATAACATACGTGTGGGGATTCTCACCACTTTTGCCACTTTTAAATCTCCCGATACGATGCAAAGCAAATCAATGACAGCTTTCAACATTTGAAAGTGATTTTTAACATTTGATTTTTGACACTATATCTTATGTGTCAATAATTTGACTCCCACCTCTGATACAGCTACACCTTTTTGCACAAAATCCACTCAGTTGACATCAATAATTGTGTGAATATCACCCATATCCACGCATACATTCCTCATTTACTTCTCACAAACATACAGTACATCTATCCCAGCTCCTATATACACACCTGTTTCCCATTTCCCGCAAATTCATGGAATATAGGACATTGGAGAGCAATGTAATAGAGAGACTTGGCAAGCAGTGTGGGAAATGGGAGACAGGGGTGAATATGTATAGGAGGTGGGATTTTTGTGTGTTTTTGAAAAGTAAATGAGGCATGTGAGTGTGGGAAATGGGGGATATTCACACGACAACTATTGATGTCAACTGAGCGGTTTTAGGCAAAAGGGTGTAGCTGTATTAGAGGTATGGGATATATGTGGGAGTTAAATAGTTGACACGCAAGATATATTTTCAAAAATTAGATATCGATAATCGCTTTCAGACGTTGAAAGTTGTGTCCTTGATTTGCTTTATAGCGTCTTGAGATATTTACAAGTAGCAAATGGGGTGGTCATCCCCACCTGCAATGAGATATCATTTACAGTGTCCCTTAGCTACACGATTGTTGAGCATGAAAATAAACATGATGGCAATTGGTGGATGCAATAAACCCTTTGTCTTTAATGTGAAAATAAGTTTCGCCTTGATTTGATAGAAGTCTTTAAGAAGATGAACAAAATGGGATGGAGTCAGTGGAGTGTTAAACTGAGCAATAGAAAACCGAAGCTTTATTGATTATCTGTTCCCTCGCAATGTTTCCACTTCGTAATTTACTTTTCTGGTGATATTTGATGGAAGTGCAACAGCAATTAAGTGTTACCTTTTAATACGAGGGTTTCTTTTTTACGCCATTTTGAGCAGCCCTCCTTTTATTCTGCCAGAAAACTTGGTATTATTCGTAATGGCTTATGTTTACATGGTATCAATGCTATGTCCTTTGGAACTTTAGATCAATCTCCATTGGAAGCCTCTCGTGTGAATTATTATTATTATTATTATTATTATTATTATTATTATTATTATTATTAAGCCACAACCCTCGTTAGAAAAGCAGAATGCTATAAGCCCGAGAGCTTAAATAGGGAAAACAGCCCAGTGAGGAAAGGAAATAAGGAAACTACAAGAAAAGTAATTAACAATTAAAATAAAATATTTTAAGAACAGTCACAGCATTATGATAATTATTTCTTATATAAACTATAAAAACTTAAAAAAAAACAAGAGGAAGAGAAATAAGATAGAATAGTATTTCCGAGTGTACCTTCAAGCAAGAGAACTCTAACCCAAGACAGTGAAAGACCATGGTACAGAGGCTATGGCATTGTCCAAAAGCAGAGAACAATAGTTTGATTTTGGAGTGTCCTTCTCCTGAAAGAGCTGCTTACCATAGCTAAAGAGTCTCTTCTACCCTTAGCAAGGGGAAAGTAGCCACTGAATTACAGTGCAGTAGTTAACCCCCGGAGCGAGGAAGAATTGTTTGGTAATCAGAATCATCCTAAAAACCCGTCTTATTTCAACAAAAATACTGAAATTCGTCGTTAGGATTCCATGAAAATGAGAATCATGACTGTTTTGTCATATATAAACTCGGACTTTTGCCTTTAATGTACATGACTGTGGCTATAGAGTTGTTGTGGTATGCATATTATGAAGAGCATCAGCCTCCGTAGTATATCAATTAGCCTAGTTTTCATTATCCTCAATGTCGGGGTCTTCAATACATTGAAATATGAATCAGTGGAACAACCTTTCTGACAATAGTTTCTGTTGGTTGGTATATGCCCATAAGTTCCCACAAGGCCCTCTATTCCTTAAGACACCTTGCTGTACTTATGAGTCTCCTTTTGGGTAAGGTTTTGTGCTGGCATAAAGCAGCTTAATCTAAACTACAGTAACCACCAGCAATGGATGTTAACGCACGTTATTTTTACCCAAATCCCATGCGATTTTTTCCAACTTTTGTACATTCATGTACTTAAATGTTTTTTTTTAATGCTTTTTTTGTTTATTACTTTCATTTGTATATTTACTATTCTTCTTGTCACTTTATTCTATTAAATTTTCCACCAAATTTAAGTGTATCATATATGCTGTTTAGAAGTTCTTTTAGTAATCTCATTACATTTTATTACTGTCTTCAGTATATAAATATTTGTATTCTACGAATGAATTACATTACGGAACTTCATTAATTTTCCTCATATGTCTCCATGCTGTTTTTGCAAGGTATTGAAAGCATGTCATCATGACTTTCCGTAATGACGTAACTTCAAAGAGAGCTCATTAAGTCTATCACAGTACACATTAAAGAAGAACCAATCAAGAGTAACTTAATTGTTGCAACATAATTGTAAATATTTTGTAGTGACTAATTTATTCAATTGATCCTCTCGTACAATTTGATTTATCTGGAACTTTCATTCATTGTTTTGATAGAAATTTTACAGCTTAAAATATCAGTCTAAGATTTTAGAAATTTTACAGCTTAAAATATCAGTCTAAGATTTTAGAAATTTTACAGCTTAAAATATCAGTCTAAGATTTTCTTTAGGTGCAGTTTTACTTCTACAATATGAAAACCACCTGTTGGAAAGTGAAAGGGAACCGGCTGGCTTTTTAGACGTCGGACTGCGGTGCGTTGATCCTAGCGCCGGGTGGAGTGGCGATAAACAGGTGTTGTTTTAGGTGACGTATTCACAAATTGAGGTTCGTTCGTTGGAGAAACATCTGTATATGAACCCCCAGATGTTCCTCTCTGTCGATAGAAGACTCAACTGTGATAGCTGGGAACACGAGAATTATAATTGTGCAATAGTTTTACTTCACAGGTAATAGTAGGTACATTTTCAAAGAATGATTCGTCAGAAAATTAGATGTTAATTTGAACTCTGTACTTACGTTACCTTTCCCACTACTACTACTACTACTACTACTACTACTACTAATAATAATAATAATGATGATGATGATGAGAAGAAGAAGAAGATAATAATAATAATAATAATAATAATAATAATAATAATAATAATAATAATAATAATAATGTTACTGCAATTATTATCATGACAGTTTTTATTGTTGACCCTTTTGTGCGTTTCAATATATTTCTTTTCTTTGACAGTGACAAAGGTTTCACTGGCATGCTATGGATAGTGACTGGTTCCTATGCTTCATCAGGACTGGCTACTGGGAAGACATGTTATCCTTCGGTTTTCACTCAGTGAGAGAGAGAGAGAGAGAGAGAGAGAGAGAGAGAGAGAGAGAGAGAGAGAGAGAGAGAGAGAGAGAGAGAGAGAGAATCAACTTTGAGAACGCAATGAAAATATATTGAGCAAATAAATATACTGGTAATTTTGACCACACATTTCTTTCTAAAGAAGGAATAAATTCTGAGTCCGTTTATTTTCATGATGACTTCATTCCTTCCGTTTGCTCTACCATTTGTTCTGTTTGATGTTTTCAGGACATTACAGAAGGAATTTGTCTTACAGGATAAAATTGCAGGAATTCCTGGATTTACCTTAAAATTATACTTATCTCTATAGTTATATCCATTTACATTCATTTTCACAAGATGTTACAGTAATCATGAGTGGGTGTAAATTAAAAACTACTGTTTAGAAAGAAGAGGAATATGTGTAGAATCTAGTTTAATATCTTGAATCAATCTTAACTTATGGATATATAAGTAAATCTGGTATTTTTCTTTTCATATAAATCAGCAGTTGAATTTACAACGCACGAGAACATATCTCATTCTACGTAGATATGATAAAAGAAATAAGGCTAATAAAAACGAAAACGGCCAAAAGGAACACGTCACGGTCTAGAGTCTGAGCTGGCCATACATAATACATAAGTGTACTCCTTCTCTACTGGTTTCTCCCAGTAACTCAACAACTTTCTACTGACCGCCAGACAACCGGTTGGTCGAATAGGCTGCGATGTTCCCCGGTTTGAAATTATTGTACACTGATTATCTTGCAAACATTTCTCAGGAAGAAAAAAAGGCTACTTGCTCAGTCACTTACAGAATCAAATACAGGTTAAAATCAAAATTCTATAGTATTACCCTACTGTGCAGCTTTTGTTTTATGGTATTAGAATAAAATATTTACGAAATTTCATATATTCGAGCAAACTATTGTCCTTAAGGAAACTTTGTATAGCCTACCATTGGTATTCTCCCGTAACATATTCAGATTTGATTTACATGAAAATAATAACAATGGTGCAATAAGTTCGAATAAAATGTTAGTTTGCTTATAAACGAATACTCTACTGACAACTACAACCACATTGTATACTACAGAAAAGTCTACTTTCAACTAGCACCGGAGAACTTTTCTGTGATTTAGAGAGAGAGAGAGAGAGAGAGAGAGAGAGAGAGAGAGAGAGAGAGAGAGAGAGAGAGAGAGAGTGAGATTCACAGAAAAAGCAATATGTTATGAACTTACGATGGTAGTTACTGTTTCTCTTCATATCATATCCCTTATGGTGTCTACGATATTGCCCCATAACTTTTATAGCAAGGCCAAGATTTTCCTCTCTAGGCGTTTTTTGTTTTTTCTCATTTCTTATATAATGCTTTTTGCTCTTTGCGATCGTAAAAGGACTTAGATGTCCCATATCAATCTTGTTTTAACTTTCAAAATCAGGATAGACTTTGGGCTTCATCTCATCTAATGGAAAGACATTTCATTTGATGCATAATCTCTGGTATTGGACCGCGAAGATAGATGTTGGGAAGTTCGTTTAGGCACGATACGGCCGGTTAGGTTTTGAGATAAATCATAGGCCTCAATAAGTTCCTGGTTCCTTATTGCTCACTCCGCAAAATAAGTTTGCGGGCACTCTAAGACTTAAAAATCGTCAATCTTAGATTTTAGTCTGTGACTAAAAAAAATCGTAACGGTGCCTAACTCATATGTTGGTGTATAGTAGCGTTACGTAGTAGTTTTATAAGTGACTTGTAGTAAATTAGGGTTTCCTCAAGACTTTTAATGTACAAGTATGGTGTATTTACCCTGGCATTTAAGAGGCTGCAGTTTATTCTTATAAAACGCCAAAGCAGGAATAATTGAAAGCAATCTTACTTTATTTTATTTTCCCACTTGACTATTTAGATTGTTGAACATTGTACAATGAACACTGTACAACTGACATTTATGAACACGATAAAAATACAGGGAGAAATATTAATATGGTTTACAAAATCCAAGAACATATTCCCTATATCTTTTTTTGTTATCGTCGGTTAACGTGTAGTCAATTAATCTCTGTATTACGTAACATAAAACTAATCTCTCTCTCTCTCTCTCTCTCTCTCTCTCTCTCTCTCTCTCTCTCTCTCTCTCTCTCTCTCATATAACACACTAACTATTAGAATACAAACAAATGAATTAGGATTTTCTTGTAACCCTGTATTTGTAACAGGTGAGATAATGGGGGAATGTATGGAAACACCTAAAAGCATGAGCCTTTTATACGGTCCAGGACCTAAAAGCGAAGCAATCCTTGACAGCTAAAACAAAATTCGAGAGAAATAGCACCAGTTCTTGATAATTCTTGACTAATCGCAGAGTTGTTGATGGGCACCATAGTGAGTATAAAAATGTAATGTCTGGGTAGTGTTCCTGGCCCATTACTTTTCATACTATATACACATGATATGTGATTTGGCCTAGAACACATGCTCGTTGCATATGCAGATGATGCTACTCTCTTTGCATAAATTCCATCTTCTGAATGTAGATCTGGAGTTGCTGAATAATTTAACAGAGATCTAGTTAGAATTAATGCACGTTGCAAATTATAGGGCATGAAGTTGATTCCAAACAAAATTCAAATTATGATTGTAAGTAGGTGGAGGACAGTTGCTCCTCAACATCCAGATATCAGCATTGATAATATTTTTTTTAATTCTGTATGACTTAAAATTTTAGGTGTTATTCTCGATAACAAATTTACTTATGAGAAACACCTTAGGTCTGTGTCTTCTTCAATTGCACAAAAAATGGCTTAATAAGAAAGTCTTAAGAACTTTTCTGAAGTGTTTTAATTCTTTCATTTTACCTAATTGTTACGAGTATAGGTCTCCTGTCTGGTCTTCATCTGATTCTCATCTTAATTTGTTGGACAGGAACTCACGGTCTGTTTGATTCCTTATTCCTGATCCAGATATTAATCTTTGGCACCGTCGTTCAATTAGTTCGACATGCATGTTCTGTAAGATTTTTCATAATTCTGACCATTCTTTGCATTCAGATCTTCCAAGACAGTACCATCCTATTCGCCATACTAGGTATGCAGTTAATTCTAAAAGTCAGGCCTTCTCCATCATGAGGCTCAATACCACACAGTATTCTAGAAGTTTTATTCCAGTTGTGGCCAAGTTGTGGAACGATCTTCCTAATTAGGTATTTGAATTGGTGGAAATTCTAAAGTTCAAACTTACAGCAAATGTTCTTATGTTGAACAGGCTGACATAAGTTTTTTAAGTGTTTATGCATGAAAAACCAGTTTTAATGTTGTCACTGTTCTTGAAAAATTTTGTTTTAATTATTCATTACTTCTCTTGTAGTTTATCTATTTTCTTTCCTCACTGGGCTATTTTCCCTGTTGGGGCCCTTGGGTTTATAGCATCCAGCTTTTCCAGCTAGTGTTGTAGCTTAGCTAATAATAATAATGATAATAATAATAATAACAACAACAACAACAACAACAACAACAATAATAATAATAATAATAATAATAATAATAATAATAATAATAATAATAATAATAATACGTTTAGCATCGTTCTTAGTGCACTCGAAGGCGATTTTTATTTCCATTTCATCATTGCGCATTTACTGTTAGGCCAATTCATAGAAGAGTAAAAAAATTAGGGACCGTTTACCATCCCAGTTTGTAACAGTTCTTGATCAAATATGTGAAAGTGGGAAAAGTGTCATTATTTAGGCTAAGCAGACAAAAGCAAGTTACGAAACTCCCAGAATAATATATTCATTATATGATATGAATGCATAGATAACTTTATTTTCCCGAAAAAAAACGTCTTTTCTTGGGGGGGGGTATAACCACCAGGGAAAGATCGGTTAATTAATCCATGTCGCCGTTCTTTCAGATTTGTTTGATTCCCAGTTACCCTTTTTGATATACTTCATCATTTCTAAAATTAAATTCTTTAAGTTTGGCATTCATTTCTTTCATGTATTGATTTTGGAGCGAATATTACACGTATCCGGGTTTGACCTGCTCTGCACGAAAAACACGCCTAAAATTGTTTGTCCACATTCAATTGTCAACATTGCCTGCTTCTCCATCCAATTCTTCTTGAATTGCTTTTTCAGAATAACCGTGCAGCAAATTCTCAAGCATTCTAAATAAGCAAATCACAATTTGCTAGTAATTCTTTCAATGATCAAATACAAAGGATTTTGTCACGATATCTATTCTTTTCCCTAAATTCCTTGATTCAAGTTTAATCTGACATTATTATTGTTCACATTTCACCTCTCAGAAAAGTTTATGTTAATCTAAAGGTATCTAATCCGGCTCGTAAATTGAAATTGAACAGTGCCATGAATTTTGAAAAATAACATTGAGCGATATGCTTTACAAAGATGTCAGTCATAGACGAAACAACTGTTTTCCATATTGCAGGTGTGAGGACGAGAGATAAAACTTTTGATGGGCTAAGTGACGTGAATTTCTAAGGATATCTACTCTGCCCTGAAGCAGAATAAATACAATGATGTCTAGTCCTCACAGAGAACAATTTCCTACCCTCGTAACAAATCCACAAACCATTATATTTCCATAATAATCATATTTTTCCCTGTTGGAGCCCTTGGGCTCATAGCATCTTGCTTTTCCAACTAGGGTTGTAGCTTGACTAGTAATAATAATAATAATAATGGCTTTTTGTATCTGATTTAAGAACATGAGTGACTCAGTTACTTGATCCTTTCAGAATATCTATTTCTATATGTTTTAAATAGATTCCACATTAGAAAAATATCTCTCCAAAGGAGGAATTACGGCCTGTAAGATGAAAAGAAAAAGCACTTACGGATACTCCTAGCTAATTAAACTAACGCACTATAATCAAAGATAAATAAGAAACTGATTATATCATTCACAGTCACCCCAAGCAAGGATAAACAATACTTACTGATACTGTAAATTAACACTTCCAAAGCTAATCGAAATAAAAGATAAATCCAGCATTCACAGCACAAATGCCTTCTGCTGCAGTTAATCAGAAAAAACATTCGAAGAAGACATTTATTACTGTCCTAACCTATTCTAAAAAAAAAAAAAAATAATATAAACAAACAACCTCAATTTCACTAATAGTCTTTCTCACTACAAACAATCATTACTCTCTCTCTCTCTCTCTCTCTCTCTCTCTCTCTCTCTCTCTCTCTCTCTCTCTCTCTCTCTCTCTCTCTCTCTCTCTCTCTCTTTCAATTTGACAAACAACGAAAATAATTAAAAATTAATACATATTAATCCTCCACACTGTAACGTAGTGAAAATACAGTATTGAATTGACAGATATATATATATATATATATATATATATATATATATATATATATATATATATATATATATATATATATATATATATATTTATATATATATATATATATATATATATATATATATATATATATATATATATATATATATATATATATATATATATATATATATATATATATATATATATATATATATGCTTATGTTTACTATAAACAGAATGAAATCGCTGATAATTTGGTAATGCTGTTGATGCTATTGCATTCCGGTCATTTCGCATTTGGGTGCACTCCGAGTCTATCAATATTTCCATCAATGTCAAATCCTGTTCGAATAATACCACGGGGTATTAAATCCATTTCTAGTTTGGTAAAATATATTTTCTAGCTTCGACTATTCATTTCACCGTTTCGCTGTTTCATTTACCTGACCAAGATTTCGTTATGTTTTTAAAAAGTTTTATGAGTATTCTTATTTTAAAATAAAGTATGATTATTTGATTCTAATAAGAAATCTATGAATTTTATACCTACGAGAATATTTTTTTTTCTCAACGAGGAAACGGAAATATGAAATAGATATGAAAAGTTTTATTGGTCATTGCATGACCAAGTCTAACGAAGAGAGTAATTAAAAGGACTGCTGTTTGCTGTAAGTGAATACGGAATACCATAGTATTTGATATTATTTTAAATACTCCAGATAGAATAGAGTAACAGACCATCAGGAAATAGATCGTTGAGACAAAATCACAACTCGGATGAACACTAAAGTATTTTTGGCGTCGAGAGTAAAAGAAGCGTAACGTTTCATGCGAAAGAATTTAGCATAAAAATGAGGACTAATAAAAGAGATACTTTAATAAATGCAAAGAAGAGAAAATTAAGAATTAGGAACACAAAAATCAATAACAAAAATAAGCGAATGTGCTTGCTTTTACCTAATTCTTATTTGGATTTTGCTCTTCTAGCAAAAATTGTTTACTATGCGTTATATCATCCACTTCAAGTTGCAAAACATCTAAATACTAAAAGGGCACTCAGTTGAGAGCATGCCTTCGCCACACCAAACAGTCTTATTTTGGTCTTAACACCACTGCGTACTTGTCCTCCAATCTATTTTCTTCAAAATCTAATGGATTTGTACTTGAGTCATAGCCCACATGTCCACCAAGTTGTGTTGAAATTGGTTCAGTAGTTTTTGTGTAATGTTGTTCACAAAAAAAAAAAACTAACAAAATATTTGTAATTTACTTAACATTGCAATACTTTTCAAAGTACCGCTGCGTACTTGTACTTTGATGTACTTTATCTAAAATGTTACAGGTTCATCCTTGAGTCATACCCAACATGATTACCAAGTTTGGTGAAAATCAGTACAGTAGTTTTTGTGTAAAGTTGGTCACAAATAAATGAATAAACTAACAAACAGACAGGGATGACAACAAACCCTTCGCAAAATCAGAATTTGGCGAAGGTAAAAGTGGAAACACCACATTTTAAGATGGAAAGGATGGAGGGCACGCAGCATTTCTTCTTCATTATTATTATTATTATTATTATTATTATTATTATTATTATTATTATTATTATTATTTTACCAATTTAATACAGGTATTTTGTACATGTGTATGGGTATTTTGTATATTTTTCTTTTACTTGATAAAATCTATTGAAAAATTAATTTGTGTTTTTCATCTCTGGCTTAGGCTGCGTATCAGTTACAGACGAATCTCCCTTGAATTACATATTGTTTAGGCTATTCAGCCATGGGCAGGGGCCTGTAAGGCCATTCCTTGCCCGAAAGCAACTAAAGAAAACCTTGCAGTTGCACTATGAAGTAAAGTTATAAGAGAATGAATAACAAGAATTAGGAGAGGAAGAATAAATAGAGGTTAAGTAAAAAGATAGTAAGCAAGTGATGCTATGAGATGATGGAACACTTTAGAGTTTAGAGATACCTAATTAATGCCTACAGTACACCATGGGAGGTGCGAAGATGTCACTAGCCCTTCACGCCTGGTCACTCCGCTAAATAAAGGGCATCTTTTCCGTATTTCATTCATGTGTAGAAGGTACTGTAGCAATTTTTTTATTTTTTTTTTTATTTTATTTATTTTTTTTTTTTGTCACAGGACAGTTTTTGCCATATATCAAAATCCTTTTATTTCCTTTAGAAAAAAATAGATTAATTTTCCTATATTGCTAGTAACTGTCTTTATTTTGACAAAGTCGTAGACATTTTGTGAAACACACCTAATTGACGTCGCTTTGTCTTCATTTCGGTGATAAACCAAATTCCCCAAAAAATTCAGCGAGAAATTCATTATGATCATTTATAAGATGAACGATTAATTAAAAAAACATGCGAGAACAAAATATTTTTGTATGTTATGTTTTCACATCTTTATAATGTAGTGCGTTCCCATCGTACAACCAATGTAGTCCTGACGAAAAATCTCGTAAAAATGCCATTCGAAACACGTGTCGACACCAAATATTAAATGGAAAAACGTAAATGCAGTTTTCTTGTTATCCTAAAAAATAACTGGAGCTCAGTTTGTCCGGCGATGCTGCTGTTTTCGATTTTTGGACACCACTAATATTTATATACATACATATATGTATATATATATATATATATATATATATATATATATATGTATATATTCATATACATATACTGTATATATATATGTATATGTATATAAATGTGTGTGTGTTTGTATATACTGTATATATACATATATTTATATATATATATATATGTATATATATATTTATATATGTATATATATATACTGTACATATATATATATATACATATGTATATATATATATATATATATATATATATATCTATATATATATATATATACGGAGAGAGAGAGAGAGAGAGAGAGAGAGAGAGAGAGAGAGAGAGAGAGAGAGAGAGAGAGAGAGAGAGAGAGAGAGAGAGAGAGGGTTGAATATATAAAAGAAATTTTACATAATGATATATTGGATTAGTTTTTTACTTTTGGATGTATAACCCAGTGTTAGGACCTGTAAAGCTATTCATTGTAGCTATTAATAATAATAATAATAATAATAATAATAATAATAATAATAATAATAATAATAATAATAATAATAATAATAATAATAATAATGATAATAATAATAATAATAATAATAATAATAATAATAATGGCTTTAAAGTAAAACCCTAGACTTACATAGAAGTTTGACAGCAAAAAAAAAAAAAAAAAAAAAAAAGAATTTAAGATATCGGGAAATGGAGTTTTCGCGGTCAAAACTAGCCGGTTAAAATACCGGAAAAGAAGAGAAAGAATGCATAATTATTCGAGAGATATGGGAATATTTGATGAGTGCATTGCACTGAAAGCCAAACTAACGATGATTGCAAAGCCAATATAGTGTCAAGCAACTTCAGTAATCAAGCATGAAGCCTTATAACGGGAGCAAATGAAACGTTCACATGACCCCGAGAAAGTTTTGTATAAAAAAAGACGATTTACTTCAAATATTGATTTGAATAAGATATATTTTGATATTTTAGTGAGATCGGTGTTACTCTATGTACATGAGTCATGGTATGACAATAAAATAATCTTTAATAGATTTAGTAGATTTGAAAACAAAGCCCTTAGAAGGGATATTGGGAGTTGAATGGTAGGACAGGATTAGAAATGAAACTATAAGAGAGATTACTCGAGTTCCATATGTGGATGAGATCATGATGAGGGGTAGATGGAGATGGTTTGGCCATGCTCTTCACACTCCCCAAGAGAGATTAGTTCACCAATGTTTAGCTGGGCTCCATAAGGCACTAGAAGAGTTGGAAGACACAGACCTTCATTGCTGAGGACTATGAAGAGCGAATTAGGAGATGATGAATGGAGAAGTATTGAATTGAAAACTCAAGATAGAGACGACTGGCGAAATATAACCGAGGCCCTTTGCGTCTAAAGGCGTTGGCGGAGATGATGATGATATTTTAAACACTGGCATATTTGACAGAGAGTTACGATGCAGTATTGAAATGAGTATATATGAAATAAACGGTCTGTGATTGATTGCTATTGCAGTAGCAGTAAAGGGCAATGGCTAGATCTTATAGGTAAAGATTAGACTCCTCAAACGGTTGCAGAAGCTCTAGCTTAAGGTCACTAATACTGATTTCATTGTTCATATAAGATATCTTGAATCAAGAATATCTTATTCAGATAAAAAAATCCTCTAGTGACATGGGTTTGCAGCTATGCATCTTTTTATGGCAAAATTACAAAACCTGTGGACGGTCAATTCCATTATTATGAATTCGAACGGGCAATCTATAAATAAGTCTATTATAATAATGATTGAATTAAGAAGGAAAAGTTGGAAGATATTAAAACCCTTGTAATAAGGCAAGATTGAACGGCAAATGATGATGGCGAAAGATTAAATAGGATTTTGATACCAGGATACCTTTTGATATCAGATAAGTTACTTACGGAACATCACCGAAAGGAAATCACGGTAGTAAAATTGTTCTTAGCCATGATAAAGGGATCTATAAAATTACTAAATCTTTATTCAGCTGGTTTTAGAGAGTGGTAAAGGAGGGTTATAGTAGGTGATATAAATGCATAATTTAGTGTTGGGGAGAAAAGACGCAGAAGTGGCACATTTGGAAGAGTAAGAGTAAGATCTTAATTACATTGGTAGGTCGAGAAGTGGCTGTGGGCAGATATTTACACACAACCACACCCACACACACACACACACACACACATATATATATATATATATATATATATATATATATATATATGTATATATATATATATATGTATATACATATATATATATATATACATATATAGTATATATGTATATATGTATGTATGTATGTATGTATGTATACATATATATATATATAATATATATATATATATATATATATATATATATATATATATATATATTTATATATATATATATACTGTTGCGCTGAGTGCCATTGCCAAACGTTTAACTACTCGGTCTCTCCCTGTCCCTCGGGTAGGGAGGATAGGGAGTAATTAGGAAAGGGAGATGGGGTGAGAAGGGTTAAATCTGTGCGTGTGTGTATGTGCGAGTGTCCCTCATTTTGACGAGTCGCAGATACTAGTATAGAATAATTTCTTTCAAGAATATTATATCATAGTGAAAGTTCTATTGTTGTAAAGATAAGTATATCTAGCCTGTAGTCTTAAACGAATTGATTGTCCGTAATGAGAATGGTGGTGAGTGGTTGTTTGTGAAAACACCCTTCTAATCAAGGAGGTGAGTCACTTACAAGTTGCGTCTTACAGCAATTAAAGTTATCGGTAGTCAAGGCAGTGTAAAGAAGGACGAGGGTCGCTTCTAATTTCAGTCTGTTCATATTATTTGTACAGATTTTTTTTTTTTTTAAAGCTTGTTTGTATGTTTTGAGTTCTTTATTCGAACATAAATCTAAATGTTCCTATTTTGTTTGTGGTAGAATTAAAGATTTTGCATCAGCACGTTAAGTCACATGAATTGTACAGTATATGCAATTATGATCTTCCAAACTGAGATTTATGTTAAAGATTAACACCTGAGAATTTACAGATTGACCTATTGAAATTAAATGGATTAGATTTATGGATTTGGGCCATAGAGCCTGGATCTGGGACCTTGTTGGGACGAGGGCGTGGGGGCATTTAGCACCCAAATGCAACTGGGGGGAAACCCAACAGTTGTAATATGAAGTAAAGGTTAGAAGAGTTGGACAACAAGATGGTAGAAAGAAAGCAGAATTGGAGGTAATCCTATAGCAGGAGGATATAAAGAAAATGTAGCTAAGAGAGGACCGAAGGAACGCATAAAGACCCATAAGTAATGCCTACAGTACACCGCAAGATGTGCACAGATGGCACTACCCAACTACGAAATGACGAAAATATTGAAGGTTTAAAGGTTTAAAGGCCACTCATGAATGGCAGAGGCAAGGGACAGTGACGTTGCCCTACCAAGCAGGACAATGCCCTAGAGACTGACCATATATACTTATGCTCAGCGCCCAAGCCCCGTCTCCACCCAAGCTAGGACCAAGGAGGACCAGGCAATGGCTGCTGATGCCTCAGCAGATAAACCTATAGGCTCCCCCAAACCCCCCATCATTCGCTCTCAAGGATGGTGAGGTTGCAGCAACCAAAGGAACTAACAAGTTTGAGCATGAGTCGAACCCCCATCTGGTGATCACCAGATCATGACCTCTTTCGTCTTTATAAATCATAATAGATTAGTTTTTCTACAAGGGATCGGAATCCTACTGTAGAATCCCCGTTATTTAATTTCATAAACGCTGTGTTAGGAATACCCTTTGTATACTGGAAATTTATAGCTGTAGAAGGTGAAAAAATTTATCGATGTAAATATTTTTGTATCAGAGTCAGCGGCTGCAATGCCGTTTATTGGTAATGTAGCCATAATATTAATTAAGATATTCTTTTAATTTAACAGTAATATTCCAGGTTCTTTGTTGCTCACTCCATGAACACTATGATTGTGGTTACTCTACTATAGTCCATTTCTTTTAGCGAGGCAGATTTGCACCGACTCGCAGCGGTGCCCTTTTAGCTAGGAAAAGTTTTCTGATCGCTGATTGGTTAGAATTATCCCGCCCAACCAATCAGCGATCAGGAAACTTTTCCGAGCTAAAAGGGCACCGCTCCGAGTCGGTGCAAATCTGCCTCGCTAAAAGAAATTGACTATAGATGTGTAGGTGCAAAGCCCTGCATTCTGCAGAAAGATCATTGCCATAAGTTACCTCCTACACAGAGAGCACAGCTTGCATATTTTTATTTCAAACTTCCATTGGCTGTCTAATATATCGGGCGTCTTCTTTGGCTGGCGATTCTAGCTTAGTTAAGTCTATGATATGCTTTTAAATTTTCTTAATTCTTTACGCTAAACATATGATCTATTGTATCATTTGCCTCATTACACATCATAAAAAGCGTATCCTTTCCATTCCTGTGTCTATAATTTTCTTTTAAGTCTATCATATTCAACCTTGTCTTCATTACTATTATTACTTCCTTAGTGTTGCTTCACCTATATAACCTCTTCTGCCATTACTATTTACAAACCTCAACCTGGCCATTTCTGCTTTCATTCCTTGTATTTTTCTCTTAATTTCATTTGCCATTTCACTTTTTATTTCCTTCTCGAGTTCTTGCTTTTTATACTTTCTTACTTCTTCAGTTTTAATATCACAATTATTGCATATTCCTAAAAGACTTTTTTGCCAGCATTCCTCATATAGTTCCTTTATTTGTTCTTCCACTATCTCCTTAACTAATCTTTATCATCTGATGTAATGTAATGTTATTAAACAACATCACCTCTTTATGTTCTAATCTATTCTTAACCGGCCATATTCCTATTTCTGCTACTAACCCCCAATAAGGTGTGGTAGCAACCTGTTCAAACATTCCTTTCATAATTTTGAATTGTATACCCTCTAGCTCTTTCATTTCTCTTCCTTTTATTACACCCAATATCTCAATATTTTCAAACATCTTAGGTACTACTATTGTTTCATAAATCTTTATTCTCTCCAGCAATGCCAAATCTACTCCGTTACTGTCTACGTATTTCCTAACTTCTTGCACCATGTAGTCTATTTTAGTCTCTCTTTTATTTTTGCTAAGACTATGGTCTCCCTTTTCAAAGTACCATTCGCCTAAGTATTTATTCAAATCATTATCATTATTGGTAGTAGTAGTAGTAGTAATAGTAGTAGTAGTAGTAGTAGTAGTAGTAGTTCCTGGTTCCTAACTGCTCACTCCGCAAAATAAGTCAGATTGGAATGTGTAGTATAATCAAGGATAAACGTCCAGGTCAGCGTATTTGGTCCTTTCAGAAACACATATGAGAGTAGATAACATAATCCGAAATCTCCAATCTGAACAAATACCAAACAAAGGAGGAACGATCAAACAAAGCTAACTTTATATTAGTGTCTATATATCTATATATATATATATATATATATATATATATATATATATATATATATATATATATATATATATATATATATATATATTGTAATGAATAGCATTAAAACTGAGCGTTAAAGATAAATGATGAAATAGTAAAGCTATTCATATGTCAGTCACGCTAATGTTGAAATGCATTCCCAATGAAATACGACAGACATAAAGTAGATATCCCGAGTGAAAAAGACAGAAACTGGGCATGGATGGGATGCTGAAAAAATCTCTTCCGTAAATAAATACGTCACATTTGGTATACATATTTAAACAAATTAAAATATTTAGGTTATTGGTAACAATTAGTTATTATTACGTCAGCAATTTTCATTATGAATAAGGCAGAGTAATGCTCCTCTCCTCTATCAAGTAATATACACAATTTTGAAGAGTGAAATGCAAGTCTTTTATTATTATTACTAGCTAAGCTATAACCCTAGTTGGAAAAGCAGGATGTTATAAGGCTAATGGCTCCAACAGGGAAAATAATTCAACGGGGAAAGGAAAGAAGGAAACAGAATAGTGTGCCTGAGTGTACCCTCAAGAAAAAGAACTCTAACTCATTTAATGGAGGCCAAGGGACAAAGACTATGGCACCACCAAAGACTAGAGAACAATGGTTTGATTTTCGAGTATCCTTCTAGATATCGTGGGACTATACATGATGAGCATCACCATTAGACCTAAAGGAGTGTGTGAAGTTGATCAAGGATGTTAGATTAATCATTCATCTCCATATAGCCTTAAATTCTATCTTTTGGTTACAATGTCAGGGAGGATGTGGCAACTTCAAGATTTTGCAAATAAAAGGTTATAATCACCTAAAAATTATCTTTCAAACAATCTAATGATTTTAGGCAAAACGAAACGCAGTTTCTAATAAATTTGATAAATTTGCTTCAGTTACGATAACTTTCAAGAATGCCAACGATATAATGGTGGAATTTCTTTATTTAGGTCTAAAAGAAAGAGTATACGATTACCTTACTACATTTGGCTACGTAATAATTAGATTGGTTTATAATCAGTTAAAAAAAGACGATTTTGTTTTCAA
>NC_090728.1:36824432-36829432 GCF_036898095.1 Palaemon carinicauda
TCTTAAATTGAAAGCATATCTCGAATATAATAGGTAATAGCCAAGTCGCAGTAGTATGCTGTAAATTAATCACGAATCAGTATTTTACCCTGAGTAAAAAAAAATCATAATTTCTTAAATTTGTTTTGTAAATAAAAAGTACAGTTTGCTAATTTCATGGCATCTGTCTGCCATGTTGTAAAACGTGATTTATTGAGCTTATTATGATATTGTCACTATGATTTTCATGTTTAGATATTATTTAAAAGTTCTTGAAATAATTTGTAACACTTTCTTAAGATTGTCTACACTATACATTTCAGGGTATGGTAGATAACCTTTTTTATAGTTTATATGGATGATGATAGATAAATGCTACGAGAGAGAGAGAGAGAGAGAGAGAGAGAGAGAGAGAGAGAGAGAGAGAGAGAGAGAGAGAGAGAGAGAGAGAGAGAGCATTTAACCTCATATAGGGATTCTTTAAGTGACTGACTACTGGAAAAACCAGTTTTCTTAAGCCACCACCAACAGGAAACAGGTGATTGCAACGGATGTTGACATTCGAGTAGGAATCACTTTCCCTGACCGGTTAGGCAACGAAAATCAGCTGATAAAATGGAGAGCTTTCGCACGTGAGCATTGCCACTATGTCTCCTCTAGTTAAAGGGAAAATCAATAGCTTCCACGACAAAGGATATTAGATGTATCTAACCTTCATTTGCAAGGCGGTTGCGGGCGCTTTACGTCGAGTTGAGAAACACGAGTAAACTTTTACCGAAACTGTGATCGAAGCGATCCAGGAGGGCTTTTAGGAACCGCAAATCTAATTCCTTCAGTCCCTTTAAAGCTTTCACTGCAGACAGACAGACCCGTAGAGTGGACGTCGGAAATAGAACTAGTAGAGATCATTTTTATTTTGACCCTGTTTTCTCTTTGTCTTTGCGCTTTCCACTTTAATCGTTTGAACAAGTTCAGTGGAACTTCAGCTGACGTGGAAGTTGCAGCGCTTTGAGTTGCACATGCAGTATGTCTATGAGTGCTTCGTATCTCTCGCTCTGCTTGATGTACTTGTTGATTGATTCTATTCATACTCAAATGGACTACATAAAGCAGTTTGACTGAGACGGGACAAGAGTCAGAAAATGAAGCTGATGAAAAAAAAAATGGCAACAGAGTTGACTACGATTTCATTAGTTGTAATAGACTCTGTAATAATCTAGCCTCATTTCCCGTCAAACAAAGTGACAGAGGGCGCCAGAAAGCAAGTCTACAGCACAGTGAGCAATCCCGAGTGAGGTTTTTATTGATAAGCCTCTCTTGAGTCATTTCCGCTTTATTTGAATGCCACTACACGCAGTAGGAGAACAGAATGAATAACTTAAATGTCATGTTTATGATACATTTAAAATACATTCTACCCCTCACGTACAAGTAGTTTGCTGGGGATTTGGATATGATATTTTCTTCGCTCCACTTGCTTAGTTTTGGATGATACAAAAATATATGTAAAACAAAGCAAAATCTTATATGAATTCACCTACGGCAACCGATCTCGGTACAGGGTGTTCCATTAAGATGAGATATAAATGATGTTCACTACTGTTTTTTTATTTCCGGTATATGCTCTGTAGATCTTGAAGAACGCTGTATGGAAATTTAGTTTTCTTTCGCAAAAACATTTGTCATTTCAGTGTATTCTCGTACTTTACGACAACTTAATTGCGTAGTTTAAAAAGAAATTGCTTTCTCTACTCATTATATACTGGAAAATTCAAAACTTATTTTCCTTTGCTGTAAAATATCTCGATTAAAATTGGGTTTCCCCAATTCGATGCAGGCTGATGAGAGGATAAAAAGCAGGTTCATTATTGGACACAGAATTCAATCTTTAAACAGCTGCTTGAAGATGCTTAAAGACAAGAACAGTTTCATGTCAACCTCATACAAACGCATGCACACACACACACCTACAAATATGTATATATATATATATATATATATATATATATATATATATATATATATATATATATATATATATATATATATATATATATATATATCATCTCCTACGCCTATTGACGCAAAGGGCCTCGATTAGATTTCACCAGTCGTCTCTATCTTGAGCTTTTAAATCATTATTTTTCCAGTCATCATCCAGTTCACGTTTCATAGTCCTCAGCCATGTAAGCTTGGGTCTTCCAACTTCTCTCTCTCTCTCTCTCTCTCTCTCTCTCTCTCTCTCTCTCTCTCTCTCTCTCTCTATATATATATATATATATATATATATATATATATATATATATATATATATATATATTTATATATATATATACATATATATATATATATATATATATATATATACTGTATATATATATATATATATATATAGAGAGAGAGAGAGAGAGAGAGAGAGAGAGAGAGAGAGAGAGAGAGAGAGAGAGAGAGAGAGAATTAATTTGTATAAGTAGAAATTTTATTAAAGAAACGCCAGCGTGGGCAGGGATGGGATGGACAAAACCTGATTGTTTGAAGTAGCTGAATAGGGAAAAGTTAGAATGGCAGCTCTTTTGTTTTTAGGAAAGGTTTGGAGATAAGTGAAAGGAAATACAAATTATAAGTTCGAGCAAGTTTGAATGGGGCAGGAGAGAAGGTTGAGATACAAGATTATATGAGGAGGAATTAATAAGATATGGTCTAGGATTAAAGACATGGAAATGTAAGGAATAAATGAGGAAAATGTGATGTTCTTTGATGGGGAAGTAGGAAGAGCAGGAAGAGATTAAATGTATAGGTGGGTGAGAAAAGAGATTAAAAGCAGTAAATGGCGAAATGTGGAAGCGATAAGTTTAACGAAGGAAGATAATGCTTGAACATACAATTGTATGGATGGAGAGATGTGGTACATGTTTACGGTATGATGGTTAGGGTAGGAAAGAAGAAAATGAGGAATAAGAATAAGGCAAAACTTAAAAAGAAATAATAGGTTACGAGTAAAAACTTTATATAAAAAAAATGAGTTGTTCTACAGGAGAGTTAATGCAGAAAGGTTATTGTATAGATGGATCTTGAAATAGAATACGCATTAGGAGAGAATCGGGGTACTATTTGAAGTGAAAGCAGTCCTTGGTTGATGGAGTGAGTAGCTTGAAAATATGTTGAAAGTGGAAGGCAAAGAGAGGTAGCAAGACTGGAAGGAGGAGAATTAGAAGGTTGAAGATTAGATAAACATACGTTGTTGACAGAATTAAGGTAAGATATGGGCTACATTTGTGATAGTGTGATTGGGTGACTATGACTAACCAGGCTTTGTAAGGTATGACTGGATGAGGGAAAGATTCAAAGGGAATGGGTTAGATGAATAATTGTTACATTATATGATGATGAAGATGACAATAAAACAATCTCTAATAGATTTACTAAATTTGAGAACAGAGCCCTAGGAAGGATATTGGGAGTTAAATTGCAGGACAAGATTAGAAATGAAACTATAAGAGAGATTACTCGAGTGCCATATGTGGATGAGATCATGATGAGAGGTAGATGGAGATGGTTTGGTATGTTCTTCGCACTCCCCAAGAGAGATTAGTTCATCAAACTTTCAACTGGGCTCCACAAGGAAATAGAATAGTTGGAAGATCCAGGCCTACATGGCTGAGGACTATGAAGCGCAAAGTAGGAAATGATGAATGGAGAAGTATTGAATTAAAAGCTCAAGACAGAGACGACTGGCGAAATCTAAACGAGGCCCTTTGTGTTAATAGGCGGAGGAGGAGATGATGATGATAAAGCTGATGAAGGTGACTACAAGAATAAAAGTGCAATAATGAAAATTATGTAATCAAGAACGATGTATGCTAGAATTTCGACTGGGAAATAAAAACAGATATCACAGCGTTTGATAGTGAAATGGTAGTGTGGATCTACAGTAGACAAAAGAGGATAAGAACATATGGGCTAATTGTGTTTGTTATAAAATATGTATCTAGTACCCGCAAATTTACTTGGCTCGTCAATAAATTGTCTTTTCTTCCTTTCCGTGCAAACACACATACTGTATATATCATCATCATCATCATCTCCTCCCATGCCTATTGACGCAAAGGGCATTAGTTAGATTTCACCAGTCATCTCTCTCTTGAGCTTTTATATTAATACTTTTCCATTCACCATCTATTTCACGCTTCATGGCCCTAAGCCATGTAGGCCTTGGTCTTCCAACTCTTCTAGTGCCTTGTGGAGCCCAGTTGAAAGTTTGGTGAGCTAATCTCTCTTGGGGAGTGCGAAGAGCATACCCAAACCATCTCCATCTACCCCTCACCATGATCTCATCCACATAAGGCACTTGAGTAATCTCTCTTATGATTACATTTCTAACACACACACAAATATATATATATATATATATATATATATATATATATATAAATATATATATATATATATGTATATATATATATATATATATAGATAGATAGATAGATAGATAGATATATATATATACAGTATATATATGTATATGTATATGTATATATATATATACATATATATATATATATATATATATATATATATATATATATATATATATATATATATATACTCAAATCACGTTCACTAGAAGCTCATTATCTTTCAGAAAGCCCTCTAGCCAGTAAAGCTGTCATATATACGTATAACACGAAATTTATCGATTTTTTTTCTTTTGTTAATCCCTTAAGAAAAGTCAAATCCCAGTCCAAACAATGATAGGGTTCGTGTTCAAGTACGCTGAATCTGGAGTACCTCTGATCGAAACTTCGGCACATTTGTATAAACAAGAGACAAACAATGTGTAATCAATAAGAAAAAAAAAAACTGTTCAGTGCTCAAGTTAATTTCCACGATAAACGTGGTTGTGCATAATGACTGCTCAACCAGTCATGGTATCTGTAATCTAGAGGCGGAACTCGGCGCTGTGTATTGATATTATTATTGTTATTACTAAATGCTAAGCTACAACCCTAGTTGGGAAAGCG
>NC_090728.1:36834432-36844432 GCF_036898095.1 Palaemon carinicauda
GTATCGTAAAATCAGCTAAAGTTCAGCAGCTTAAGATAAAGGAATTATTAAGAGGAAGGTATTGATTTTTTAGTCTAACTCTAATTTTCCAAGAACTTTGGATGGATAAGGTGACTGAGACAAAAAGATAAATTTCTAATAAGAGGAGACATCTTGCCAAAATGAAAATAACCAACGTACTTGATAAAGCAAAGTATCAAAAGACCTCTACATCATAACAATGAGAAATAAAGCGTAGGGAGTAGCATAAAGGCCCATCTGAACGAAGGCATTGAGTTAGATGAATGACAATGAAAGACAATGAAGTCATTTAATGTGTCAGGCAGAAAGCATTCCAACGCGGAATTAGTCACACCTGAGCCTCCTTTTGTCAGGGAGCAAATCCTAATTAAAGAAAACAAAGTTTTTTCGAGTGAAATATAAATCCTTTTTTTTTTTTTTTTTTTTCAAATCGAAGATTTCATGCATTTTGAGATGGCAAATATGGACATATTTGAAAATGAGATCCTTCAGCGTAAAATATGATTCAAAAAACAGATTTTTCCATTAACAGTCCCTAAAAAAAAATAGCTGAAACACAGAAAAGAATTTCAATTATCTCCAGGGATAATTCTGCCGTAGTTATGAATGCATATTTATAATCTTGATCCCGTAATGATTCCACAACACCTGGTAGTTCAAGAAGGAGATATACAGCTCTCAAGGAGGTATGGAGCAACTCCTCTTACCTTGACCTAAATAACAATCTATTAAAACGGATAAAGATAAATTTGCATCGTTAATCCGACGTTGACTAGACCATTACTGAAAATCCCTCATTTCTATCCGACAATGGAATCCTACGCTCTTTGACGTTTTTCTCTTTTAATTTGAAAAGAAAAACTGAAAAGATGTCAACCGATGACAGAGAAGAAACTACGTTGGCTGATTTACGTTTGATTGTAAGCTAATTGTAGTCACAACTAATGGGGTAACTCAAATTGCTGTTCTATTTCACTTTATAATTTCTAATATTCTATTCTAATTTCATAAGCCTTATTATTTCTGGAAAAATTAAGTCAAGGATAACAAAAAGAAAGAAAAGTTGGTTAACGAATGTTAGATAAAGGCAAACAAGACATGGAAAAATTAAGTCAAGGATAACAAAAAGAAAGAAAAGTTGGTTAACGAATGCTAGATAAAGGCAAACAAGACAAAGAAATATAAACCAGACTGTAGGCATTTCAGGACTTTCCTGGGTCTTGATTCTCTGATCAGATAAGCTCATAGATCTGACAGGAGACTTTAGATAACTAGATCACAAGTGTTTTATAATCATGCCCTACTTCTTTTAGTACTAAAGTAATGAATAGGAAGTTTTCCAGCTGCATCACATTAGTATTATATCTTGTTTATATCTTAAACTTCCTTTGTCATTTCTAAACATAAGCTTGGATATGGGAAATTAGATCAGACTGACAATTCGTGGAACTGGACGAGTTACTTGAAACGACACTCTTCAAATCGTAACACTTTCGTGCAAGTCACTTCTCTTTTAATCATATACAATTACCGACAACAATTGCTTGAAGGCAGTGAATGCCTTTACACAAAACATGCGCTGATGATGTTAGCAATACATTTTGAATACGGCTAACGAGCAACAGCGCTTGTGCAGAAGTGTCAATAGTTCGGCTTTATCAGTTCCTATTATGGTTACAGATAACAGATACGTGTCCTACGGCAGTTGATGAATACATTCGTGTCATTCCTTAGTGTTGGCAGATTAGACTTGGATTGTGACAGAAAGGTTTGTTGCTTCCTCACCAGTCCATCTCCCGTATTATAATGAAGAGCAATTCTCTCTCTCTCTCTCTCTCTCTCTCTCTCTCTCTCTCTCTCTCTCTCTCTCTCTCTTTCTCTCTCTCTTTCTCTCTCTCTCTCTCTCTCTCTCTCTATATATATATATATACATTTATATATACAGTATATATATATATATACATTTATATATACAGTGTATATATATATATATATATATATATATATATATATTTCGGTCATGCTCAGCGGCATTACCCGACGTATAACCACTCGGTCCCTCCTCGTCCCTCGGGTATGGGCGAGAGTGAGTAATCATACCCTGGTGAGAGGGGTCGTAGTTAGGAAATGGGGAGGAGGGAGGAAGGATTGAATCTGTGTGTGCGTGTGCGTGTGCGTGCATATCTATATAAATATATAGCCATCATTATTTAGGGTCGAGTACACTAGTATGGTATGAAATTCGTTAATGTCTGGCAATCTGGTCGAAATCCTTAACGACATCTCTCCTTCTCAAGTCCATAAAACTTACCCCCGAGAAGATAGATACCGAATGCTTTCCTTTCTTCTTTAATTCTAACTTAATGAAGTTAATTACGATATCGAAAATAAGATCTGTCTTTGAAATGGCCCGTGATAATCATAGGTTTTAGAACACCGCCATTTAATTTTGGACGTTAGCCAAAAGGGTATTTTCGCTAATTTCTTATGAGATTAAAGAACTTTATTGGGAATCTTAGGGGATCTTCTAAAGCCATGCCAATAATAGTAATAAAAAGGAGAGGAAAACTTCGGAAAAGCTTATCAGTTAGATTTTTATATATAACATGATTGGATTCAGACGATATTGAAGTGGCGACTTTTTCAGAACTCTCCCACATAAGTTTCTTTTGACCTCTGATCTTGATCCTGTGTTAAAGCTGTTCCATCCTTTGCCATTTTTTTACCAGTTTAAAGTTTTGAAGGTCGCTCATGAATGGTAGAGGCTAGGAACAGGATAATGTTCTAGAGACTGGTCATATACACGGTTAATCAGGTCGAAGCCCCTCTCCATCAAATTAGAACCAGGGAGGGCCAGGCAATAGCTGCTGATGACCCATCGAGTAGACTTATAGGCCCCTCCAAGCACCTCATCCCGAGCTCCCTAGTTCAGTGACGTTGAAGACACTACTAGAAACTATCGAGCTTTAGCGGGTCTGGAACCCCCGTCCAACAGATTGTCAAACAAATATATTTCCATTATACTATCACTACCAGCTCAACAATCACTTACATAACATAGAATTAAGATAAGCATTTTTTTTCTTTTTTTAGAATAGGTCCAATTTATTATAAACTATCTTTTGGTACTCTTTCTTTCATTAACTATAATAATTACTTTAATTATCCGCCATTCATCTTCAGAACCTTCAATTTCTTACTTCTTTACCAATACCATTAATCCCATTGCTGAGAGCTGTAAGCAGACTAAATAATAATGCTAACAGGACTACTGGTCTTTTATTTTCTTACATCCCATTGTCTCTAAATTCTATGTCATTACCTCCGCAAACGAGGCTTGAAAAGGGTCACGTTTTTTAACCATCTGTCTTGATAAGATAAGATTAAAAAGAAATAAGATAAGGGGATTTTTATGTATCTTAGTGAGTACATATTTGGAATAACCACCTCCCAATGACTACTTTTTGTTGGATATCGTTGAGGAAATATTGCTATGAAAACAGACTCGCACTTTATAAAGTACTGAAATCTTTGAGAAGGTTACACATAAATACAAACAATGAGTAACAATCTGAGATTAACCTCAAAGGACGAAATGCTTATCGTGGCCTGGTAGAAGTGAGCTTTCTTTTCTGAGCTCTGGTGAGCTTAACAACATGGGCAAATACATTTTATGAGTTCTGAAAGAATGCTTTTGATATTTATCTGAAACAAAATAATAACAAGAATGTGGTTCCAGTTAATCTTCTGAAGTTTTTTTTTTAACTAGATTACACATTTTGATGTATTACCAACGGATAAGCAAGGCAAATTATCCGGTAGATTATAGTTTAATTGAAGATCGAAAATATTTCCAAGATATTTCCCTAAGATTATCAAACCTTTCCAATAATGTCCACTGAAGCCTTTCAAAATATTTATGAGAGCAATACTTTTAGGCAGAGTATGACTTACTGATGAATTATTCACAAAGAAATTCCTGATTGTATTGAACTGGTAAAGGATGAATATGACGGAAGTTACACCCTTCCTAAAAGATTACACGTACACACACAGATATATATATATATATATATATATATATATATATATATATATATATATATATATATATATATATGTGTGTGTGTGTGTGTGTGTGTGTTTGTGTGTGTGTGTGCTTGTGTGTGCGTGTGTATCCATTGGCAAGTAACTCTTTTATCAAAATTGGTGTAGACGTTCAATCTAGTGAAGAAAAACTGTTGAAAGCATTATAAGTGTGATGATACAACATAGACGTATTTGAAACATTTCACAAACCTGCTTCCTAGTCACTCTGAATGTATTTCACTACTTTGAGATCTTGTGTATGGTTTCACAACAGATATTTTCACAGAAAAAAAAAAAACTTTCTTTCTTACCTTTCTAATATTTCGGTATGGTCTCATTACTTTGGATATCTCTGGAGTGTGATGCAGCCTGACATAAAGCTTTGTTGGTCAAACCTCTTATTATTATTATTATTATTATTATCATTATTATTATTATTATTATTATTATTATCATTATTATTATTATTATTATTATTATTACTAGCCAAGCTACAACCCTAGTTGGAAAAGCAAGATGCTATAAGCCCAAGGGCTCCAACAGGAAAAATAGCCCAGTGAGGAAAAGAAATAAGGAAATAAATAAATGCTGAGAATAAATTAACAATATCATTCTAAAAACAATAACAGCGTCAAAACAGATATGTCCTATATAAACTATTAACAACGTCAAAAACAGATATGTCACATATATACAATAAAACGACTCATGTCAGCCTGGTCAACATAAAAACATTTGCTCCAACTTTGAACTTTTGAAGTTCTACTGATTCAACTACCCGATTAGGAAGATCATTCTACAACTTGGTAACAGCTGGAATAAAACTTCTAGAATACTGTGTAGTATTGAGCCTCATGATGGAGAAGGCCTGGCTATTAGAATTAACTGCATGCCTAGTATTACGATACAACATAGACGTATTCGAAACATTTCACAAATCTACTTTCTAGTCATTTTGAATGTATTTCACTACTTTGAGATATTGTATACAGTTTCACAATAGATATTTTCACAGAAAAAAACTTCCTTACCTTTCTAATATTTCGGTATGGTCTCATTACTTTGGATATCTGTGGAGTGTGAAGCAGCCTGACATAAAGCTTTGTTGGTCTAACCTCTTACTTGATATTTTGTTCCATCATCCTCCTCTTAAAGGTTTAAAGACCACTCATGAATGGCAGAGGCAAGGGACACTGACATTGCCCTATTAAGTAGCAAATATATGTTGTTTGATCATTTTAATTACTCCTGTATCTGTCAATAACTTCATTCCATGCTTCTTTGTTCCCCGATCTTACTATACCCTTTATCTTTCTAGGATATCCAATTAGGTATCCTATATTTCAGTCAAGTGCAGATCCTCCAGCACACGGTTCTATCTGCCGATTTTCTTGTTTACGTACACATCCAATTTTTCTCATCTCTACGATAACAACGAAATTTGGCTTCTTTTTATTCTCTGTAGAGTATTGAAGGAAGGAAGGATTGGTAATCATTTGGCATCATAATATCAGTGGTCATTGATACTGATTATTATTATTATTATTATTATTATTATTATTATTATTATTATTATTACTTGCTAAGCTACAACCCTAGTTGGAAAAGGAAGATGCTATAAACCCAAGGGCTCCAACAGGGAAAAATAGCCCACTGAGGAAAGGAAACAAGAAAAAAAATCAACATCAAGAGAAGTATTGAACAATTTCAATAAAATATTTCAAGAACAGTAACAAGATTAAAATAGATCTTTCATATATAAACTATAAAAACTAAAAAAAAAAACAAGAGGAAGAGAATTAAGATAGAATAGTGTACCCGAGTGTACTCTCAAGCAAGAGAACTTTATCCCAAGACAGTGGAAGATCATGGTACAGAGGCTATGGCACTACCCAAGACTAAAGAACAATGGTTTGATTTTTTAGTGTCCCTCTGTAGAAGAGCATCTTGTCATAGCTAATGAGTCTCTTCTACCCTTACCAAGAGGAAAGCAGCCACTGACCAATTATATGCAGTAGTTAGCCCCTTGAGCGAAGAAGAATTGTTTGGAAATCTCAGTGTTGTCAGGTGTATGAGGACAGAGAAGAATGTGTAAAGAATAGGCCAGATTATTCGGTGTACATGTAGGCAAAGTAAAAATGAGCCGTAACCAGCGAGAGGGATCCAATGTAATACTGTCTGACCACTCAAAGAACCCAGTAACTCTCTAACGGTAGTATCTCAACGAGTGGCTGGTGCCAAGGATCGATTAAGAATTGATAACATGAGATTAAAAAAAAAATTAATGAATAACTTAACAATGAAACATTTAATTTTCAAAATATTATTAAAAAAAAAGTAAGAATGTCATCTTCCAATACGAACTTTAAAATGCCACTGGCATCAAACAAAACTTCTCCTCCAAGAATCTTACAGCTGATTAAGATTTTATTTAGAGATATCGAAAATACTAAATGTACATGAAAATCTGTTTGATCATGTTATCATGCAAGTTCTCTTCCTCATTACACTAATTGCTCTGAGAAGTCGTGCTGATTCCCCATGATTATAAGAAGACTCTCCTGCAGGCAAAATTTAGATTTTCATTCCTTCACGAAAATTAAACCATGACCTCTATCCCTACATCTGCACACTTTTCTAACACAAGGTGACTTGAGATACTATCTCTAGAGAGTTATGGGGTCCTTTAACTGGTCAGACAGTACTATATTGGATCTTTCTCTCTGGTTACGGTTCACTTTCCCTTTGCCTACACATACACTGAATAATCTGGCCTATTCTTTACAGAGTCTCCTCTGTCCTCATACACCTGACAACACTGAGATTACTAAACAATTCTTCTTCTCCCAAGAGGTTAACTACTGCACTGAAATTGTTCAGTGGCCACTTTCCGCTTGGTAAGGGTAGAAGAGACTCTTTAGCCATGGTAAGCAGCTCTTCTAGGAGAAGGACACTCCAAAATCAAACCATTGCTCTCTAGTCTTGGGTAGTGCCATAGCCTCTGTATCATGGTTTTCCACTGACTTGGATTAGAGTTCTCTTGCTTGAGGGTACACTCGAGCATACCGTTTTATCTTGTTTCTCTCCCTCTTGTTTTGTTAAAGTTTTTATAGTTTATATGGAAGATATTTATTTTAATGCTACTCTTCTTAAGATATTTTATTTTCCTTTTTTTCCTTTCCTCACTGGAACCCCTGGGCTTATAGCATCCTGGTTTTCCAACTAGGGTTGCAGCTTAGCAAGTAATAATAATAATAATAATAATAATAATAATACTGCATGACTTTTCTAGCCAGAATTAAAAAAAAAAGTATATTATCGATAATTCTGTTGCGATGAGAAAAACTGTAATTTCACCTCCCAATCAGCACTTCAGCACAGTATTCCCTCCCTGTTTTTATATCTCCTGTATTTTTCTCTTGGAGTATTTCAATCACTTCCTCGGCAGCAAGGCCCCACTCGCACTCTTCACAATTTCACCAGAGGCATTAAACTACTCTTCCACTCGGCCTACACAAAGCAAAGCAACGGAAAAGTCAAGAACCCTCGTGAACCTGTAATTCAACGGAAAAGTCAAGAACCCCGTGAACATGTAATTCAACGGAAAAGTCAAGGACCTCGTGAACCTGTAATTCAACGGAAAAGTCAAGAACCTTGTGAACCTGTAATTCAAAGGTATGGAAAAGTAATACTCTTCCACTCGGCCTACACAAAGCAAAGCAACGGAAAAGTCAAGAACCTCGTGAACCTGTAATTCAACGGAAAAGTCAAGAACCTCGTGAACATGTAATTCAACGGAAAAGTCAAGAACCTCGTGAACATGTAATTCAACGGAAACGTCAAGGACCTCGTGAACCTGTAATTCAACGGAAAAGTCAAGAACCTTGTGAACCTGTAGTTCAAAGGTATGGAAAAGTAATACTCTTCCACTCGGCCTACACAAAGCAAAGCAACGGAAAAGTCAAGAACCTCGTGAACCTGTAATTCAAAGGTATGGAAAAGTAATACTCTTCCACTCGGCCTACACAAAGCAAAGCAACGGAAAAGTCAAGAACCTCGTGAACCTGTAATTCAAAGGTATGGAAAAGTAATACTCTTCCACTCGGCCTACACAAAGCAAAGCAACGGAAAAGTCAAGAACCTCGTGAACCTGTAATTCAAAGGTATGGAAAAGTAATACTTTTTCGCCGCATCTTACCGCGATGGGTTTTTACGTATGCCGTCGAATGAATAATTCAAGCACTGGACTGTTTCAATTACATCTCACCGGAGCAATTCAAACGGACTTGACCGAAAGGTAAGGATAAGTGGATATCTTATTTCAAACTACTATTATTTCTTAACGACTTAAGAAGAAGAAGAAGTCTTTCTAAAGAAAATTTTGAGAAGCACATTAAAAGAAAACGAAAGAATAAAATAGGAATTTTTTTTTTTTTGGAGTCTGACTCATAATCTTAAAAAACCTATTTTAGAGCAGCCTCTAAGAAATTGGTTTATAAATAAGATCCTTAGAAAATCTCCTCAATATGTCAGTAACTAAGGACTTAAGAGACTTTAATTTAAGATGATGCTTTAATTAATATTCTCCTTGCGAATGTAATTATTCCTGTCAAAATCATCTATCAACTCTAAAAGAGTTTTTCCTAATATAAACACAAATATTATCCAGTTCCAGGGATTCAAACTCACCAACAGTTGTCAACCGAAGGTTTATATACTCAATTTAACAAGACCTATATTTCCTAGACAGGAGAGAGAGAGAGAGAGAGAGAGAGAGAGAGAGAGAGAGAGAGAGAGAGAGAGAGAGAGTTGGGGGAAGGAAGAGATATTTCTTTACGAAATGCTTCAAGAAAAAAATATTGCAAAGAATGTTAATCCTATTTAGCGTTGGTAGGGTTAAACCCCTGAATATTCCCTCCCCCAGCAAGCAGCGCTTGCGTGTAACGGTTTTCAAAGTTTAGGCAACCATAACGAGCCAGCCCCGCGCAGTCAGGATTCACTGTTGCTCCTCCTATTCCAGCAGATGTAAGCAACGATTTTTGGTTGTATTGTATCTAAACTTACGAAGCTTTCGTGAACTTCATTCAAAGTATTTTAGAACAGATTTGTAATTTTTTAGAATATATCATGACTTTTTCGTTCACATTTGTTTGTAGTTTTTCGTAAAAAAAAAATTTACTTTACTTTGTATGATGACATTTCTTTAAAGCTATTTTCGTGACGCCTTGCGTTCCTTATGATTGGATAAAACTGATGTTGACCTTTTAAGTCGACGGTTTTTTATATCTATAAAATCTGTGTTCTTCAATTCCTTCAGTACTGATTTTTATGGTTAGTGAAAGAAGGTGTAAGCATATTCTCTCTCTCTCTCTCTCTCTCTCTCTCTCTCTCTCTCTCTCTCTCTCTCTCTCTCTCTCTCTCTCTCTCTCTCTCTCTATATATATATATATATATATATATATATATATATATATATATTATACTATGGTCCCGTGTCTGAGAACCAAAATATAATATTATATATATTACGGGTGGCAAGCTATACAACCTCTAGAGTTCCAAACTCACCTGTTTGTTTTTACATTAAATCTGTTACACTTGAAAATATTAATACCCCAGCTCTGAGACATCAAATAACTCCCAGACAGCAATATACAAAACAATGAATATCCAAAGGCCTCATAAGTACACTCAACACAAAACTGGGTAATTATTCTTAAGATTTATTCAAAACCACCTCTTACTTCGATTCTTTAACAGGGGTACAAGCGAATACTAAACTAAACATTGGTGCTTGGGATAATACACTTTTAAAAAATGGATATATTTTATGAAAATTACAACACTGAAAGAATTTACATAAAAACAAAAATAAATCAATACTTAGGTT
>NC_090728.1:36846932-36864432 GCF_036898095.1 Palaemon carinicauda
GAGTTGTTGATTGGAGGTAACGGAACAATGCACAGCACGATGTTGTGCTAATCATTCTAACCTAGTTTTTTTATGCAGGATTATTATGAATATTATTATCAGAGTTATTGTTATTATTATTAGCTTACAAAATGAAAGATCATTACTATAGAATACATATATCGAAACCATCCCTAAATAGAAAAAATAAAAAAAATAGATAAGTGATGACGTTTACGCGATTATCAGAAATAATAATACCAATTCCCTAATATCGCAAGAGGGTCTCTTTTATTCTTCTCCTGTACTTCTCTTTCTCCCTATTTCCTAAATCTTTCCCATCCCGAGTACCTGCCTTTGAGCTATAAACTGGATTGTATCCAGGGGTACTCTTCCTTTCCCCATATTCCCCACTTCCCTATGCTTATAATTCTTATTATTATTATTATAGAGTTACCTAACAAATACACACGCACGAATAACAAAAGAAGTTAGGAAAAGCTAAGGCGATGTTCAAAAATGTTTTAGAATATACTGTACTTTAGAAACAGACTTTAAAATCACCAAGTATAGACTATTCGGGATTAATCAGTCGTTCCCACCTTGTAACTGATTAAACAGCCAACTTACATATTCTTTAGATGATACGTAATTTATCGATGATACCGTAGATAGAAGCAGTGGTGTTTTGGCAGAGTTGTTTACCCGATTATGTGGAGATGAAACTATTAGTTCATCAAAAAAATTCGGACCTTCAAGAAAGTACTTTTTTAATGTTATAGTAAAGCACAGATACAATTTATAGACAGAAACTATAAGATACCGTAGATAGAAGCAGTGGTGTTATGGCAGATTATGTGAAGATGGAACTATTACTTCATCGAGGAAAGTCGAAACTTCAAGAAAGTACTTCTTTAATGTTATAGTAAAGCAGAGATACGGTTTCTAGACAGAAACTATAAGTAAATACTTTAAAAGCAAGTTACGGTCACACTTGCACAGTCAACCGTTTCCTCATAACCGAAGTTAAGTACATCGATAGTCTTTCATTTCATATTAAAGTGGCCGTGAGCGCAATATATTCATTTGTAAAGGAAGCTCAAATGACATAGATAAAGATTTACAATTTTCGTATTGTCGTTTTCAGACTAGTTGATTGTAAATTATCTGGCGTCATAACTATCGCCGTAGTCGCCTCCTTCCCTAAGAAGAAAAGAAGGGAAAATAACACATTGTTGATAGGTGTTAATCATAAAAATCGTTTTTTTTTTTTTTTTTTTTTTTTTTTTTTTTTTTTTTCTGAGGGAAGGGCGTTGCTGCAAATAAAATTGTTAAGGTTTATTTTGGCTTGATAACAAGGACAAAAGGAGGTATATAGAAATTTGGTAATGAGATTCAGGAAATTGCTTTCGTAATTTTTATGACCTTATTGAAATAATGGTGATAACTTCTTTTCATTCATTCTTTTACGATAATGGTCGACCACCTATTATTTGTAAAGTTTACCCATTTCAGCCATAATTAATCCAGACGTCAGTAAGGTAGGCCAAATTAATTTACACAAAACATGCGTTCTCTATAGTCTTCGGGATTTGGAATTCAATCCATCTGTGACGGGCCGAGAGAAAGGTTGTGACTCAAAGGCAGGAAGCAATCAACTGAGTAACTTTATTAAAGAACACTCTCCTTTATATACAAAACCTCAAGGCAACAGGAATTTCCATGTTCGATAGACAGACAATGTTACAGAGGAAAAAAGCAGACATGTTTATTCTGGTTCTTTTTAGTGCGAGGGAAGAGCGCAGATGCAAGTATAATATATACAAAATGATTAATGTACGATCGTGTGACACACGGTTGGTACACATCAATCTATCTAGCCTTGATTGCTACAAGCGTTCGTCCATCGTGTGGCAGATCTCTTACGTCATTCGTTAACAGAGGCCCGATTATTCTTCAATGACTCTCCTTCCCTTTTCCCTAACACTGACTGACCTTCACCTTTCTTCATTGGAACCGCAGCCTTTTCTGACCCGACGTCTCCAGGGAATTTGCTCCTAATCACCTATTCTTCCGTCATAAAGATCACGACCACAAAATCGAAATGGCGCAAAGGAAGTCTTTCAAATTGTGCATCTAGGCTTAATGATTGCATAATTTATAATATTGTAAAATTGAACGTGAAAATTAACAATGTTAATCTATAACAATTATTTAGTCATTTGGCTTAAGGCAAAATTTACCTTTGTTTATGTATAAACATCAATGAACAATTTTTTTCCAGAACCTCGAAACGCTAATCCCATCCCCTAAACCCAATCCCCCCCCCCCCCCGACAAACACTTCCTTCAATAAAAACTTCGCTCATTAATCTAGCTGATTCACGCTTCAGGATCTCAGTGTCCGTCACTCAAACTTTTTGATGTTGCAATATATGATATCTCATATACGAAAAGGTCAATAAGCCATATGAACATATCAACGAACGGGAAAAATAACTCAAATAACTGATGTCATATGATTTCCGCCTCTTTTCTTTTCATAGGCAAAATGTCTTCTCAAATAGATTTCAAGTGACGCATTTATGTAAAGTGTGTAGTCGAATGAGTGTTTCCTTCCTACTGTCAACATCTGGAGTTCTGTTTACAACACTGTTTTCCTAAATTCGTCTGATGTTACACACAGATATCACAAGCAGACTAGGAAAGACCAAACAACAGCGACCTCAAGCTGCCGCTGTTTTGTCAGGTCCAAAGAGATGTGAAATTGGAGTCTTTTTTTTTTTCATTTTTTGCTTGTATCATCATTGTTTGCTCCGGCTTGGGCTGTACAGAGGCCTGGAAATTTTAACACTTGTGTGTATCAGTATTATCTTACAAGCACACACACACATATATGTATATGTGTGTATATATATACACACACACTCATATATATATATATATATATATATATATATATATATGTATACATATATATATATATATATATATATATATATATATATATGTACAGTATACATATATATATATATATATATATACATATACATATATATATATATATATATATATATATATATGTACATATATATATATACATATACATATAGCGCCAGCTTGAGTTTGCTTCTCTTTGATCCTTCCTAGTCTGCTTGTAATTGATGTGAGTAACACTCTTATCAGCTTGAAAGGAAAAACTCCACTTTATCATTGCAAAAAAAATAGCTTAAAGCTCTTAACAAATTTGTGTATTTAGAACTAAAAGAAAAAAACAGGGGCTGGATCAAGGTAAGATAAACACCTACTGCTACATTCATACTTTAATGGCCAAATCGTGGAATAGACCATGGTGCAGAAAATTTCCACAACATTAATCGCTTGAATCACCTGCGCTAAAGGTTCTTCGGACATTCTACACACCACACCATACACCGCGTCATCACACTTCTAGAAAGTAGGTAGAAGGTTGGCCTAGGCACCAACCGCCCGTTGAGATACTACCGCTAGAGAGTTATGGGGTCCTTTGTCTGCCCAGACAGTACTACATAGGACCCTTCTCTCTGGTTACGGTCTTTCCCTTTCTCTACACAGACACCGAATAGTCTGGCCTATTCTTCATAGATTCTCCTCTGTCCTCATACATCTGACAACACTGAGATTGCCAAACAATTTTTCTTCACTCAAGGGGTTAACTACTGCACTGTAATTGTTCAGTGGCTACTTTCCTCTTGGTAAGGGTAGAAGAGACTCTTTAGCTATAGTAAGCAGCTCTTCTAGGAGAAGGACACTCCAAAATCAAACCATTGTTCTCTAGTCTTGGGTAGTGCCATAACCTCTGTACCATGGTCTTCCACTGTCTTGCGTTAGAGTTCTCTTGCTTAGGGGTACACTCGGGCACACTCCTATCTAGTTTCTCTTCTTCTTGTTTTGTTAAAGTTTTTTTTATAGTTTTTATAGGAAATATTTATTTTAATGTTGTTACTATACATAAAATATTTCATTTTTCTTTATTTCCTATCCTCACTAGGCTATTTCCCCTGTTGGGGCCCCTGGGCTTATAGCATCCTGCTTTTCCAACTAGAGTTGTAGCTTAGCATTTAATAATTACAATAATAATAATAATAATAATAATAATAATAATAATAATAATAATTCAATCCATCTAGCCCTCTAACTTTGCTCTTCCTCTCCAGCTACTTCTCCCTCCTAAGAATTGCAAATTATACATTCTTTTAACCGCCCTTTTGTCTCCATTCTTTCCATATAACCAAATTCATAAAGACGAACTTTTCTGATATGTAAAGGACACCTACATTTCTTGTCCACCTGATTCTTATCACGCCACATATCCCGTTCATCACAGCTGCTTCAACCTTTTTATGTTTAATCATATTTAGTACCAACACTTCAATTTCAAAAATGAGATTTGACATACAAATTTCATACAGATATATATATATATATATATATATATATGTATTTATTTATTTATATATATACATGTATATATGTGTATATGTGTATATATATGTATATATATACATATATACGAATATATATATATATATATATATATATATATATATATATATATATACTGTGCATATATATACATATATATAAATACTTACATATGCATATATATATATATATATATATATATATATATATATATATATATATATACTGTATATATAAGTATATATATACATATATATGTATATACTGCATATATGTATATATATATGTATATATATATATATATATATATATATATAAATACATACATAGGCATGTATATGCATATACTTAATATATATATATATATATATATATATATATACATATATATGTATAAATATATATGTGTGTATGCATGTAATTATGCGTGTATGTGTACATTACACGGATTAGATGATAGACGGTAGAGAGCTGGCACATGTGTTTGGCATTCGTGTCTCCTAAATCGACAGGGCTTTTATTTTCCCAATTGATTACGTTGATGTACTCGCGGGGGAAGAAGAACTCGTGGGAAGACGTAGGAGATTATTTCAAGTCACCTTCAAGCAAACTCTTGCGTCTCCGTCAGTCCAAGTCGCTTAACTTTATATGTTTTCTTCAATAAAAGTATACGCTTAAACGTCTCTATATAAGATGTATTTCCATATTGGTATATACATAACACTTGGACTCACAGGTGTGTGTACGTGTGTGTGTGTGTGTGTGCCTCGTGGCTTATCTTTTCATCATTTCGTCTACGTGTTTTAGACAGATAACTGCGGTCTCTGACACCAACTCTTTCTTACGCTGTATTCTTCCACATTACAAATTACATACGTCCTCTCTGTTGCCTATTTGAGTACAAATATGAAATAAAACACTTTTCGATGTATATTTTCTGGTCTAAAAAAGTACAATTAATTATTTCCTTTATACATACATTTTCATTGATGACGTAACAAAACCTTGATATTGTAATAGGTAAAATTACCACACCATTTCTGGTTACTTATATTTTCGGCTTAAAGTTCGGAAGGAAATGAATGAAGAAATTTTCTTTCCTAAATGTAATTTGAATCCACGCTGGTTAGAAGGCTTAGGTTACTTGTTGAATCCTTCATAGCACCACACATTTATGTAAAGTGCAAACGAATTATCGCTCAGTCAATTACATAATTTAAAGAAAATGATAATAACGGCAACATCGTGGTTAGATTTCCCAAGAATCCATTTATATAAACTAATTGAAATAAACACGTTTTAAAACTTTTCTTTTTTAAAAAGAGAGAAAAAATGGCGATTCATGACTTAACAACACTTGTCATAGCCATAGAAAGAAATGACAAAACATCATGGACAAATTGCGGGCTAGATCAAGGGCAAGGAGACATTTAAGACAGTGTAACGTGGCGAAGAAAGACAAGCCTTATTAAATAGATAATAATTAAAGAGAGAATAACATGTCGATTGTTGAATACTATATATGAATGACAGGAAACACCAACTTCTCTTTTCTTTGGCCAATTGCTGTTTTTTTTTTTTTTTTTATAAGAATAATGAAGCGTTTCTTTTGCTTCTTGTTAAGCAAAATATAATTTATCTGTGAATAAGAGAATTAGTGAGAAGAAATTACGCCGTCTAAAATAATCAAAGCTTAATTGTATATCTACGGACATTAATCTACCTAATCACAATTATCTAATCTAACTAAGCCCTACGTATATCCTAAACCAATCCCAACATATCTCTTGTCTTCAACTAGAATACACCGGAAGTCTCGGTGCACAATCAAACGCATGGAATCTGAACTGATGGCTGTCTGTACTAACACAAAGACAGATCCCTATTCGATGTATGTATGTATGTATATATATATATATATATATATATATATATATATATATATATATATATATATATATATATAGATAGATAGATAGATAGATAGATAGATAGATAGATATTTAATTATATGTGTATATATATATGTGTAATTATATATATACACATACAGTATATATATACATATATGTATTTATATATATATATATATATATATATATATATATATATATATACAGTATGTATATATATATATATATATATATATATATATATATATGTGTGTGTGTATATATATATATATATATATATATATATATATATACTCTATATATATATAAATATATATATATCCGTATATATTATTTTCATTCGGATAATCCAATTCCTTGAATATAACGAAAAGCTATTTCAATAACTGACAATTAACTCGGTCACACAACAAATTGCTCATATAATCTATGATCATAATTTGGCTTAAAACCCTCGACAGATCAAGCAGATTAAAATTTTAATTTCCCAAACATATAACAATAAAAAAAATTATAAAATTGGCATAAAATTACGAAAAGAGATAGGTAGCGCATATATATATCATAAGCGCTTTTCTTATACGATGGGTAATGATTACGATTTTCTCTCTCTCTCTCTCTCTCTCTCTCTCTCTCTCTCTCTCTCTCTCTCTCTGAGATTCCCAATACCACCCCGCTGACATTCCAACTTTATATTCCTGGCGAACGTTGCAATGGAAGTTCAGCTTACATACTTATACATGCAACGTATATAAATCACAACAAGTATACCACTCGTAAGTCTTTTTCATCAATGGCTGCATTAGCATATGAGTACGGCAGCCAGACCATGAAAGAAGAACGTAATGTCTGATGCTTCAAACACCAGAACACGTGACTCCTCATCGGAAGATCCGATAGAGAAAAGGAAGCCGTATTAGATCTACCGAGTTGAGACACCAGACAAACTGGATCATTAACACAGGGACTAGTGTTGCTATGAACTACACTCGACAGTAACCGAAATCTAGGTCTGATAAATCTAAGACTATCCATATTTGCTAGACTTTAATTAATACCATCTTCAAAATAAACCGAATTTTCTTGATTTTTTCATTAAAATACGTTTTTTTCATGATAAAGGTAACATACTAAAAAGAAGCTATTTCTTTTATTATAGGCTACACAAGAGAAAGATAACACATTAATCTTTGCTATATTTACATGCTAGTCTCTCACTTTATTTTGAGGAGTGTTTTTTCATCGTACATTCAGGGAATATCTCATGAAAAATAACTACAGGAAGCTAAAGAATTTCGAAGCATCCTCCGAGACTCTCCCTACAACAGTTAATAGAAAATAAATGTTTTTTGGTTCTGATATTTTGTTCATGTAAAATAATTAGTTTTCAGCAACTAAAAATATTTCCATGGAGAATTATTACTTTAGAGTTAAATGATTTCTTATGACCCATATGCTCAACAAGTCAACTGTAAGTATATTAAAAGAAAAAAAAAGTGTCTTTGAGCGGAAATTTATTCTTTGAGTGTGTCGATGTTAGCGCCTCTAGTGGCAAATAGTATTTTTAAATTCTCTTATCTTTCGTCAAGGTCCTACTGCATGGTCAATATCGAGTCTCTATTTTCGAAACAGTTGGAATTGTGTGAACTGGAATTAAAAAGTAAAAGACGAAGAATTCAGCTGGAACCACACTCGAGCCGGGGAAGCTGAGCCACGGCTGAGTCAAGAAAGAGAAAGTAACCAACCTCCCACGTCATCCGGCTATCTGAATAGGATACGGCCGCCCAGAATACTCAGAAGAATAAACCCAGAAATGAAGCAATACTCTAACTACTGACAGTCGTGCTGTATCTAATACATCAGGAAAATACAACACCAGGGTAACTTTCAAATTACCAAAAATTCAAAAATCGTAATGGCATGGATTTTTATTCTGCTGGTATATAGATAATAATTCAAATAAGCTAGTCTTTCTACTCGATCGAAATCATAATGAAGAACACCGAATTTCCACAGGATTGTTGAGTCCATAATGGCCCGCACAGGATCGAATCTGGGTCCAACAATTGGCTTCTCAATCCTGTCAGGGAAATGTTTTTATATGATGTAAATTAGCAATGTCCTTCAAGACAACAATAACACGTTACAGTGTAACATTCATTTAATTAATGATAATTTCTGTGATGTGCTTGGGAAGGTATTGATGGTGATGCCATTTGTGAGTTTATCCGTATCTTAACCTTCCGCACACACGCAGATATATATATATATATATATATATATATATATATATATATATATATATATATACATATATATATGCCTATAAGTGTGTGTGTTTTATATATAGACATAGTCTATATACTCTGTGTGTGTGTGTTTTCGTGCGCGCGAATATTCCAACTTACTCCTGGAAACGAGAGAAGGGTGAGAAAAAGAGATTGGTTGGGATAGTAAAATCATGATTCATGGCTCATAAAAGTAAAGTCAACAAGAGGAATGATAGAATTGAGAAAAGCAATGTGGAGAGCATTATTAGACATATACAGTATAGAAGATAAATTGTTAAGACTTATCTAAAATCTGCTGGAATATGTTCACGGATGAATAAGTAAACTGGTGTAAAAGTAGTTCTGACGCAAGTAAATGCCATAGCCTCTGTACTATGGTCTTCCACTGTCTTGGGTTAGAGTTCTCTTGCTTGAAGGTACACTTGGGTACACAATTCTATCTTATTTCTATTCCTCTTATTTTGCTACAATTTTTATAGTTTATATATGAAATATTCTTTTTAGTGATGTTACTGTTCTTAAAATATTTCATTTCAATTGTTAATTACTTTTCTTATTTCCTTGTTTCCTTTCCTCACTGGGCTATTTTCCCTGTTGGGGCCCTGGGTTTATAGCATCCTAATTTTCCATCTAGGGTTGTAACTTGGCAAGTAATGATAATAATAATAACACTTTTCTGTTTGAAATCTTCAGGTTTTGGGATACGAAAATATCTCGTGGATATACAGTTGTGTTGAATAGCTGATGCTTGTGGATGATGCATTACTGATGGAATCAAAAGACATTAAAGGCGAGAGAAATGTTATAGATGTAAATGGAAACCGGCAGATGAAGCGATGAATGTTAATGGAGATGACGCAGTAATGGAAGTGGTTGATTCATAAAGGTATCTGGGGTAAACATAATTGATGATGGTAAGATAAGAGAATAGGAGATTCGTGGATAAGGTGAAAACAGGATGGTAGAAGGGGCGGTGGGGGGGGGGGGGTTGTGTAAGATTGGAAAAGAATGAGTGACGTATATTACGATTAGATTGTATAATAGGAGTGTTGAGAATCTCATTTGGTAAAGTAAAGTGTGAATGTGGAATTATTATTATTATTATCATTATTATTATTATTATTATTATTATTATTAGTAGTAGTAGTAGTAGTAGTAGTATTATTGTTGTTGTTGTTGTTGTTGGTAAAGCAGGATGCTATAAGCCGAAGGGCTCCAATAGGTCAAACCAGCTCAGTGAGGAAAGGAAATAAAGAAATAAATAAACCATAAGAGAAGTAATGAACAATTAGTATAAAATATTTTAAGAACAGTAAAAGATTAAAATAGATGTTCCATATATAAACTATAAAGAGAGACTTGCGTCAGCCTGTTCAACATGAAAACATTCGATGCAAGTCTGAACTTCTGAAGTTCGACCGATTCAACTCTCTGATTAGGAAACAAAAAAACAGGTGGAATATGTTGAGAGGAATTGCTTGAAAAGTATGGGGTGTCAAAGAAGGGAAAGAGTAAGAGATGTGGAAATGGAAATCAGTAAGAAAGGTTAGCTAAGATGAAAGGTGGAATCAAAGTTTTCTGAAATGGTATTGTCATGTAGGACAATAGGATGGGGAAATTGGTATCATTGAAAAGTGACGAGTGAGAAGGGTGGGATGACCCAGAAAGAGTTTGATAGATGGCGTGAGAGACGTAATGGAAGGGCGTGGGTGAGTAACTACAAGATAGAGGTAAATTGACGTGTTAGTGAGGAGGTCTAACGGCCTTCTGATATTTCTTTTATGTAGACATGCTTGCTGCCTAATAGAAGTGTCATTGATTGTTTGCTATTTCTCTGTGGCCAAATATTTAAGGGGAGACAGCTCAATGTTGTAAAAGTACAAACATGTACAGTTACACACATGAGTCTCTGGTACATCCCGCTCCGAAGAAGTGCACTCTGTCACTAGCTTACTTCACGGAATCACGGCGAGTAATTAAACAGATAGTGTAGGGAGAGATGGCAGAGGTGATGGGCGGGGTTAAACATAAGCCAGGCTGACACTTGCACGAATCTGTGGCACGCATAGGCACGACTCGAGTCGTGCCAATGCGCAGACTAGTAGTAAACTGGCGTGAAGCGTAACACTTGCACGAATCTGTGGCACGCATAGGCACGACTCGAGTCGTGCCAGTGCACAAACTAGTCGTAAACTGGCGTGTAGTGTGCGTAAACCCGTCGTGACTGCATGCCATGTCGGGACAAGAATTTTAAAATGTTTAAAATTTTGGTCACGACAAAAGTTCAGTGTCCACATTGACACGAACTGGCACAACTAGTTCACGAATTCTTTGCGCATAGTTTGCGCATAGCTCACGACTCGGTCGCGAAATTTTGTCGTGACCAAAATTTTTTTAATTTCTCGTCCCGACATGACACGCAGTCCCGACGGGTTTACTCACACTTCACGCCAGTTTACGACTAGTTTGCGCACTGGCACGACTCGGGTCGTGCCAATGCGTACCACAGAATCGTGCAAGTGTCAGCCTAGCTATAGGAACTCGGCGCGCAGTAAGGGTGTGGCTGGGCGCACTTCCTCGGAACGAGATGTATCAGGAATTCCTGAGTCCACCTGTACATATACAATTTAGTGTATCACTCTAATCTTTGTTTTATTAATTACATAATTCAAAGTTATTATGTGCTCCACACTTAGATAGGAGCCATCCTCTTCCCTCAAGAATTGGAATTGAACCGAATATCTGATATCTAATACATCTTCCTAAATCCTCACCACCATGCATCCAATATGCTTGATAATTTCTGTGTTTTATTTGAGCTATTATATCAATATTACTTATTTCATCATGGTTGCTGCTACACCCTAAATTTCAATTTCATGCAATGGCAGCACACAAGACACTTTCGACTTGATCATTCTTTGGGGTACCACTGCTTAATAGGCAGTTGTTGGGAGACGCATATTTGCTCCCTTTCTAACCCTACTGGGATTCCTTAAAATTCTTACCTTCTATTTTCCTCATCTTTATGTCTTTCTATTCTATCTCCTCCATTATTTGTGCTTATGCTATCTATTGAAACTTTCGTTTACCTTCCCTTTTCGCTTATTTCTTCCATACTTAAATACACCTCGATTAGATTTTTTCAATCCATCGACCCTAATCTTGTCATAAGAAGATCCGATCAGAAACGCATTCATTCAGTGAAATTTAAGATTTCAACTCTATTGAAGATTTTCCTTGAATGCTAAGATTAAACATAACTTGCGAAATAGCGAAATCTGGGCTTCTTCGCCTTTTGTTTCCCTCTTCAACGGGATTGCATCAAAGCCAGTGCAGTTGATCAACGGCGCTGCCTTTGTCTCTTCTCTGCTACAGGGTGGCCTGTCTATCTGTTGTATAAATACTAATTCAGAGAAATCAGGTCACCTTTTCCCACACTCTTATCAATAGTCAGTATTTCTAAACCTCGTTTTGGCAACTATTTCAATTACCCAAAAGCCATTTCCCTGAAACTTTCAGTTTGCATTGTGATGGGGAAAGATAGTCAATAGCATATTAATCCTTTAACTGATACAGAGGATGATATGTATTTGTGGGAAAATATCTAAAGAATCAGTTACCTCAATTAGGTACAGAGAATGCTCTTTAACAGCCCAGTGACCTACCTTATATATATATTGCAACTATCATTATTTTGTAAACGCTCGTGTTTCCTGGATATTTTGGCTTTACAATTCAGTGCCTCTTACACTCCACCTAGTCAGTAATTCCTCGGTCTTCCTCTCCTTTCATCCAATAATTCCAATATAGACACCTATTATACCAAACAATAACAGTTCTCTGTTCTCTGTATGGAAATTCTACCACAGAATACAACGATCCACATTCCCACAAATACTAACCTTTAAATCACTGTTATATTAGAGCTTTTCTTCCTATTTTACCCTTTCATCCCCTACGCAAAATATGACCACACTATTTTCATTATGGATATTTGATTCCACATTCCTTTCATGAGTACTTATTCATGTATACATAAACACTATCTTTTTCTCTTTTTTACGTCTTTCTTCCTTTGGGTAGTATATTATTCACCTGTTTTTCTTTTACATTTTTATTGGTCTAAAACCTATTCCCATTTCTTATTCCACTATTTTTTTTTGCGTATAAGAGGTTTGTGAAGTAAATGTTTATTACGGAACAAGCATTACGTAAGTATTATGAACATAAAGTACTTACGCTGTAGGTTTTGTGGTCTTCGTGGAATTAGAAATAACTTAGAGACGATGAATGGTTCAGCGTAACTAGAAGTATTTTCGGAAGAAATTAAGTATGTGTTAGACTACGTAGATTGGTGAGTGGCTGGTTCAGTATGTAAGTTGAGATGACAGTGAATTAGGTCTCCATCCATATGGCTGTTCAACGTCTGTATGGATGGAATCATGTGAGAAATCAAAGAAAGGAAAATGTGTGTGGATGAAAATTAGCGGGATTTGTGTGTCTGTGTTCATGTATATATGAGCATAATAAAACAAACCTTACTATGCAATGTCTTCTCTTTACCTCTACTCCAACAACAACAACAACAACAAATGTAACCGTTTCTAGTCCACTGCAGGACAAAGGCCTCAGACATGTCCTTAATCAAATCTTGGGTTTGGCCAGTTTTCATCAACACTCTGGCCAACTGTGGATCGGTGACGGTGGGAGATTTTAGTCTGATCGATCACAGCAAACCAATTTAATATGAGCTGCCCTAACTAGTACGGCTTTCTGGATCAGGGCAATACACAAACTCCTTTATCATGTTAAGGTATTCCCACTCGGAAAGGGACATCTATTCCAAGGGGCATAAAACATCTTACAAAATATACACATTGAAAATAATCATTATGAAACTAGCATAAATCTAAAATTTTATTGAGATGAGTATTGTGTGACATTCCCAGAGCCCCGTATATTGCGGTCTGCTCCCTCGGACTTCTTACAAACATCGACGACCTTTCGGAAGCAGTTCTCGCTGAACGAGAAAAAAGTGTTTGTTTTAAATGGCCTTGGCTTTCAAGTCTCTCTGATTAAAACTTATCACTCTTATCTTATTACAGTCTCCTTTGATACTCATGATTAAAGGGATAACAGTTCAATAATCTGAGTATACTAACCCCCCACTCTCTCTCTCTCTCTCTCTCTCTCTCTCTCTCTCTCTCTCTCTCTCTCTCTCTCTCTCTCTCAACTGTAATATCAAACAATAAAAATTTTCTGTTGCCATTTTAGAGCTGAAAGCTATTCACATTACTATTTCATTGGAGAAGAGACCTAACTTTCATAATCAAAATCGATTAAGATAACAAATTTCAAAAGAAGTTGATTGGAACCCCCAACAACAGCTCCACAAACACTTGAAAGTATTTTCCCAGCAACTGAAAGCTTATTCCTTTAGGTGGGTAAACGCAAAATTGCGAGAACACTATAAAACAGTAAAGTAAGTTTCCTAAAATTGAATGAAGGAAACTCACACACGACGTCAGTCGAAGTATTTCGAACATTTCTTACGCAGGATGACAAGAATGAAGAACGGTTCAGATCCTAAGCTTTAGAAGGCGACTAATCAGTCTTATCACCTTCACTAAAGTGCTCAAGACAAGGGAGATAAGGAGTTCAATCTTATCACTTACTACCGTAGTGAGTAACAGTCGAAAAAATATAATTTGTCATTTAAAAATACATGACGTAAAATAAACGTGAATGTTTAACTGTAACTTGCAATGATGTCAGAAAAAAGCATCAATAGTTATAATCAGCAACTCTCTCTCTCTCTCTCTCTCTCTCTCTCTCTCTCTCTCTCTCTCTCTCTCTCTCTCTCTCTCTCTCTCTGAAGATTAATTCAACGGTAATGAGATTAAGGTCAAGTACTTTACCCCTTTTCTGCCTTTGTCACTACAGTATTATACGTATTATCCCAGTGACCTGTGTCAAAAAAAGGGATGTTTGTGTGTTTAGATCTTACTAATTTCTTAAACATTAACTCTAGTAAGTCCACATTTATATATTGTACATAATCATCATCAACAGCAATAACTAGTCCACTGCAAAAAAGAAAAAATGCCTCAGACATGTCCTTCTATTCCCGTCTGCTTATCATCTTTCTATGACATTCTATAGCCGTAAACTTTTTTAGCTCGTCAATCCATCGTCTTATCTTCCTTCCCCTACTTCATTTGTAATCTCTAGGCACCAATTCTGTTATTTTTCTTGTCCATCTACTATATGCCATTCTCATTCTATGTCCTGCCCATTTCTTTTTCTTACATGTTAAAATATCCTATGCTTTAGTTTGTTCTTGTATCCATATTGCTCTCTTTCTGCGTCTTCGTCTTATTTCCATTATATTCTTTCCATAGGTCTTTGAGTTGTAAATAGCTTATGTTCTAAGGCTTTAATAAGGCTCCAAGTTTCCGATGCATAAGTTAATGCTGGTAGGACCATCTGATTAAATACCTTTTTTGAGAGAAAGTGGCATTTTACTTTTCATAAGCTCATTTTGTTTAGCAAAAGATCTCCATCCCATGCTTATCCTTCTTTTAATTTCGGCCTCAAATCCTGGGGAAACACTAACCGCCTGCCCTAAGTACGTGTATTCATTGACAATTTCTAAAGGTTCGTCCATAACCCATATTTGTTGTCTCTCTGGATTTTCATTGAACATTATCTTAGTTTTACTAATATTCAATTTCAGTCCTACACTATTCAAATCTATTACCTTTTACAATTCCTTCCACGAGTCTCTAAATAGAACTATGTCATCTGCAAATCTTAAGTTGTTAAATTATTCCCCATTAATATTAATTCCTACATTTTCCTAATCTAAATTCTTAAAAACTTCTAAGCATGCTGTGAAAAATTTAGGAAAGAGGGGGTCTCCCTGTCTGACTCCTTTCTCAATTGAAATTTTCTCACTATCTCTATGTAGTTGTAGGATTCCTGTACTTCTCTTATAAATATTTTCAAGGGTGCTAAAATAAGATTCATCTATTACCTGTCTTTGAAGGGCTTTCATTACTTCTGAAGTTTTGACAGAACCAAAAGCTTCATCATAGTCTATAAATGCCATATATAGAGTTTTGTCATATTCTATTGATTCTTTTCATTAGCAGTTAATTACATGGATATGGTCAGTTGTTGAATACCCGATTCTAAAGTTTGCCTACTCTCTTTGTTGATCAAAGTCTAGCTGTCTTTCTATTAGGCCTAATAGGATCTTTGTGAATATTCTCTAAATTACGGAGTGTAAATTTATTGGGCGATAATATTTCAGGTCTTTTGTGTCTCCCTTTTTGTGAATTAGTATAATGATAAAGTTTTTCCAAGCTGTAGGTATTGAGCATTCTTTCAGCGAGTTTTATTATTATGAAATCTCCTTCCTCCATTATTAAATCAACTTTTAGGCCATCTTCTACTGGTGCTTTGGCTATTTTCATGCCTTTTAATGCTTTCTTTACTTCTCCTACTGTTACTTTTGGTACCACCTCAAATGTATCATTATTGCTACTGGCAAAGGTATTTCTTATATCACTATTGTATAATATTGTATATAAATCGTTTTTCATTTCTCCATTTGGGCTTATATTATCCATGTCCATATTCTATGTTCTTGTCATATAAAAAGATGCTCATGATTCTAATACTGTTTCTTTCAGCAAATTCTGAGCATATCTCCTCTGTCATTCCTTGTGCCTACTCCAAATTTACCTGCTGCTGATTCTAAGCTCTTCTTTTGACCTACGTTTGCATTGAAATCACCTAAAGCAAAAAGAAATTGAGTCCTATGTATTTTTTTTAAAGATATCTCCATATTTTCATAATCGATCTCAAAGAATCTTTGGGAGATCGTTGCTCTTTAATAGCCTTAAAGAAGTTGGAAAGATTCTAACAGAAAGCCGTGTCATAGCTTTCATTTCTATTTCAACTCATCACCCTTCGGTTTCGTTTACCTTAATTCCACCGGGTTTTATGTTCCGCCTAATGAGGTTCCTTTATATCTTAACTCCCATGGTTCCACTCCTTCCTATTTCCATCAAATCCTAGCTAGAAAAAGGGATCATGAATCCTACTATTAGCCTCCGCATTTCACTAAAACATCATTCTTAACAATGAAGTCATTAACAACGTCTGTATGATGTCTGTTATCAAATGATACCGACAAGCCTGTGCTAAATTCCAACAAGAGATTCACTGTAGAATTTTGTATGTAAATCTTCTCAAAACTCACGCTACATAACCAAAAGTCGTTATCTCTATACCCAAGAAATACGTAAAGCACTTAATTGTTTTTATTTTCAAAAGACAACTGAAAAGCAATTCCAGTTTTCTATATAACAAGGAAATACATACGGTATATATATATATATATATATATATATATATATATATATATATATATATATATATATATATATACTGTATATATATATATATATATATATATATATATATATATATATATATATATACTGTATATATATATATATATATATATATATATATATATATGTGTGTGTGTGTGTGTGTGTAATAACGTTAAGGTTTTACATAGAATCATAACCAATTGGCATTTAAATAACAATTCAAGTTTTCCATATAACAAGAAAAAATACATTACGATTAATCAAAAGTTTCCTTTATATCAAGAGGAAGCATATCTGTGATTGTCTTTCTAACCAGAAACCCTTTACAAGATAACCACAAGGGATAAATACTATGGTTAAAATTAGGACAAAGAACGTCTCTGTTGGTTGGGAAAGAATTCATAGATCTACACCAGGTCTCTAAAGTCCTTTCACCCTGCCGCAGC
>NC_090728.1:36871932-37099432 GCF_036898095.1 Palaemon carinicauda
GATAGATAGATAGATAGTAGCCATCGCAACTGGAGGACCTCGACGAGGTAATCCTCATCCTATGGAGTGATCTCTCTCTCTCTCTCTCTCTCTCTCTCTCTCTCTCTCTAACAGTATTAAAACAATAGCACCTTATCTCCTTAAGCCACTTGAGAAATATCAGCCTCTCCCTTTCGTTATTTGTAGAGACTTTTGACCACTTAATCTAATGATTGTTTACGACGCAACCTCCCTTCATTTACATTGTTGTCGTGAATGGGTATTTTGGTTTTATTAGTATTGATTATACTTCGGTTAAGATATTCTTTACAGCTTTATTTGATTGTATTTGTTATTTTCTTTGTTCTTCACGACATAGACAATTCTCTATTGTGCTTTTGGTGTCCAATGCTATTCTTCTGAAAGCCAAGGTAACGTGAGAGCGGAATGCAAAACATGCTGTAGCCATTTTATAAGAATTTGATTGTTGTGATGCAACGTTGCTGATATATACACCGTAATAACTCAAATCGCCTTAAATTACATTTAAAAATCAGACTATATATCAGTCTAGTGAGATCGGTGTTACTCCATGGACATGAGTCATGGTATGACAATGGAAAACTCCAATAGATTTAGTAGATTTGAGAACAAAGCCCTCAGAAGGATATTTGGAGTTAAATAGCAGAACAGGATTAGAATTGAAACTATAAGAGAGATTACTCGAGTGCTATATGTGGATATCATGATGAGGGGGTAGATGGAGATGGTGTGGATGTGCTCTTCGCACTCCCCAAGAGAGATTAGTTCACCAAACGTTTAGCTGGGCTCCACAAGGCACTAGAAGAGTTGGAAGACCCAGGCGTACATGGCTGAAGACTATGAAGGGCGAAGTAGGAGATGATGAATGAAGAAGCATTGAATTAAAAGCGCAGGAGAGAGACGACTGGCGTAATCTAACCGAAGCCTTTTGCGTCAATAGGTTTAGTAGGAGATGATGATGATGATGAATGACTCAAAAATCATTCCCTGGTTTTTAATTACTAGGTTCTTAAAGTACATTTTTATCAAATATAACATCACCTGAGTCAATTATTACGAGTATATGGATAATGGATACACTGAACATCAAATTAGGTATTTTCACCAAACAAATGATCGTGTGTCAGTCATGAACTGATAAATGAAAGCATTCTCAATATTTTGTTTCTTAATGTTAGACAGTCGGTATAAAACAAACTACTAAATAAAAGAATGTTGATAAGTCCATTGATTTATAATTATGGCTGTTGACTGATTCGCTCTAATTATCGAGTGTTGACTGCAAGGTCTTATGAAGGTCTATATTATGATCTTTGACTGATTGGGCATAGCTCTGATCCAATGATTCTTCTACCAGACAATTATTATTATTATTTTTATCATTATTATTATTATTATTATTATTATTATTGTAATACAACCCTAGTTGGTAAAGCAAGATGCTTTAAGCCCAGGGGCCCCATCAGGGAAAATAGCCTAGTGAGGAAAGGAACCAAGGAAAAATAAAGTATTTCAAGAACAGTTGTTTAACAACATTAAAATGAATATTTCTTAAATAAACTATAAAAACTTTAACAAAACAAGAGGAAGATAAATTAGATATAATAGTGTGCCCGAGTGTTCCCTCAAGCAAGAGAACTCTAAGCCAAGACAGCGGAAGATCATGGTACAGAGGCTATGGCACTACCCATAATGAAAGAACAATGCTTGGATTTTGGAGTGTCCTTCTCCTAGAAGAGCCGCTTACCATAGCTAAAGAGTCTCTTCTACCCTCACTAAGAGGAAAGAAGCCACTGAACAATTACAGTGCAGTAGTTAATCCCTTGGGTAAAGAATAATTGTTTGGTAATTTCGGTGATGTCAGGTGTATGAGGAAAGAAAAGAGACTGCAAAGAATATGCCAGACTATTCGGTGTATGTGTATGCAAAGGGAAAGTGAACCGTAACCAGAGAGGTCTGTTATCGTCCCTATATACAGATATATATATATACATATATATATATATATATATATATATATATATATATATATATGCATATATATGTATATACATGCATATATATGTATATACAGTATATATATACATATATATATATATATATATATATATATATATATATATATATATATGTATGTATATATTTCCGGTCACACTTGGCGGCATTGCCATACGTAAGAATACTCGGTCTCAGGTAAGTGAGAGTAGTCATACTCTGGTTCGAGGGGTACTCTATCTATTTAAATACTTAGCTGTCATTTTTGATGGCCACGTACCGCCGAAGATAAATACAAAGCACAAATAGGACAAGAATAAACTCCACAAACGTCACTTAGGTTGAAAAGGATTATAATCGTTTATTGTGAGATTAACCAACAGGTGGCACCATAATCGAGGAGGCTAATTAACGTTAAATGGCTGAGCAGAAATACAACAACAACAACAACAAATAAACCCGGTTTTCATCCAGTGCAGGACCCAGGCCTCAAATTTAGCCAGTTTTCATCACAACGCTGGCCAATGCGGATTGGTGATGGTGGCGGATTTTTCTCTGATCGCGCACAGCAAACCAACCTAGTATGTGTGGTCCGGACTGGTATAGGTTTGCTGATCGTGGCGGTAAACAAACTCTGTCACCAGTTTATGGTATCCTCACTTAAAAATACAGTTCACCTTTACCCCTCAGTGTGTTTCAGAATAACCCTGAGTCATTTGTTATGAATACGTAGTTATATTTCTTTGTGAATTACAATGATGGCTGAAATAAAATAATATGTTTTAATTTATATTACTGAGTAATTATAACATTACGTTACCCCTTACACTTACTACTATTCATATAACAATAATTAAAACATCAATGATAAAAATTGCTAAGACATGCACAGCTATACAGCTAACTGGCCTTTTATTTTATTTCCTTAATTTCTCCTATTACTTTCACGTTGACTTCTGAGTCGTATGAACATCGGACCTTGAAGTAACAAAGAAGACCTCTTCGTTGTTGATTGTTAACTAAAATAAGATCTCGGGGTTTACGAATAAATATCCTACAGTCTTTTTCACAATATCGTAGGACAAAACATAAAAACGTTCGCTTGAGTTTGCCTTGGAAATACATGATGTTGTCGATCCACATACATTGATCACGGAGTATTCTCTCTCTCTCTCTCTCTCTCTCTCTCTCTCTCTCTCTCTCTCTCTCTCTCTCTCTCTCTCTCTCTCTCTTGCATCACACGCTTTTCGTCTGCAGAGGCCAGTGGATTATTAGACTCCTAACTCTATGCTATCTAGAAAGTGCGAGGAAATATAAGATAGAATGCAGTCGCCAACGAAATGAATTACATACCACAAAATTATGGAAGGCGGAATCATTAGTGGGAATGACTGTATACTCGTGAAATGTCATCGTCTAAAGATGGAAAAAGATAGACGATTTTGTGTTTGACGGCTTCCTCTTTCAAAGTAGATTAAAGTAAATTACAATTACATTCGCTTACGGATTACCAACGCAAGAGCCCGTGTCTTGCATAAGGTAAGGCAATCTTTACAGACAGACTGTTTTACGGGCATCTTAGAGAGAAGGGACCGTTTTCAGCCTAATTATTATTATTATTATTATTATTATTATTATTATTATTATTATTATTATTATTAGCTAAGCTACAACCCAAGTTGGAAATGCAGGAAGCTTTAAGCCGAAGGGCTCCACAATAGGGAAAATGGCTAAGAGATTTCCAATAAAACAAGTAACATAGAAGTTACCCTGAAACAGAAAGACAATTTATCAAACGTGAGAGTTGGGGTCCCTGATGAGATTATATGAGAGCAATATACCATACAAAGAAGATTAAAGTCAACATGAAGCTCTAATAACTAGGACAGATGAAAGAGCTATATCTAAATACAAGCGACAATGAAATCAAAAGTATGCTCAGCATTCAACATACATTCCATAGGACAAGATTGAAATAACTTAATCCTGTAAAATGTTGGCCGAGATGAGTTTGAATTCCACTGCACTGGATTTGATGGGAATCAGAAATATGTATTGTACCTGTTTTAGAATTTCCATTCATATACTCTTGCAAGGTCACGCGTGATGTAAGCTTCATTAGTAATGGGTGGGGGAATAAGGGAAAAATTGGAGCATTAAGAGCAATAGCACGAAGGTAAGGCCAATGATAATGAGAAAGAAAAGTTCATGTTAAATAACAGACCTTTGCGAAACACTACCAGGAATATGGGTCCAGACTTTGTACCTGTTACAACATCGAAAGGGTTTGGAAAGGAAGTAGAAATAAATTCAGGGAGAAGATTAAAACAATTAGGGTAATCAACACTGGCTAATAAAACCTTAAACCAAATCTATAAAATTCTTCCTGTACCATAATTGATGAAAAACAATCAAACAGATCTCCATAGTCTAAAAAAAAAATTATGATCAGACACGACTATGATAGATAAAAGAGGGTTCAAAATAGAGCCTTTGGAGGCATGATACTATCGGTCTAAATTTCTAAAAGAAGAGAGTTGGATTCAGTGAGTCTCGAAGAGTTATTGAGGAATATTGCCAAGACAACGGGATGGCAAAGGGGAAATTAAACCTTTTTGATATTTCTCATTGAAGGATTGAACAATAAGCCAGAAAAGACGGCAATACACAGGCACCAGATTGTCTGCTGCCCTTGAAGAGGCAGAGAATTAAGTGGAGGACACAGCGTTAGAGAAGAGTCGAGTAAAGGCCCTTGAGAATAACTGAAAGATGTTTGCGTGAAATGGGAATCAAAGAGTGTGTTCCTTTCATCCGGAGAGCGAGGTTTATTTCCATCAGGATAGAAGAAATTTGAAGCTATGGCTTCACGTGAGCTTTATTGAGAACAATAACACAAAAAGAAAAACTTCATAGAACGGATACACGCAAGAGCGACACGAGAGGGAGACACTTAAGACCATAAATATACTCAGTCTACTGTTTCAATCAAAATCTTGTAAACCCATAGCAATTTTTTTATAGGTTATTAAAATCGATACATTCAATATCAAAACGTTATATTTCACAAAAATGTGGAAAATACACCCTCTGGATATATGTTTTGTATATATATATATATATATATATATATATATATATATATATATATATATGTATATATATATAGATAGATAGATAGATAGATATACACTCACACACACACACACAGACACACACACACACACACATATATATATATATATATATATATATATATATATATATATATATATATATATATATATATATATATATATCGGTTAGGCGCAGCGCTCCCCGTCCCTCAGATAGGGGAGAGAAGGAGAGTCACATCCTGGTGAGAGGGTAGTGCGTGTGCGTTTGTGTGTGTGTACTATATATTTATATAAATAGAATCTAAATAGACAGAAGTATGAGTATTCCAGTGACAATATAACGACGGACACTTTTAATCAGCTAATTTTATATAATTTTCGACAATAAAGTTGCCAGTCAAATAAATCCATACCATCTTCATATTTACTTGTGATTCACATTCTATCTATGATTCACTGATATGCTGATATACCAAAAGCATTCAGGCGTCTCTTTATAAAGTGAGAATAAAGATTACGATGATATGAATAAGGAAAATTGCCTTATGGCATATCGACGAATATCGTAACAGGACTCGCATAAACTTTTCAGGACAAAGGGAAACAACTGAAACTGACTGCAGAGTAAGAAAACTTCCAATGTCAGGAAATATGGCAGCGAGCCAAAGTGCAGATAGCCGTTGAAAAAGACGGTACAGTTTTCCGTCCATCAACTTTCTTTACCTTTGGGTAAAGAGAACAAAATCACCAATGTGAGGAAATTTTATAAATATCTTTTCTTGAAGACAATCTTTAGAAATGATAAATACAATATCAATCTATTTTAGAATCATTACTACGAAGTTGGACTAAAATTCAAATTTGTCAAACCAGGATGACAAAGGATTTTATAAACAGATTTCCGTTTGAATCCTTACTTTCTCACTGCCAAATTCCAAAACATCCATATGCATTGTATTGATGTAGAATGATGTACCTGCTGGCCGTTTGCCAACCGTCATTCTTGTCCTGTAATCTTCTGTCTCCGACAAGGAAGGACTATCACTTATAACTAGACTGCTTCACTCGCTTTTTGTGAACCACACCATCTCGCATCGGGAGTCCTTCACAGGACTGCGGCGTCTTTCCCATTCAAAGCTCTCAAGCATGAAGGTCTGATTTGCATATGCGCTTTAAGCTGTCCATTTCCTTTCCCCAACGATGATCACAACAGAAACCCTTAATTCCCGACTAATGGCTGTTTCTGTTATCTTATTGCTAGAATATATCTAGCGGGATTAAAGCAACCATGATGTTGATTAATACTAAAATTTGTGATGAAAAGAGGGGTCTTTTCTGTTTGGGGTCGCCTCTAATTTCTAACCAAATTTTCATCAGTAGTACAGTTTTTGGTGCTGAATACGAATATGACATTCATTTTTTTCGAGAAATGAAAAACAGTTGCAAAATAGGCAAATTTGATGTGAGGAAAGCACAATATTCAAATACAATATTAATTGACCATGGAACTGAGATATGTCCAATAATATTTTTTTAAACAAATCTTCATTTCTATTTCGCTTTCTCCACATATATTCACACAGATATGAATCAAGCACTTGACGGTGAGTACTGCATTGTTTTTTATTTCTATGTTTTAAGGAGTGCCATGTACTTTCGATTTCTTGCGTGTGCCCTCCACTGATTGGATCCACAAAATTTTCTGAATGATTCATTGTATGGTGAATATAGTTGCAGCCTTCTAGTTTTTTTATGTTTTTGTAAGCAGCCCATTTGTGACTTATTATTTTACTGCCTGGATTTATATTTTTTTATACAGGCCATAAGAGTTTCTTCGTCCCTTTTTTCAACGGCCTACAAAAAGACTTCCTTTGTTTCCTTACAAATACCACCGAATACCCATTGTTGTGGCAGCATTCTTCCTTTTTCATATTTTCTTTTGCTGAAGCAAGTCTCGTCAATTTCAACTGTCATTCCCTGTCCTCGGATAGGCGTATTACCGGCAAGTAGAGATGAGGCAAATACCTGAAGGGGTTAGGGATAATGTAAAGATAATCACCTCTTAGGCCTATGTTATTATTATTATTACTTGCTAAACTGCAACCCTAGTTGGAAAACCAGAATGCTATAAGCCCAGGGGCTCCAACAGGGAATACAGCCCAGTGAGGAAAGGAAACAAGAAAAATAATATTCTAAGAACAGCAACAGCATTAAAATAAATATCTCCAATATAAACTATAAAAACTTTAACAAAACAAAAGGAAGAGAAATAAGATAGAATAGTGTGCCCGAGTGTACCCTCAAGCAAGAGAACTCTAGCCCAAGATAGTGGAAGACCATGGTACAGAGGTTATGGCACTATCCAAGACTAGAGAACAATGGTTTGATTTCGGAGTGTCCTTCTCCTAGAAGAGCTGCTTACCATAGCTAAAGAGTCTTTTCTACCCTTATCAAGAGTAAAGTACCCACTGAACAATTACAGTGCAGTACTTAACCGGTTAAGAGAAGAAAAATTGTTTGGTAATCTCAGTGTTGTCAGGTGTATGAGGACAGAAGAGAATATGTAAAGAATAGGCCAGTCTATTCGGTGAATATGTAGGCAAAGGGAAAATGAACCCTAACCAGAGAGAGGGATCCAATGTAGTACTGTCTGGCCAGCCAAAGGACCCCATTACTCTCTAGCAGTAGTATCTCAACGGGTGGCTGGTGCCCTGGCCAACCTACTACCTACAGTAACAACATCACAACTGATATTTCATAAATACGCTATAAAAAGACTTATGTTAGCCTGTTCAGCATAAAAACATTTGCTGTAAGTTTGAACTTTTGAAGTTCAGTCGATTCAACTGCCTGATTATGAAGATCATTCCACAACTGGTTCACAGGTGGAATAAAACTTCTAGAATACTGTGTAGTGTTAAGCTTAATGGTGGAGAAGGCCGGACTATTAGAATTAACTGCCTGCCTAGTATTACAAACAGGATGGAACTGTCCAGGAAGATCTGAATGTAAAGGACGATCAGAAATATGAAAAATCCTATGCAACATGCATAATGAACTAATTGAAAAACAGTCCCAAAGATTAATATCTAGATCAGGAATAAGAAATTTAATAGACCCTAAGTTCTTGTTCAACAAATTAAGATGAGAATCAGCAGCTGAAGACCAGACTGGAGAACAATACTCGTAAGTTAAGTGCAGCTGAAGACCAGACTGGAGAACAATACTCGTAAGTTAAGTTAAGTTAGGTTAGGTTAGTTTAATTAAGATTAAGTAACATTTTTTATTTAAATGGGGGTTCGCCCCCTGGTTAGGTTAGGTTAGTTTGGTTAGGTTAGGTTAGTTTGGTTAGGTTAGGTTAACTTACTTCTCTTAAGTAGTTGTTGAAATCAACTGTAGTAGCGTGAATTATTTTCAATTCGTCCTCGCAAAATTTAATGCTGGAATACTCTTTTACCCATGAATAAATGAAGAGGATGATTTTCTTTAATGGAATGGAACTGCCATCAAGCCAAGTGTTTTTTCTTACTGAAACTTTCTCACGACAAGCTCTCTTGTAACAAATCCACCTTACACTTTCATTTGTCTTTTTAATTATCATCTGATGTTTCTTTTTACACAGTTTCTCATTTTCTGTTTTATTGAATCTCTGAAGAAATTTAACTGCATCTTCTTCAGTTAAAATATTGGTAAACAACCACTGTAAGTTGTAGTTAATATTCATCGCGTCCACTGTTATCTCAAACCTACCACGGTTATTTCAAACATACCGCGTAACACCTGACTGACTGTATTGTTACGCCCGTTAATTACTATTGCTTGATTAATGCGCGTTGAAAAGCAGTGCACAATAAATCCTCTTTTTGTACAACTATTTTTCATTTTTCTTGAAAATAAATGTCATATTCGTATTCAACACTAAAAAAATATATTAATGATATAAATTTGGTTAAGAATTAGTGGCGACCACCAAACAGAAAAGATCCGAAAAGAGAATTATAATAATTCACACTTAGGCCTACGTATCTAAATGTTTATACAAGTGGTTTACTATCGATATGTTTACAGCTAGATCTGACATTTCTTCATGTTCATGGACTTTAAACTTGTTTCGTTAGTTTGAGATAATAATAATAATAATAATAATAATAATAATAATAATAATAATAATAATAATAATAATAATAATAATAATAATAATCTACTTTGAGCAAAACAAAGCAATTCCGAAAAACAGTAAAATGTGTACCAACCATAAGATTCAATGAATTAAATGGAGTTCGTGACTTTCTGAGATTCAACTAAGGAACGAAGCATTAAGCCACTTTCAGCAAAACAATGATTTGAAATGAGAAGGGATACCTATATATTACTTAATAAAACTCAGGTCCCTTTTGAAATGAGGTGACTAATTAAAGTTTATGGTAAAAATTATGTTCTTTATGAGCAGCTCTTCTAGGAGGACACTCCATAATCAAATAATATTATTGTTCTCTAGTCTTGGGTAGTGCCATGGCCTCTGTACCATGGTCTTACACTGTCTTGGGTTAGAGTTCTCTTGCTTGAGGGCCCACTCGGACTCAATATTTCTCTTCCTCTTGTTTTGTTATAGTTTTTACAGTTTATATAGATATTCATTTTAATGTTGTTACTCTTCTTAAGATATTTTACTTTTCCTTGTTTCCTTTCCTCACTGGGCTATTTTCCCTGCTGGAGCCCCTGGGCTTATAGCAGTCTGCTTTTCCAACTAGGGTTGTAGCTAGGAAAGTAATAATAATAATAATAATAATAATGATAATAATAATAATAATTCATCATCATCTCCTCCTACGCCTTCAACGCAAAGGGCCCCGTTTAAATTTCGCCGGCCGTCTCTATCTTGAGCTTTTAATTCAATACTTCGCCATTGATCATCTCCTACTTCAGGCTTCATAGTCCTCAGCCATATAGGCCTAGTTCTAGTGCATTAGGCTATTGATATTATAATAACATGACTGCCATCAAAACCTTCTATTTTGAAAAGCAAAGTTGTGATACTAATTTGTGAAATGTTATTAGATTCAAGATAGTCTTTAGCATCTGTTTAAGTGATTGCAAAAATGTTTAGATTTTTACCTCTAATGAACGTAATACAATATTATCTTATGCATATCTCTAAAAAGCATTTGATATATATATATATATATATATATATATATATATATATATATGTATATATATATATATATATATATATATATATATATATATACTGTATATATATATATATATATATATATATATATATATATATATATATATATATATATATATATATAACGAAGAGTTTGTTAAACTTTTCTTTTGCTATTGTCATGAGAGTTTTTAATGAGCGCGCTTTTCAATGTAGTCTTCTTAGAAGTAATTATTATACGACAATAAACCTTGTTTTTTTTTTTTATACGATTTCCTTCTCTTGTTAGAAGATTAATTTTTTACTTTTTAAATCAATCATTTATCACAATTCTAAAATGCTAAAGCGGTTTTTTTTTTTTTTTTTTTTTTTTTTTTTTTGTAAATCGCATCTATTTCGTCATACACATAATCCCTGCAGGATACTACACGTAATCCTCCGAAAACCAATTACAAAAATACCAGTTTCTTAACTTTATTGCAGAAAACGGAATAAAAATTGTGGTAGGAATCCCAATGGGAGAAGCGGTCACCATGGTGACTTTTATTGATGACACCAATTACTTGAATCTTTCAAAAGAAAATCGCTCGAATTTCATCTCCTGGCTAAATATATTTCTTTAATTCGGTCGGAGAGGATCTTTTCCACATCTTTTCGCTCGACGTAGCCTTTATAAGATCTTTTCTAGTTTCATTTTCTAATCGAACATCTCGTTCCTCTTCCATATCAAAGTTTCCTTTGATGTCTCTAGTAGAATACTGTAATAGTAGGCCTACTTCCTAAAAGTCCGAGAGACTCAATCATAGGTCCATTCCTTTGGAATGCGGTACAGAACCTTAATGATTTAATGACACCTTATAATTCCAAGTTAAATTGTTATATTGGGAATAGACCAATAGTATATTGAACAGAACTACTGTATAGCTGTCTTCCATGTATGATAAAGAGCAAGTGCCTGGCTATATATATATATATATATATATATATATATATATATATATATATATATATATATATATATATACAATCCCGCTCAGCGGCACTGCCAGACATATAAAGGGGGGAGGGTACAACAAGAGATACACTCGGAAACCACAATCTCCTGCAAATTGTTGAAACTGCCGTGTTGTAGTTAGGAAAGGGAGAGTGTGGGATGGGTTGAATCTGTGCGTGTTTATGTGTGTGCATATTAGCCGCAATTTTTGACGGATTACATACACTAGTACTATGTAAAGGCGCAACTACTTGTATCAAGGCCCTTATGCACGTTATCATGTGGTAATATATCAAGAAATCACACAGGAAACCTAAAAAAAAAAAAAAAAAAAAAAAAAAATTCTTATATTTTCTTTGTTATTAGAATACGCCCCACTGGAACACAAATCCCCAGTTAAGCTGCGTCTTATCCATGGTAAAACAAATCTACAACTATATCGGATAAACCTAGAATAAGGAAAAATCTAGCCATACACTGCCATGCAAGATGTAATGTCTTCTCGTCCTACTTCAAACGATGCGATTTTCGTTACTTATATACAAAATTGTAGCTCGTATCGTAATAAATAGTCTTCCATATAGAATTAAAGTGACTCATTTACTTCTAGCTGTGGTAGTACCCGCATGTCGTGTACCATTGTAACAATGAAGGCGAAACGTGGTGTAATTATCCGAGTCCTTGGCTTCACCCGTTACCGTGTGAGGCTGCGCGGGATTCCTCGTCATAACGGAGACCCGTTGGTTGAACCAACCTACATTCGAAACAGACAACCACAGTCTGTGTATAGTGGCCCATTTGGAGTTCATTGCAAAGTACTATGAACAGAATGTTTTCCTAGAAATTACGCAATTTAAATGTAAGACGATGTCCCTGACCCCGTCTTTGCAAAAGCATTGCATCCATATAAACACTTGTGACAAATTTATCTTACCTGAAAATTGTGGAAGATATATGGTGCTACATCAATTAAATATTATATTAAAAACACATTTGCTTTAGTTCTGACTATTGATTAGGTTTTTAATGTTGTGAACCGTAAAACTGTCCCATTTGGTGACTATACTCAATTTTTTTTTCATGAGGAGCATTTGCGCTGACTTGCAGCGGTGACTTTTAGCTCGGAAAGGTTTCCTTCTATTTGATTGGTTAGAATTATCTTGTCCAACCAATCAGCGAGCAGGAAACCTTTCCGAGCTGAAAGGGCACCCCTGCGAGTCAGTGCAAATCTGCCTTACTGAAAAGAATTGACTATATTACTAATGCCACATCATTCGCTGATATAATAAACAAACTCAACGTTTTAAAGTTTGGGAGATCTATCCAGGAATATTTCTTTTGAAAGTTCCAGCGTTTGTAATAATCCTATTTTCCCCTCCATGTCAAATAATAAGGTGTCTTGAAATAGCATTAAATTGGACGAAGAGTGAAATCACCTATTGTCTGCAACAATGACTTCCTAGCAACGCATGTTGCCTGAGTAACAGTGACAAAATAAGAACTCGCGATAAATTTCAATCATACACGAAAAAAAAATCTCTCTCTCTCTCTCTCTCTCTCTCTCTCTCTCTCTCTCTCTCTCTCTCTCTCTCTCTCTCTCTCTCTCTCTCTCTCTCTCTCATACATACACATATATACATACACGAATGTTAAACATAAGGTTTCAAGAATGCAAAAACACTAATAGGCCTATCTGCATAACTCTGCCAGATTCTGTGTGCACAGGTATGCGTCAACAAATGTACTCTGGGAAAGTTCCACCCACATTAAATGCCCCATACACCTACACAAGAAGGCTTGCAATACAACGACGCACCAACAATTTCAGCTCTGATTTTTTCAAGCACTCCTGTGATTCTTATTGATTAAGGCCCTTTCCTTCCAGAACCTCTTTCTAGTCATATATCAGTGTTTTTAGTGGTCCTTTCATTTTCCAGCTTGGTATTCCAAATTTCTATACTTCTTTCACTTATCTATTTTACTGTATTGTTTTCATTATGATCAAAGAATATTGATAACTCTGTTCCACGAATTTGCCTAACCATTCTACCATATCTATACGTCACCACATTCCAAATCATTTTAGTTCTCCGGTTTGTTTTGCCATTCGCACTTAAAATTCCCTTCTTTTTTTCTTTTTTTAAAAAGAACTGAATAAAAAATATATTCATATATTCTTTCTTTGGCTTCTATCACACACTCACACACACACACACACACACACATATATATATATATATATATATATATATATATATATATATATATATATATATATATGTGTGTGTGTGTGTGTGTGTGTGTGTGTGTGTGTAGAAATCACGAAAGCTAACACGTGATGAACATTTTAAAAACAGTAACATCACAACAGATATTTTATAAATACGCTATAAAAAGACTTATGTTAGCCTGTTCAGCATAAAAACGTTTGCCTCAAGTTTGAACTTTTTGAAGTTCTATCGATTTAACTGCCCGATTATGAAGATCATTCCATAACTGGTTCACAGCTGGAATAAAACTTCTAGAATACTGTGTAGTGTTAAGGTTAATGATGGAAAAGGCCTGACTATTAGAATTAACTGCATGCCTAGTATTACGACCGGGATGGAACTGTCCTGGAAGATCTGAATGTAAAAGACGATCAGAGTTATGAAAAACCTTATGCAACATGCACAATGAACTAATTGAAAAACGGTGCCAAAGATTAATATCTAGATCAGCAATAAGAAATTTAATAAACCCTAAGTTCTTGTTCAACAAATTAAGATGAGAATCAGCAGCTGAAGACCAGACAGGAGAACAATACTCGTAACAATATAGAATGAAAGAATTAAAACACTTCTTCAGAAAAGATTCATCATCGAAAATCTTAAAAATACTTTCTCAATAAGTCAATTTTTTGTGCCTTGAAGAAGACACAGACCTAATGAGTTTCTCAAAAGTAAATGTGCTGTTGAGAATCACACCTCAAATTTTAAAAGAGTCATGCAGAGTTAAAGAAACATTATCAGTACTGAGATATGGATGTTGAGGAGCCACTGTCCTTGACCTATTTATAATCATACTTTGAGTTTTGTTAGAATTCAGCTTCATACACCATAATTTGCACCATGCACTAATTTTAGCTTGATCTCTATTAAGGGATTTAGCAATCCCAGATATTGTGACGAGCCGAGAGAGGGTTGTGAACTCAAAGGCAGGATGCAATCAACTGAGTTATATTATTAAGGAACACTCTCCTTTATATACAAAACCTCAAGGCAACAGGACATAACAAGTTCACAAGACAGACAATGTTACAGAGGAAAACCGGAGACATGAATTTTCATGTTCGTTTTAGTGCGAGGGAAGAGCGAAGATACAAGCATAATATATACAAAAGGAATTATGTACAATTGTGTGACACACGGTTGGTACATGGCTCCCCCTCTAAAAATGACATACTGAACATGTTAAATAGGTGCCCTGAATCTGGAGAGGTAGTAGTAAAAACTGTGCCGATTAGCGGCAGTGAGTGGCTGTAGAAGTCGATGGTTGGGGTGCGAGCGAGTGGTGGATGATGGGTGGCTGTGTTGCTGCTCCGGCTCGTCACGGGGTAGGCGAGTGTGTCCTACGGCATTCATAGGCGTGTGTGTCCTACGGCATTCATAGGCCTACGGCATTCATAGGCGTGTGGCCTACGGCATTCATAGGCGTGTCCTACGGCATTCATAGGCCTATGGCGTTCATAGGCGTGTATGTCCTACGGCATTCATAGGCGTGTATGTCCTACAGCATTCACGTCAGCTTTGGTTGAAGTTGAATAGGTGTCCTCTTCGTCACGAGTGGAGGCGTTGATGGAGGTTTTGAAGGTCATGAAGTGGCTGTCCATAAGGGCACGAAGTAGGTTCACCTCACGAGGAGAGCCGTCTGCGGCAGGTTGCAGGCGAGTGATACTGGTCATTTTCCCGAGGGTGAGCGAAGCCCTTTGGTCCCCCAACGGTTGTTGAGAGAGCTGAAAAGGCGTTGCTATACGGGCGGCTAGCGACGGCGAGTACTGCTACAGAAGGTATGCGTTGACGGCGTCATAGTAACGGTGAGAGGTGGAGGAGGGGGGGAGGCGGGAGGAGCAAGTCACTCCGGGGTCACCAATGTGACGAGCCGAGAGAGGGTTGTGAACTCAAAGGCAGGATGCAATCAACTGAGTTATATTATTAAGGAACACTCTCCTTTATATACAAAACCTCAAGGCAACAGGACATAACAAGTTCACAAGACAGACAATGTTACAGAGGAAAACCGGAGACATGAATTTTCATGTTCGTTTTAGTGCGAGGGAAGAGCGAAGATACAAGCATAATATATACAAAAGGAATTATGTACAATTGTGTGACACACGGTTGGTACAATATATATTCAGGATATGGAATTGAGACAAAGAGAGTAGCATCATCTGCATATGCAACAAGCTTGTTTTCTGGGCCAAACAACGTATCGTGAGTATACAGTATGAAAAGTAATGGACCAAGAACAATACCCTGAGGAACACTAGATGTCACATTCCTATATTCACTATGGGGCCCATCAACAATAACTCTTTGCAATCTATTGCTTAAAAATTCAATAATAATCCTAAGAAACGACCCACCCACTCCCAACTATTTGAGTTTGAAAACAAGGGCCTCATGATTATCACGGCCAAAGGCAGCACTAAAATCAAGGCCAATCATACGAACTTCCTGACCACAATCAAGGGATTTCTGTACAGCATTGGAGATTGTAAGGAGGGCATCACATGCCCCAAGGCTTTTACGAAAACCAAACTGCAAACTAGGAAATAGATGATTACCTTCAGCAGACCTATTAAGACGTTTTGCCAAAAGACATTCAAACGCTTTAAATGATATGAGAGTTATGGAAATTTGGCGGTAATCAGTTGAACTTGAGCTGCCACAAACACATTTACATAATGGAGTATCATTACCAATTCTCCAACAAGTGCTAAAAGCTCCTCTTCTTGCTAACTTGCGTCAAATAACAGATAACTTTGAAGCTAAGAAATCTGCAGTTTAAAAAAAAAAAAAAAAAAAAAAAGTGCCATTTGCGTCTACACCTCTATAAGCATCAAGATCCATCAAGAGAGGTTTAATTTCACGAGATCGAAAATCTAAACTAGTTAGTTTAGCCTCAGGAAAACAGAAATGAGGAAGATCAAATTTCTCATTACTCTGTTTACTGTCAAACACATCAGCCAAAAGGGTTGCCTTTTCCTTTGGACAGTGAGTGACAGAGCCATCTGGTTTAAGTAAACGAGGAACTGTTGCATCTATACCGAAGAGTGCAGATTTAAGGGTAGTCCACCACTTATGTCCCTGGGTTGTACCAGAAAAGGTTTCTTTTATGGTTATATTGTATTCTTTCCCAGTTGAAGCATAAACTCTCTGAGCAAAAGCTCTAAGCTGAATATAGTCATTCTAGGTCAAATCTGATCTGTTACCCTTCCAAAGATGATAGGCTTCCTGCTCCTCCAAATAAGCACGTCTACAATCATCGTTGAACCACGGTTTGTCCTTCACTCGGCACCACACGAGAAGGGATGCGCCTATCAATTATGTTGACTAGATTCTTATTCAAAGGGACAACAGGATCAGTACTACTATACAATTGTAACTAACTTAGGCCCAAAAGATCACTGAAAATCCTATTCCAGTCTGCTCGAGATTTCATATAAATTTTACATGAGTATGATACATCAGGGACAGGCTGCTCAGTCTTCACTACTAATGAAATCAAGGCATGAACAGATGTGCCAATTGGAGAACCAACATTACTTGTTATTTATACATGAGATAACATCATTCAACTGTCAGTTTCGTGATGATTCCAGATAAGTCAGATTTTAGAAAAGAGGTTAATACAAGATTAATGGAAAACAGACCAGGGCTTAGGTTTGAATCGTGACCTTTGGTACAGGCAAGTAAGAATGATTCGACAATATTTCTTTGGGTATAGATATTTACCTGAATCCTATTCTCCTGTATAAATACGACATCCTTATATATTTGTTCTCGTTGTAAGACGAAAGTACTAACTCCTATCAAGTATTTTCAGATTTCCTTTTGTGACTATAACATATCTATATCTATATATATATATATATATATATATATATATATATATATATATACATATATATATATATATATATATATGTGTGTGTGTGTGTGTGTGTGTGTATGTACATATTTATATATAGTGTACATGACCCATCAAAAATGACGGCTAAATATTTAGATAAATATTCACACACGCACATACACACACATAGATTCAACCCTTCCCACCCTCCCACTTTCCTAGCAGCAAAACGGAAGTTTCGGCAATTTGTGGGAGAATGTGGTTTCCGAGTGTGGCTCTCGGTGTAAACCCCCCTCACCAGGGTTGGACTACTCCTTCTCCATCCTATCCGAGGGACGGGGAGAGACAAGGTAGTGATACGCTGACTATTACTATAAATGATATTTATTAAGAAAGCAACTGCACGCAAATACATAGAATCTTTGCATGTAATTCACGCACATTCGAGCAATTACAAAATGTGAATATCAAGTGGAATATAGTCAATATTTGGGTGTATAAGAATTTTGAAGAAATGGTTTCACATTCATTTGGATGATCTGCTGTATGCATATCTCTCTTGTGTTAATTACTTTACCTTAATTTGTTTGCGTCGTATCTATATATTTCTTCTTTAATTCTCTTTACTGTTTTCCTCTTGCTTTACACATTGGGATTCGATTCTTAAAATTATTGTTTAGCAAATTAATAAAATTTGGATCGTTTTATATGAATTCATTATTGTGATGATTAGAAATAATGATAACAATAATAAATCTCTTATTTCATTTTTCGAGGCACTGCTGTTCCCAAGAGAATGTTCCAAGGCTTCATGATAACGCTAAAAAATAACAAACATAATATCTGCCACTTACTTAACACAACGCTTATTTTCAAACAACTGCTGCGTACTTGTACTTTGATGTACTTTATCCAAAATGTTACAGATTCATCCTTGGGTCATATCTAATACGACTACTCATTTTGGTCAAAATCTTTGCAGTGGTTTTTGTGTAAAGTTGTTCACAATCAAACAAATAAATAAACTAAACAGACAGGGTGGATACATACCCTTCGCAAAATCTTCGATTTTGGCGAATGCAAAAATCCCTTTGAAGGTAGCTTGCTTTTACAGTAAGGGACGATAGAATGGTTTCTCTTTATCAATGATGCTTCCACTTGATATTATGGTAAGTTTGATTCGTCAAATAAACTTACAATACTTGGAAAGTTTTGAAAAGAAAATAGCAATTTCAATGTATGCTGTTATCGCAGTCATTGAACTGATAACTGAGGAAAGATGGTCTGCATGAGAAGTAGTTATTAGCTGACTTGAAGGAAAAGAGAGAAGGATTTGGAATTGCTTGCTAAAGTTACTGTATTTTGTTGGTTAGCGAAAGATTACTAATGTTACCGAAATCACCGGTTTCATCGCAACCGGAGTAATTCAGTGGTAAACCAGTTCGCAAAAAAAAAAAATACTGGTAAACTGGATCTCATCAATAGCATCTCAGAAAAGTCAATGATAGATAATGGACTTTAAGTATTCGGTATTATTTATTTACTGATCGTCTCCTTCCTCGTTAACACCTTTTGGAAAACCTCCCATTTATTTGCAGTCTTATTAGGATCCTCGCTAAACATTACGATTTTTTGGCATTGGTGCTCAAATTACTTCCTGTGGCAAACAGGTGTTTAATTTGGTGCAGGAATGGTTCAATTGGTGCGTAAAGATATCTTAATACTGTCATCAGGTATTAAGCTTTCCAGGTAGTTTGGAATATATAAAAAATCCACTAATACTATGGCCAAAGGGGGTACTTTTCAAGAAAATGGATAAATGGTGTCCTGCAAAGAACTGTCCTTGGCTCAACCTCCTCGAAGGCAATAGGCGAACTTCTATTGATTCTCTTTAGTCATTTATTAATATGCTCTCTCTCTCTCTCTCTCTCTCTCTCTCTCTCTCTCTCTCTCTCTCTCTCTCTCTCTCTCTCTCTCTCTCTCTCTTTTTCATAGCTAGAAAAGAGATTCTGATTCAAAAGTAACAGATTGATTAAAGATCAAAACACATGCAGAAATCAATTCATTCAAAGTGGTGCACATCCTTTTCTATAAATTGGATCCTTCTCTGGTTACGGCTCATTTTTCTTTTGTATACACATACACCGAATTGTCTGGCCTATCCTTTATACATTTTCCTCCTTCCTAATACACCTAAACAACACTAGGATGACTGCAAAACTCTTCTTCACTTTAGGATTTAACTATACTGCAATGTAATTGTTCAGTAGTTACTTTCCTCTTGGTAAGGGTAGAAGAAACTCTTTAACTATGGCAAGCAGCTCTTCTATGAGAAGGACACTCCAAAATCAAATCATTGTTCTCTATAATTTGGTATTGCCATAGCCTTTGTACCATGATTTTCCACTGTATTGGGTTAAAGTTCTCTTGCTTGAGGATACACTCAGACACACTATTCTATCTGTTTCTTTATTCCTTTTCCTCACTGGGCTATTCCCATGTTGGAGCCATTGGCTTTATAGCATCCTACTTTTCCAACTAGGGTTGTAGCTTCGCTAATAATGATAATAACAATAATGATAATAATAAAGGCAATTATGGAATATGCACTATAGACAAGAAGAAATTAGTGTGTGACTCAGACTACCTAAGAAATTCTAAGTCTAATTTTCTTACGAAGAAGATGGAATAGAAGTAACAGAATGCCCTACTGTGCAGGAACAGAAAACTGGATGAAGGCTGCATGAAATGACAAAGGGGAATTCGTATTGTAATGTCAGGAAGTGGTAAATCGACGCATATGCAACGTTAAAGGAAAATGACATCTTTAATCCTATAAAAAGAGGCAAAAGGAGATAGACTTAACAAAGGATTTGGTTTACTTCTCAAGACATTGTTGTTTTAATGTTGCCATTAATTAGCCTGTTATCATTAGATATGCAATCCAGGTTCAATGGTTAAAATGTAATCATCCACAACTGACACTGGATCACAAAACAGACGAGAGTGATAGAATTAAGATACAACTGCATCATAAGAAGAAAGATAAACATTCGTAAGCATGAAACCTTACTCGAAGAATATCTTTCCTTTTTTCTTTAAGACCCCTCTGAGTTTAACTTATGATTTCTCGCAAGTACCAATAACTTACGGGAAAACTTACGAGAAAATGGGTATTTGGTAGCTCACTCTTCAGACACAGAAGGTGTTTGATTGGTATTTGGTGTTATTTGCATTAAGGTGCAAATCTTTACGTTACGTTTGGGAAATTTTCAGCGTTGGTCAAGAAAGTCATTCTGAAATTCATGAACAGAGAGTGAAAAGAGCTGAAACAATCAGTTGTAATGTGACTATAACAATATGCTACTGGAAACTGAAGAATTACTTATTGTCAAACAGCATTATAAAAGTATATTTTTCCCATTAAAAAATAAAAAGTTTTGGAAGTAAAATGATTGCACCATTGTGAACTGAAAAACTGCGTACGTAAAGATGAATCACGTGGACTTAGAAACACATAGGAAAATTTCTCGAAGTTCATACTATTGTCTAATACGGACGAATTCTTCTTGAATAATGTAATTTTTTTTAATAGACGAAACATATTTCTATTGGTTAAGAAACTACATGTCAATAACTTTTATTCTATTTGAAAAGGAGTAAGTGTACATAGTTATGGGAAAATGCTGACCATTAGATATAGATTTTGCATGAGTTATAACGATAAATAACCAAAAGAAACAAAAAGAAAGAAAAAAAAACCTTCGCCTGGAGAGCATTGTGGAAAGAAGTCTTGTTCATATGTAATGAAACCGTAAGATGTTCCGATTTTCTTTTCTCAAATTTGGATATCTGTAACTAAACAAATTACCTCCTTGACCAAAGGTCCTTTCTGCACTTTTACCACTAAATAAGTAAACAAGTACTTCTATATCTATTACAAATGAAAAACGATGAAAATATCATAAAAGACCAAATTTCAATACCTCTACTTTTAGAGAATAAGACAGGCTTCTCTTCTATTAATTACCAAAGAAGAAAAACATCACCCCTCAGATTGATTGATTTGATCCCACGCTCCTTAACATCTTTATGTTGTATTTTTAGTTTAAGGAAGAAATTTTTCCAAAATATGAGAAAATTTCACGTCTTGGACATTTCTTACTGAAAAGGAAAGATTATTTTTTTCTAGCATGCTTCTCGATAACTTTTGCAGCTCTCACTTTCTTTTCTTTCAACCTCCCTGCTCTTATTTCTCGGTTAATTCTTTTAGAAGCTATTTTCATTTTCTTCTTAAACCCTTACCACTCGGCTTTATCATGTCCTACCCTTCAGGGTTTTTTCATAGAGTTCGTAAGGATTTTGGCTATTGAAGGTAAACAAGGCTCCACGTTTGAAAACAAAATATAAAAGGTGAAATATCGAAATAAAATTCTTAATTTCAGCCATGAGCATCTCACGTGAACAAGTAGAACATCACTAAGTAGAATATCCGATAAGATGGTTAATAGAAGCTACTAAAAGACCTTGCAACAAACTGCTCTGACTTTTTTCATCTTTTGCTCTAATAGTAAAGCTTTGCATTCATCATTCCACTTGGAAACCTGTACCGGGTCGGTTTACCCTAATGTTGCAGCTCTCAAATGGTTGAAATATTCAAATCGCTATGTAACTTGTTTAAATGCCCTGGATTCGATTCCTCAATCTCTTGTACTAGTGTACCCTAGCCGTTCAAAATGACGTCTAGATGTTCGTCAAAAGAAATTCGGCCAAGAAGCGCAACGGCAGGAGGAGAGGAACTGGCCAAACGAATATTCTGAGGAAAGCGTTTGTTGCCCTTCATCGGGACCCCTAAAAGATTGATACGCAATCGGGACGTCAAAACGAAAGTTAGCTTACGGGAAGAGTAGGAACGGGGTACCTTCACACGCGCACACACGTATATATATATATATATATATATATATATATATATATATATATATATATATATATATATATATATATATATATATATATATATATGTATATATATATATATATATATATATACATATATATATATATATATATATATATACATATATATATATATATATATATATATATATATATATATATATATACATATATATATATATATATATATATATATATATATATTTCCCGTAAGCTAACTTTCTTTTAGGGGTCCTGATGAAGGGCAACAAACGCTTTCCTCAGAGTATTCGTTTGGCCAGTTCCTCTCCTCCTGCCGTTGCGCTTCTTGGCCGAATTTCTTTGGACGAACATCTTGAAGGCGTTTCATGATGACGGAACCCAATTGAACCATTGATCCCTTTGCAATTAAAATATCTTTTTTATAATGACCGTAAGAGGTCTCGTGTCTCAAATTGCCTTTCCTGATGATGATGATTTAGATTGACCCGCCTATATACAAGGCGGACCACTGGCCCTTGTGTTGGCAGCCCGTAAGGGGAAGAGAGCGTTGGTTGTATCTTTTAAAAGCTGTTACTTGTGTTGGATGACACGAACACTGATGACAGACAAATGATGATGAGTCTGACACAAAATGACGACCGAAACTGGAGCCCGAAGTTCAAACCCGGGGCGCAGTAAACCAAAAATCTCCGATCCCAAACCCGTTCCTTCGTCGGTCCGAGATAATTATTTTTCTTATAATGACGTGCTAACATGAAGACGTCCAATTGGAGTGTCTCTCCTTAGAATTTCTTCCTTTTAGAGGAAAGAAAAAATTACTTCAGATTGAAGAGTTTTAGCTTTCTCTTGTCCTTCAATATTCTCTACTTTTGTGCAGTTTCCGCCTTAGTCTGCACAATCTTTAGTTTTGGATCTTCAACATTATGGAATTTGCTTTCTTATTTCAAATCCGCACAATCGAAAATTGATCAACAAATAATAATTAGTTCTCCTTTTCGGATTCTTTATTTCTTCTCTCCCGTTCTCCTTCCTGTCTCCCTCTTCTTCCTGTATTTTCTGTCCGAATCCTTTCAAATAAATTCATTATTTTTCTTGAAGATTCTTGTTTAGCTTTTCATAAATGCCCTCCTGATTCCACTTGTCGTTGATTCATTTCAGACGATGTATTTTGGTTTTCTTCCAAAGTCGCAGACTCAATAATTCTCATTACTTTCACCAAAACATTTTCTGCATCGCCCAAATCGTTTTTCCTTTTTAATGGCCTCAGAGGCAAGTCGGTGATAAAATCTTGCAAATTTGGGTTGATCAATAAATCGATTAAAACCATCTTTATACCTTTTCTAACATTCCTACTTAAGACGAATGACAATTTGAATCTGATTTGGAAATGCACCAGTATTCCATATTTCTCCTTTCAGAAAGACTAAGAATCTTTGGGAGCTCTGATAGGAAAGCATTCAACTTATCTATTGATGAAGAAAACCAAATTGGAGTCGAACAACGAGTTAGAAGAATTTTGAAGACTTTCGGATTTGGTCCTTCAATGTTCTCTACTTCTGTGCAGTTTCCGCCTTATTCTGCATAATCTTTATTTTTGGATCTTCAACATTATGGGCTATACTTACTCACTTCAAATCCGCACAATCGTAAACTGATCAACAAATAATAACTAGATCTTCTTTTCGGATACTTTATTTCTTCTCTCCCGTTCTCCTTCCTGTCTCTCTCTTCTTCCTGCATTTTCTGTCCGAATCCTTTCAAATAAATCAGTTATTAGTCTTCAAGATTCTTGTTTTGCTTTTCATGACTGCCTTCCTGATTCCACTTGTTGTTGATCCCTTTCTTCCTAGAAGAAAGAAGTCTTCAGAAAAAAAATCTTGGAGACTTCTTCTTTCTCTCCATGAGGAAGAAGTCTTCAAAACAAGAATCTTGAAGACTTCTTCTTGCTCATGGAGAGAAAGAAGAAGTCTTCAAGATTCTTGTTTTGCTTTTCATGACTGTCTTCCTGATTCCACTTGTCATTGATCCCTTTCTTCTTAGAAGAAAGAAGTCTTCAAAACAAGAATTTTGAAGACTTCTTCTTTCTCTCCATGAGGAAGAAGAAGTCTTCAAAACAAGAATCTTGAAGACTTCTTCTTCCTCACGGAGAGAAAGAAGAAGTCTTCAAGACTCTTGTTTTGCTTTTCATAACTGCCTTCCTGATTCCACTTGTCTTTGATCCCTTTCTTCTTAAACAAAAAAAAGTCTTCAATACAAGAATCTTGAAGACTTCTTGCTCATAGAGAGAAAGAAGAAGTCTTCAAGATTCTTGTTCTGCTTTTCATGACTGCCTTCCTGATTCCACTTGTTGTTGATTCCTTTCTTCTTAGAAGAAAGAAGTCTTCAAAACAACAATCTTGAAGACTTCTTCTTTCTCTACATGAGGAAGAAGAAGTCTTCAAAACAAGAATCTTAAAGACTTCTTCTTGCTCATGGAGAGAAAGAAGAAGTCTTCAAGATTCTTGTTTTGCTTTTCATGACTGTCTTCCTGATTCCACTTGTCATTGATCCCTTTCTTCTTAGAAGAAAGAAGTCTTCAAAACAAGAATTTTGAAGACTTCTTCTTTCTCTCCATGAGGAAGAAGAAGTCTTCAAAACAAGAATCTTGAAGACTTCTTCTTCCTCACGGAGAGAAAGAAGAAGTCTTCAAGACTCTTGTTTTGCTTTTCATAACTGCCTTCCTGATTCCACTTGTCTTTGATCCCTTTCTTCTTAAACAAAAAAAAAGTCTTCAATACAAGAATCTTGAAGACTTCTTGCTCATAGAGAGAAAGAAGAAGTCTTCAAGATTCTTGTTCTGCTTTTCATGACTGCCTTCCTGATTCCACTTGTTGTTGATTCCTTTCTTCTTAGAAGAAAGAAGTCTTCAAAACAACAATCTTGAAGACTTCTTCTTTCTCTACATGAGGAAGAAGAAGTCTTCAAAACAAGAATCTTAAAGACTTCTTCTTCATGGAGAGAAAGAAGTCTTCAAGATTCTCGTTTTGCTTTTCATTACTGTCTCCCTGCTTCCATTCTTCGTATTTCTTAAAAATAAGCTAGATACAGGAACTCTCTATTGTTGGATGGGTGGGGCTCCCCCCTTCCTGCTGGTAGGGCGGGGCTCCCCCCTTCCCGCTGGAAGGGAGGGGCTCCCCCCTTCCCGCTGGCAGGGCAGGGCTCCCCCCTCCCCGCTGGCAGGGCGGGGCTCCCCCCTTCCCGCTGGCAGGGCGGGGCACCCCCCTTCCCGCTGGCAGGGAGGGGCTCCCCCCTTCCCGCTGGCAGGGCGGGGCTCCCCCTTCCCGCTGGCAGGGCGGGGCTCCCCCTTTCCCGCTGGCAGGGCGGGGCTCCCCCCTTCCCGCTGGCAGGGCGGGGCTCCCCCCTTCCCGCTGGCAGGGCGGGGCTCCTCCCTTCCCGCTGGCAGGGCGGGGCTCCCCCCTTCCCGCTGGCCGGGTGGGGCTCTCCCCTTCCCGCTGGCAGGGCGGGGCTCCTCCCTTCCCGTTGGCAGGGCGGGGCTCCCCCCTTCCCGCAGGCAGGGCGGGGCTCCTCCCTTCCCGCTGGCAGGGCGGGGCTCCCCCCTTCCCGCTGGCAGGGCAGGGCTTCCCCCTTCCCGCTGGCAATGCGGGGCTCCCCCCTTCCCGCTGGCAGGGTGGGGCTCCCCCTTCCCCCTGGCAGGGCGGGGCTCCCCCTTTCCCCTGGCAGGGCGGGGCTCCGCCCTTCCCAATGGCAGGGCGGGGCTCCCCCCTTTCAGCTGGCAGGTCAGGGCTCCCCCTTCCCACTGGCAGGGCGGGGCTCTCCCCTTCCCGTTGGCAGGGTGGGGTTCCCCCCTTCCCGTTGGTGGGGCGTGCTCCCCCCTTCCCGCTGGCAGGGAGGGATTCAACCCTTACCGCTGGCAGGGTGGGGCTCCAGCGTTCCTGCTGGCCCGACGGGGCTCCCCCTTTCCGGCTGGCATGGCAGAGTTCCCCGTTAAAAATCTAAGAAATACTATAATTATATATATATATATATATATATATATATATATATATATATATATATGTATATATATATATATATGTATATATATCACACACACACACACACACGCACACATATATATATATATATATATATATATATATATATGTATATATATCACACACACACACACACACATATATATATATATATATATATATATATATATATATATATCTCATATATATATCATATATATACATATATATATATATATATACATATATATATATATATATATATATATATATATATATATATATATATGTATATGTATATATATATATATATATATATACATATACATATATATATATATATATATATATATATATTCAAATAAGCCATATATTTTTAAAACATTAATGTCTGGATTCTCTTAACGACCTTGGGATCAGAGCCCCATGTGAAATCACACAAAGACAACAGCTTTTGACTGGCCGGGAGTTGAACTCTGGTCCAGGAAACTTGTATGAACATTGACATACCACTTGGCCAAGTGGTAGGTCAATGTTCATACAAGTTTCCTGGACCCGGATTCGACTCCTGGCCAGTCAGAAGCTGTTGTCTTTGTGTGATTTCGCCTGTGGCTCTGATTCCGAGGTCGTTAAGAGAATCCAGACATTAATGTATCAAAAATATATGGCTTATTTGAATATGAAAAACACGTCTAAATGTGCAAAATTTATCTTATATATATATATATATATATATATATATATATATATATATATATATATATATATATATATATATATGTGTGTGTGTGTGTGTGTGAGCGTGTGTGTGCGTGTGTGTATATAAGATATATATATATATATATATATATATATATATATATATATATATATATATATATATTTATATATAATATATGTATATATATATACATGTATATATACATATAAATGTATATATATATATATATATATATATATATATATATATATATACACAGATATATCTGCATATACATATATATACAAACAGTTATCGTACAGTTAGGAGAATTGGGAGTAGCCTACTAGACACAGATCCCGATATAGCAGGGATAAATTTACCCTCAAAGGGCATATGACAAGCAATAATCTTGAAAAAAAAATCAGAATCTTGATGATGTAATTTTCAGCACAGTTTGAGGGCTCTATTATGGTTGGTTCTTCAGGTTGTTTTCTCCGGTAGTATGGCGGAAATCTCGAACTGGAGTTTTTAATCTTCTTAGGAATGGGTTCAGTCATACGAGGGACTAATTTCAGGCCATCATCTTTACAGAATCCAAATTCTTCCAAATAGATTCCAACTGTGCTTTGAACTGATCCAGTTCCATATCAGACACCAGCTGGTCAAAGATGTCTCAATCGCCATAAAACATTGTTCCTTCTGGTTGATCCTTAACCACATCACTATTACTGATTACTGAAACTGAATACTGTACTGCTGCTAAATTCTCATTTACATCTTCTAATAAGCTGTCCAAAAACCAGGGTAATAAAACTAGAAAAATAAACCCATGTACCGTAAAAAAAGAAACTATACAATACGAACTGAAAAGGCTAAGCTAAAAAGGGAGAAAAACATTACTTATAACCTTGAAATTAAGTTCTTTAAAGCGCACCCAACCCTTGCCCCATAGGTACCATATTCTAGATAGCTTTTGTGCATTTGTTTACGAACTCTGGCCCAAAATTAGTTCTTATTCAAATATAATTGTTTTATTTATTGAAATCCTAGGTTTCTTGTTCCTTAAAAATGGCGTGACTTTCTTCTTTTTTTCCCCCTGTCGTTTCACAAATTGCACTATAAAGACGTAACGCAACAGATTATCGGTAACTCAATAATATCAGCATAGTTAAAAATGAAGTTTGTAATTTTAACACTGAAATGGATAACGCGGAGTCAAACTGCCAACTAATCATAAATTCATCTGTAACATAACTGGTATGGAATGAACATCTTCACCTCCCAATCTTCTTTGACTCTCAATATTCTCTCCCTCTCTCACTCCTCGCTCTTATCAATTCTCACTCTCACCCCTTCTCGCTCTCACCACCCTCGAACTCTCACCCCTTCTCACTTCTTCACCAACTCTCTCTCTCTCTCTCTCTCTCTCTCTCTCTCTCTCTCTCTCTCTCTCTCTCTCTCTCTCTCCATAATAAATGATAAAAGATAGCGTCGAGTTTATATCACCCACTTTATCTCACTAAGAGTTGGAATTGTTGAAAAAGAAACAGGCAAGAATGGAAGTATTAATGTGGTTTCTACCCTACCCTAGTATTCACATGTTCCCCTTACTAGTAATTCCAGGACATGCTTACACTGGCCGTTGTAAAGGTCATGTCTATAGAATGAAACTTTATGCAAGGCTGGATGATGTGGGGACGACCCTCTCCACAAATGTCCCTGAAATGAGGTTTTTTATTGGCATCATTATTTACGTGGGCATCATACACATGACAAGTATAGAAGATTACTGAACACAATGAATGAGGATGCAGCAGGTGACGGATATAATGCTATCCAAAAGGTTCTGGCTAATGAGATTCCTTATACATTTCAATTAAAATGGGAATGCCTTGACCAACACTGACCGATTCTTCAAGATTCAGCCACTTTTTTTCTGCACCCTGATAGTTCCTGAAGGTGGCTGAGACACTGATACAGTTAGCAGTTGAGGTCATGGTAGCTTACAAGGGGATCAGGGCTTAAGCCTTTTCTCAGTATATTCAAAGCAAGCCTGACAAGTGGCAGTATAAGCTGTTCTGTAGGGACATCCTCCTCTACCAGGGGTCAACCACTTACTCCAGTCACCTCACAAGTCTCTCAGAGGAGGAGCCTGCCCTGTAGATCAGTAGAAAGATGTAATCCCTCTTGTCAAGACCCTGAACAAATCGCACCAGTCTTCCCTCTATGCAGGCAGTTGGTTAACCAATATCAGAGTCAAGGAGTACTTCAAGGATCATTTTGGTTGCAGATGTGTGGGCACTGCAATGGCCAATAGGATTGGGTATTCTCTGCTCGCCTCTATCAAAGAAATGAACAGGAAAGCTGTTCCTATGAAAAAATACTAGGCTACTGTTCTAGAGGGATCCTTGCCATATGTTGGAAGGATAATAGTGTTGTTACCATTCTTTTGTTATCCCCAATGAAGTTCTGCATTATAATAATTACCAGAAGAAGAAGGTAGAGGTTTCCTGTCATAATATCATCAAGGAGTACAATAGAAAAATGGATGGTATCGACAAGTCTGACACACTGAACCACCTCTACAATACTGCGAACCAGACAGTGATACATCAAGCTCTTTGGGTACATCATTGACTTATGTATTTGCAATGCCTGGTTGCTGTACAAGAGAGACTGCAAGGCCTTAAAGGAGATGCCAGTGTCTCTCAAGACCGTCTAGCTTGACATCTCATGTGTTTCAAGTAGTCAGAAGACTACGGCACCAAAATGTGATGTTTATCCCTTTACAGCGGAAGCCCAGTCAAGTACCAAACAGGGGGCAGAAAGCCAACATGCCATACCAAGGGGTGACATATATTAGTTTTTGTCTCCAACAGGCAGACCTGTGAGCCCTGTTCCAGGAAGGATAATTTTCACCATATGTGATCGATGTGGACCGTCTGCCAAGTAGCTCTCTACTTACTTGACAACAGGAACTGTTTCATCCACGTCCATTCCTTTCCAGATAATAAGTCCAGTGGTTACAATAGTCCCCCACCTTCTAACCCCTGTAGAGAAGTAGTGACAATAGTCTTATTTCTTCTCTTTAGTCGGTCACACCCCGGATCCTTATTTTTGTATCTATTATGTCCTTTTTTTCATTTAACTTGTATAATTTTATCTTTTTGCTTGTGATACTTTCATAAAGTCATTTTGATAATACTTGTTCACTGTACTTGTATATTTAGATCTCCTGTTTGTGTTTGTGGGGCTTTATTAGAGTCATTTTGAAATTTTTGAATGTATTTATATAGTTTGATCTCTTGTTTGTGTTTGTTTTTCTTTAGTTGTCATTTTGATTTTTTATTAACTACACTTATATATTTTTATCTCTTTTTGTATAGCTTTAGTAGAGTTCTTTTCATGTTTTTAACTGTAGCCTACTTATATATTCTGGTATCCTGTAATTGTTTGTGGTACTTTATAGGAGTCATTTTTATGCTGTTATTAACTATACTTATATATTTTCACCTTTTTGTGTTTGTGGTACTTTATGGGGTAATTTTGATGATGCTTTTAACTGCACTTATATATTTCTATCTCCTTTTTGCGTTATTGACACTTTAGTGGTCATTTTGTAGTAGTTTTTAACTCTACTTATATATTTTGAACAACTAATGAATACTTAAAATGAGAGAGAGGACCTGGGAGAAACACAAAGGGTGGAGGGACCAGTGATGGAGGTACGAAATACTAAAGTGAAGCGATCATTTAGTAAGCTGAAAAATGGTAAAGTAAAACCTCCATCAGAGTTTCAAATTGAAATGCTCAAGATACTAGCTACAGAGGGGAAGAATGGATGCTGAAATTATTATGAGCAATATGGAAGAGGAAGTAATGCCTACAGACTAGGAGGAGATACTAATGGTATCTTTATATAAGCAGATAGGTGATGCCATGGAACGCGGTAACTAAGCGTGATTTAAACTAACAGATATGGTTTGAAATTTTTTGAGAAGGTGGCCTATCAGATGAGAGATTGAGAAATATTGTAGAGATCGAGAAACAGCAGTATGGATTCATGAGGGGGAGGTAGACTGTGCCTTTATAGTAAGGCAGCTACAGGAAAAGAGGCTAGATGGAGACAAGAAGCTCTTCTCTGCTTACCAAGAGAAATTATATTTTAGTGCTTGAGGAAGAGGAAAGTCCCTGAGAAGTTGGTAAAAAAAAGAAAAATAAAAAACAAGTACAAAAGTAAAAACAGCTGTTGGAGGAACAGAAATCTTTTAGTTTAGTGTTGGATTACGCCAGGGGTCAGCATTAAGCCCATTTTTATTTGTGATGGACATGGATGTGTTGAATGAAGAGATCAGGAATAAAGAGTTGCGGGAGTTACTAAATGTAGATGATTTGGTGATTACTGCTGAATATAAGGGAAATTTACTGAGAAGGGTTGTGGAGTAACAGGAGACTTTAGAGAGTGGTGGCTTGAGAGTAAATGTGGGTAAGACTGAAGCTATGGTCAGTAGTAAGGAATGTAAGGTCAGGATAGCCATGCATGATAGTAGAGACTCAGTTATAAAACAGGTGGAACACGTTAGATACTTGCGAGCTACTATAAGAAAGGAGGAAGGATGTGAGGTTGAAGTTGAGAATAAAAAAAAAAAAAAAAAGCCTTGGGGATGTGGAGAGAGGTATCAGGAGGGGTACGTAATAAGAAAATGCCAATCAAGCTAACAGTCCAGATCTATAGCACAGTAATAATCCCAGTGTTAATGTATGGATCAGAAACATGGGCTCCAGCTCAAGAAAAGAGGAAGCAAAGCTTGAGAGAACAGAGATGAGAATGCTGAGGTGGATTATAGGAATATCACTGTTTAAAAGATTGGAAAGTTATGAAATAAGAAGAATGGCAGGTGTAGTAAAGATTACGGAGGTGCTAAGAGTGTCACGATTAAGATGGTGTGGGCATGTGTTGAGGTGATGAGGGCTTAGGAAGAACTTGTTTGTGAGAGAAGATCAAGAGGGAGGCAGAGAATTAGATGGCGTGATAAAGTGAAGGATGATATGGAGAGAAGAGGTTTGCTAGAATAGGATGCATTAGGTAGAAGGCATTGGCGAAGGCGCATCAGGCAACCGACCCCTCAGTGTAGGGATAATGGTGAAAAAGAAGTTTGTGTTTGTGGTTCTTTGGTGTGCTATTTTGGTGTTGTGTTTCTATCTTGTATGTGTTGTAAGTGTTACCTGCTAAATATTAGTTTTAATTGTAATGTATATGCATGATTATATTTTACCTTCTATATAGATTATAGCTCTTAAATTTAATTATTTCTTAGTAAAAATTTCCGATGAAAAGCCCTTGGATACAATGAAATAACTGTTGATATGATACTGGCTGAAAATGAAATGACCCCCCGAGTACTTACAAAATAATTTTGTAGAATGTAGCACGAAGAAGCAAAACCTGATGAATGGGAGTTAGGAGTGTTGGTCAAAATGGTGTGCACCAGCCAATCTTGTGGAGACTCCCGCTTTATCATGGAATTCCACTTAAATTTGTGAATTGGATTAATTTTAGTGGATTCCTATCAAATGAATTTCCAGTGAACAGCGGAGCAGCCTACTCAAAGGGAATGTGTTGTCACCTATGTTGTTTATCCTCCTAAAGGATTGTGTAATGCATAGAACAGTAGTAGATGGTGCAGAAGGATTGGACTGGATGGGTAATAGGAAATTAGCAGACCTGGAGGATGCAGATGATGCTGTCCATTAGTAGAACACCACACGATTTACATTACTTGCTTACCAGAATGCATGAAATATCACAGGAGGTTGGGCTCAAGAGAAATAGAAGAAAGACAGAGATGATGAGAACGGAGTATGCAAGGGAAGATGAAATTATTACTGGGATGAGAAAGGATTAATGAGGTGGAATCATTCAAGTATTTAGGAACTATGATTTCCAATACAGGGTCTTTAGAACTATAGTTTAGTGAAAGGTTAAAAAAAGGCAAATCAAACAATGTCTAGATTAATAGAATTTAGAATTCAAATCGCCTGAAATTACTTATAAAAATCAGGTTATATATCAGTTTAGTGATATCGTTGTAAAGTATGGAGATAAGTTATGGAAATAGCAAGGGAATAATCTCCAACAAATTTAGTAGATTTGAGAACAAAACCCTCAGAAGGATATTGGGAGTTAAATGGCAAACAGGATTAGAAATGAAACTATAAGAGATATTACTCTAGTGCCATGTGTGGATGAGATCATGGTGAGGGTAGATGAAGATGGTTTGAGCATGCTCTTCGCACTCCCCAAGAGGGATTAGTTCACCAAACGTTTAACTGGTCTCCACAAGGCACTATAAGAGTTGGAAGACCCAGGCCTACATGGCTGAGGACTATGAAGCGTGAAGTAGATGATGAATGGAGGAATATTGAATTAAAAGCTCAAGATAAAGATGCCTGGCGAAATCTGACCAAGGCCCTTTGCGTCAATACGCGTAGGAGATGATGATGATACAAAATTTCCGATAATAATTAAAAAATCATTTGACTTTTTTTATCAGATTTAAATAAAAGAACGTGTAGGTGCCGGTCATTAGCGTGTTTATTTCCTATATTTAAAGGCAAAATTTGTGCAAGTTCTTATGCCGGTAACAGGTACTATAGTCCATACAACCATGGTATGTTTCCCTGTAAGCCAGGTGTATAGCCTTCACGGCTAGGACTATATTTTTTATGGAACTTTGCATCATCGGAGTGCACCTTTTGAAGTATTTTGCAAGTGTAAAAACGTCTTAGAAAAGCCCCAAAATTAACATACTAAGATTTTTTTTCCATTATTTCTACAAGTGCCCACTAAACGGTTAAAGCTAGAAACAGCCGTTTCCGTGAACTAGTGCTGCCACAAAGTCAACTCCATTTAAAATAACATTTCCAGAATAAATTTATCACCGGATCCTTTGAGAATAAATTAGAGTATACCTAAAGTCAAACGATATGATCGTTGCAACTTTTACATCAGGGAAAACAATCTATTCGGCTTAACAACAACAACAACAACAACAACAATAATAATAATAATAATAATAATAATAATAATAATAATAATAAATTCTATAAGTCAATAAAGTCATGAGACAAAAAAAAAAATAAATAAAACGCAGGCCAGACCGTCAGCTACATTTGCATTGTAAATCAATTACTGTATGCGAATACAACATATATAACAAGACCATACAACTAAGTAAACGAAAGGTACAACTTTGCCTATTCTTTGAATTAGCATTTTTCAGTCTCACTGTTCTGAGAATTGCCTCAAATCATTTGAAGTCCGCGCTTCTTTTCCCCCCTACAGTTTCTTTGAATTAAGTTGAGATTGAAGCTATCGAGCACGACCTCATTTCATTGTTGTGAGTCAACTTCGTCCCAAATTGAGTACAGAACTAATATGACGTACGTACCCTGCAACGCGATATCAGCTCCCTCATTCTTTTTCTAGATTGTTTAGAAACTGTATCTTAACCTATGATTAATGAATGAATTTTGTTGCCATATTATTTAAACAATAACTGAACAATCTATTTAACTTTAGGTATAAGCCTACACTGCCTAATGGCTGAACGTGAAAAGTGAATTAAACTTATCATATTGTAGTCTTTGAACTTTGCACCTAGAAAAATGTTCTATTTTGGTAAACTGGATTAGTTACTCTCTGTGAAATTTAGAAGGTCTGTCACTAGAAGTATTACATGCTTGAAAAGAAAAAAATATACTGCAATTTGGATTGGATTACACCACACGGTGAAAGGTGGCGAAGGGTCGCACTAGGAAAGATTTTAGCAAGCTGAACAATTGATCTTGAATACTAATTGATAATTTTATAGAAATGCGTATTAAGATGTTTCCGCCAGGACAATTCCCCCACGGGAATGCTAAGCACGATTTCAGCTAATCATATCAGGTAATAAGCTTCTCGCTGACGTCATAATCCCAATAGTTCGTCCCATTTTCTTAGTATAGTTTTCATCGAAGTAACGAATACTATTTTCTGTAATTTTAAGAATTAAAGTGAGAAAAAAATATAGTGGAATTGTCGATATCTATATCAAAATTATTCTTATGATATCTTACAACAGGTGCTCAAACATAATATACATCCTTCCATACCAACGCTGACGTATCTATATGACTGACTAGGCGTAGAATTTTATGATTGGGCAATAGGAGACACTGAACTATACAGTGCGTGTGTGTGTGTGTATGTATATATATATATATATATATATATATATATATATATATATATATATATATATATATATATATATATATATAATTTGTCATGAAGTACAGTATTCTTCCGTATTATACAATGGTGTCAGTGTTCGATCGTATGGCCATGAGAGAAATTAAAATATCAAATTGCAAATAAAATTAGTTGCTTTATTTTCTTTGTCAGTGTAATTCATTTGTATGCATTTTTTTCTTAATTGTCATGGACTCCATTACACTACAACGAAAATACTCCAATTGGCATATATTTTTCTGTAATTTCTATGGGGAACAATTGTATCCTTTTACTCAACTAAATTCCCTGATACTTAATTGATAGGGTGCTTAGTGACTGTTAAGCAGTTATTGAACAGGACTCCTCCAAAAATTTCATTCGCAGGTGTTGCTGTTGCAGAGTTTATTAGAATGAATAAACAATGGTTACATTAAACAAGATAGTTAAAAAGAAAATTGACTTGACGTGTAGCTAGTGGTCGATGTTACAGATGGAATGTAATTTACGGTCCTTTAATACAGGAATTTATTCCATAATCTAATAACCTCTGATAATAATATGTTCATATTATCCCATCATATGTAACTGAGTCGAGCTAAAGGATGATGATGATAATGATGATAATGATGTTGGCGGATGTGGTGGTGGTGATTGTGGTGTGGAGGGTGGTGGCAATGGCCCTCTGGCGGCCGTGATGGCAAGTATGAGTCACGTGACATGACGTCATCACCGCGACGTGGCAGGTAGTGGCAAATTGTCGGCCATTTTCAGTGTCTGTGGTTCTGGTGAGCTCCTTATTTCGCGTTTTCCAAGGGATTTTTGTGACTCAGGTGAAGTATTCTTGGTGAAATGTATTAATGAATGTAAATTCTTAGTCAGTGTTATCTCCTTTACACAAAATACATATACATTTAGTGGTAAATAAAAGAAAAATATTGGCATTATGGTTTGCAGTGGTTGTTTGTATATGTTATCGCTATGCCGGTTCGATTGTCTTTCCTTTTTCTTTAGATAGAGCCCCCATTTAACAATGTTGTCTTGCACGGTATTCCTATGGCTTGATTGCTAATTTTTGTTTTGAAATGAAATTACGAGAATGTCATAGATTAGGCGTAATTGACGTGGTAGTGTGACGTAGCTAGTCAAAGTGGCTCAGTTCGGTCGTTACGTCATGTTGATACATTTAATCGTTATATTCAGTCGATGCAATATTAGGATGGTCACTAAAATGGTGGATTTTAAAGCCATATTGTATTTTGAAAATTTTGACAAGAAATAACGAAGTGTCAAATGAGGGTAGTCGCATACTTGACCGGATCCAGCTTGGCCTAGTTGTTACGGTTCCTTAGATAAAAATGTTCTACCAGCTTTTAGCCCCGACTATTAAGCGTTAGAATAAAAAGGTATTTGTTAGTTCAAGAAACCTGGGGAAGGCTTTGGCAATTGTCTATCAGAACTGTTGTTAAATCGGGGAAGTGGGCTTGGCTAGGCTTCACCTCCCGTAGCTTATCTGTCAAAAGGAGCTGCCAGTCTGAAAGTCTCCAAGCTTACTTTCTATGTATGATTCCGGTCCTGGTACATTTTTATTGGGGTAATGTAATGAGAAAAAGAATATTTACACTATTATTGAGGTTTATATTTTAATTGCTTGAGGGTATACTTGGGGGCCACCATTTTTATTTCTCTTCCACTTGTTTTGTTAGTTTTTATAGTTTAAATTTTTTTTTATTTTAATGTTACTTTTCTTGAAATATTTGTTTAACTGTTTCCTTTCCTCGCTGGACCATTTTCCCTGTTGGGCCCCCTGTGCTTATAGCATCCTGTTTTCCCAACTAGGGTTGTAGCTTAGCAAGTAATATGTATTCCCAGCAAGTAGGAGGCCATGTTTTAAGAAATTTGACTAACTGAATATTGTAGTGTTTTATATCTCTTGAATAGAGGTTAAGCCTATATTTGTTTTGCAATGTAGGCAAGTTATTTATAGTAGTCCAGTAGAGTTCTTTTTATGGCAGGGTGTCTTGTATGTTAACTGTTGGAATATACTGATACAAGTATTCCATGGGTCTGTTGACATTTTGAAGTTTGTGAAAAATCCATAAGTAGGGCTAGCGGGGTGTATATGTGATAGCAGCCACCTGTATTTATAATTATGACCAACTTAGAATACGGCAGTGTAAGGGCGGTCGTCGGCGGGGGCAGGTATCCCCGGTTAGGTATGCAAGTGGGGCCCGGTAGCCCGTTAGGTAATTAGGTAAGGACACGGCTTTTAGGTTAGGGGGGGAAAGTTTAGGTTAGTTGATGTCCATTTTTTTTATCAACATTTGAGAAACGCCGCTGTTATACAAAGGCTCCGGGCTAGCATACCCTGTAATGAACCCATAGAATTGTGATTTTTTGTAGGTAGAGTATCTCCATTTATAGGTTTTATTTAGCTGGCTAAAATAATACGGTAGTATGGTGTAGTAAAGCATGTTTTCTTGGAATGGTTAATCTAAATCAGGCAAGGAAATTTTGAAAAAAAAATGCGAAGGACCCAGAATGAGTCCGTGGCACGTAAAGAGTATACAGTGCATCGCCCTGTATCCTGTTTGATAGCATGCATGATATTTTCTTGTAAGTACAACAAGATAGTAGCTTTTTGGGCCTATGTAATGCTTTGATTTTTTGCCAAATACGTGAACCATAAGGGGTTTCCACCATAAGTTTTTCAGTCTTTCATTTTATCTATTGTCAGTGGATATTGGGGGTAAACCTTTCATAATTAGTATAACTATCCCCTTGTAAAAAAAAAAAAATTGGCATCCCATTGAGAAACTGGTCTTTTAAGTGGGGAGGCTTAAAGCTATTTTCTGCAAATAGTAATGGTCAGAAATGTATAGTGAATGCAAGGTAGCCAATTTAGAAAATATGTAGGGTAAGTTTCATACGTGTCGTGATATTAGATTCATAGTTACTGCAATTCGTAACTCATCCTTCAGATGGGTTTTACTCAACTTGGTTTGCTTTGCGCGCAAATAAAAATTTTCGTTAACTTTCTTCTGGGAAGAGGTTTGTCAATGTGCTGCGTAAGACATTGCATGGGTCACTTTTAAAGTAAAATTTCCTATAATTTTATAATTTTAAAGTGGTTTTTGCTCTTTTGTAGCCATCTTTGCTCGAATAAGCGATTACATTGCTGCTCTTGTTTTGGCAAGTGGTACTGTGCATGCCAATCACGTGGGTCGTTATTTTCGTGGATATTTTTTTTACTTTTGGGAGAACAGCAATAGTTATACAGTTTACTGAACAGACAGTAGTTTCAATATGATCAATTAATGATGTAGATGAAGTTACACTAAATTTTAAAGGGAATTAACCACTCAGTCTCTTGACTGGAACTGAAGCAGGCCAGCATTGGTGCTTAAAGCTACATCCAGGAACTAGTGCATAAATATTTCAAAGCTCTCTATTGGTTTAAAAAAAAGTCTGGTAATGATTTTTATATATGACAATCATTACCTGACAATTGGCATTTAGAGTGCAAACAACTCTTGCACGGTAACCCACTATCGGTCTCCCAAAAGTAAACACTGGACTTCGACAATTAAATGGTGCTTGGATTTTAATCGGTCACTACGCAAGTTATCCCCCAGCCCTCGTTGGTCATGCTGAGGAAAATGCTGAAATAGGCAGCAGTCTTCTAGAAATTGTTGTATATATTAACAGCGGGTTGCAAATTTAACCCCTTGTATCTTTACTATATTACGTTGCCAAATTGAATAAAATTATTCCATGTGAAATGGAGTTAACCAGAAATTATCTATGTATGACCTGATTTGAAGCATTGAGTTGCATGTATATAGTATTTAAAATTATTCAGAATACATTAGTGGTGTACACTTACTGGATTTATGCATGACCACTAACTTGTGTACTTAGCATCTTGAATGCTGTATACATTCTGTGCAATTGGAATGACAGTATAAACTAGATTTTAACATATACCAGTAGTTCTTTCAACTGTTAATTCCCATATCCCCAAAAGTTTGTAAAGATAGAACCTGATAGGAAGTTATGGTTAATATAATACTCTATCTTTATCCATTTCTGACTGAAGGGGGGGCCATATCATCCATTCATGAGTATTCCTACCTTATAACTATTATGATGATCCTAGTGGGAAGCCATTGTTTTGAGTCTGCTAGAACCCGAAATGTGTATTTACAGTAAAAGTAATGGTTAGAAATGCGTATAGCCTAAAACAGATAACCAGTTGGAAATATTTACTGGTATGGTTCATGTAAGTGGAGTGAAATTAAAGTACACTGTCATAATTACCGATGTTTCGTATTACGTCCCATTAGACTTTTAAAGGCTTAAGTCCTGTCAAGTTTGCTCATGTTGTCTTGTACTTGGTGTAGTAAAATATATGGTTTTGCCACCTCTGTTATCCGTGAATTGGTCAGTCATGAAACTTGGTAGGTACATTCTTTGGATCAGTATCTATTGATGTTCTGCGGGTTTTCCAAAATTGTCTTGCTAATTAGTAGTTGAAGTGAAATTTCAACAACACACTTGTAGACACGTTGGATCAGCGTGAAATCAGTTATGTACTGTATACTCTGGTATGTTACTCGCTGAATGAAATGGCTGGCTAATAATTAGAGTAACCATTTTCGAGGTACTAATTACAAAAGTCTATTCCTCCCAAAGTCTTTGCTGATCTGTCTGAAATGTGGTGTGTGTATAGTAGGATATCCATATGGGCACACTGAGCCTGATGGTTTGATTTCTCTTGCTTATGAAGAAAACGATACTCTCGCGACGATACCAAAAAAAAAAAAGGGCCATGTTTGGTGTCTTGAGTAAAACAGGATGGACAAGAGATTACAATGGTGAATTTTATTGATTTTAATACTTACTGATTACTAGTTAACAATTAAAAGCAGAAGACAATGTTAATGGAAATGTCTTAATTGTCAAATGAAGGATTGATACCTTGTTTCCTAAACAGGTACAACTTCAGCCTGTAGGAGTTAATTTCACCTGCCAAAAAACCTGACTTTAAGTGGTACATAGGTGAGCTGCACATGCCAATGGAGTTATTATATCAGTGATATATTTACTATTCAGATGAGCTATAATAGCTGTATGCTGAGCAGTATGTTTTAAGAATAGTGGATTACCAAATTATATGAAATTACAAGACTCCAAAATAGATTAAACTTCCCTTTGGACTTCTATTTGTTATGCTTATGTCATGCCAGTCATTCTGGAACTGAAGCCAAGGGGAAAAATTGTTTGTAAAAGAACACTGGAACTGAAGCCAAGGGGAAAAATTGTTTGTAAAAGAACATCCTTAAACTGTCAATATTTGAAAGCTCTCGATTGGTTAAAAATGCTTGCCAATGATTGTCTTTTATCTAAAGAACCTATCCAAAGCAATTGGAAACGGTGCATGCTTTGTAGTAACCCATAATTTGTTTTCCTAAAGTAAACTTTGGCCACAGACAATGAGATTCAGTGTTCGCATTTTAGTCGATCTATACTAGTTATTCACCAGCTCCAACTAGTTGTACAGAGAAAAGTGTCAGTTTCGCTAGAAATTGAATTCGTATGTTATCCCCTAATTACTAAAGTTGATGAGTCATGGACAGAAAATTATAGTTAATGACTAGTGTATGCTATGTGGTTGTGAAGGAAGTGGGCATTTTATACACTATGTATATTGTACTGTATAACCCTTGGTGGTGGTGTACAATTTGACTTTGAAAGCGTCCTATAAGTATAACCCTTGGTTGTAGTTTATATATTTGACTTTGAAAGGGTTCAATGATTATAGTAAGTTTTATAGTTTTTTTTTTCTGCTGATAAAATTTTTTAGAACAGGGTTTGAAAGTAGCTCCTGGATATTATTTAATGATTTGAATAATTCTAATTTTACTGTATCAGAAGTTGATTTACTCGGATATTTATATATTCTGCGCAGAATTATCTTGTTGGTCATGTCATATAGTACGCTGCATTTCAAGGTGGTCTTGTATACAATTGATATTTATCTATGAAACCCCTTTGTTTGTATAACATTACCAATATAGTCAGGTTTAAGGCTCAACCAAAGGTGAGGCTGTGCCCAAGGCGACAAAGGAAGATCCCTAGAAAAGACAGTCACCGCCAATAGTGGGGCCGTGCCTTGAGGCCCCGGCTTGGCCCCCTCAGCTACTCAGTGTCTCGTCCCTCTTATGTTCTGGGTTTGGCTAATCCAATATCCAGGTGGGACAGGAATCTGCCCCTTACACTTTTAGGCCAGGTGGATAAACGATCAACCTGTTCTACGCATGGCTAAACAGTAGCTCAGCTTTTTCTTCCTCGGCCAAGTTTTGATGGCCTGTTAGAACCTTCCAACACCCCTGGGTACGCATGTATCTGTACACCTGTCTTCCTTTCAACTTTATTCCGCCTATTAATCTAGTCTGGTAATTATGGCAGGATTCATGTTGACCCTGGTTGCTCCCAGGTGGCCTCATGCCAAATGTTTTATCTTTCTGCTTTGTTGAAATCCTGAGAGAACTCTCTTGTCCTTGCTTTCTCAGGTAAAGTTAGCCATAGTCTACAATTTTTGTCTTGGGAGGGATTCTTCTATGGTCGTATTTCTTGAGCAGAGCGTGAATTTCCTAGTCTTCCTTGTCGATAGAAGCTCCTCAATTACTGCTGTCAAGCCTACCATTCAAGACTGAGCAAGGGCTTTCGATGGAAGCAGATACTCTCCTTGTTGTTGCCTCTATTCATGAAGTGTCAATCAGTCTTGCTGGGGTCTGTCAACATCAGGTCCCAGAGACATGTCCCTCTTTCTCAAGGCTCTTGCTTTTACCCGTCCAAGCCTTTGAGAAGGCCTCGGTCGAGGTTCTGACTCTGCTGCCTTAGTATTGTATAAATGTTAAGGCAAATTATACGGTCTCTGCCTTAGTCTGCCATGATGAGAGGTGGAAGGAGATCCCTTCATTTGGGGCTAAGGCTTTGGGTGGCACATAGAGCAGATGTCTTTGTGCCCTGTTTGAGGGCTTTGCACCCGGACCTGAGTGCTAGACTGCCTTGGCATAGGCAGAACCAAGAAAGTGGTGTCTTGAACACAATCTCTGATTTAGTGAGTAGATCCGTAATGCATACTATGGCTCTACTTCCAAGAGGATTGCGTAAGAGCTAGGACCGGAATTTTTGAAATCTGTGCTAGGCCCAGCCTTTGCCTTGAAGAGGTTTCTTGCAGTTGGCCAGGTCTTGAAGAGAGAGGAGTTTGGTGCACCTTCACAGCCTTTTAATAGACACAAGTGCCCGCAAATTCTAATGCCTCTGAACTTGGTCTTATGGTGGCTGTTAAGTAGTTGTGCAGTAAGCCAAGCTCCCTTGTATGATGGTAAGCATCCTGACAATGGTAATGGATAGATGCAAGTCTGTAATGAAGGCAGAATAACGGGCTTTTGTACACCATTCTTTCTGGCCCCTCAAGTTCTAAGCGTTACCCACTGGATATGACTCAGTGCTGTTCAACTACACTTCTGAACTCCAGTCTTTAGAACCTAGAGAAGTTCTCTCCAACTTCTTTAGTCGAGGGGGAGGATGGTGGAATGTATACGTGAGGTATATTATCCTGACTGCTATCCCCTTTGGTTGAAGGGATTCTTCCTTTATACCACATACTAATCAGTCTATCCCAATGATTGGCAGGCAGGAGGTTGCTAGTCACTTTTATTTTCTTTTTTTATGGGACTAGGTAGGTTGATATTTCCATGGTAGGAGAACCTACCACTCATGTTCTAGGACTACTACTAACCCACCAATCTCGGTGAGTTTCCCTCTTGCCCTCGCTCCCACCTGTATCTTGATTGCCTTTTTAGAATATTCAATGGCCATCCAGCTTGCATTGAAAAGACGTTCCTTACTTATAGACTAGTCTTTAGAGCTGAAAAGTAAATTTCTTATTTCGTAACATTTAGCTACCATAAAGGGGATGACTGATTTTTTAAAATTTTTTTAAGGGGTACAACTCGCAACTTCTTGAAATTTTGGAAATGCTGATTATTGTACTTCTTGATAGAACACCAATACTTCGTGTTTTAAATTTTTTGTTGAAAATTTTACTCCAAAATGTCCTTTTTGTGTCTACAGAAGTGTCTAGTCCCTTGCACAGCCCTTTTTTGACTGGGGTACTGTACCTATTTATTTACTATTTCTTCAAGAATTGAGGGGAAGATATTTGTTAGTGTCCTCTATACTCTTAACACAATTTTCTCCAGTGACCTGAGGATTTTTTTTTTTTTAGTAATACTTAATCATAAACATTTCTACAAGTTTCTATAAGGTATATTAATCGTGTTTTTAGGATGTGGTTATGCTCGGTGTAAAATTTGCTCGGAATTTACGTAGATGAGAATGTATCATGCTAGCAATGTCTTAGTTATGTGATCATTTAGTACCTGTAACGTACATTATTTATTTCTGGATTTGAAAGAAATGTTCACTATGTAAATAACCGTAGATATGGTGATTATGCCCTTATGATCTGCGTTATTGAGGGAAATTGCCGCTAAAATCCCATGACTAAATCCAGTATGCTGTAACCGAAAAATTTGCCTAGAAAGTACGTGGACAAGAATGTATTATGCTAACATCTTGTTGTTGTAGGCATTTGATACATGTAGTTTATATTTTCAGGTTTGGAGGTGCTCACCATGGTTACTTACTTAATTGCCAACAAAAGCCCATACTTAAGCATACTAAAGTATATTCGACCAATTTTTACAAACTACTGTGAAGCCTGATACAGTATCTCAATACAACACATGACATTTTTGGAGAAAACTCGCTACTACTGTACTCCTTTCTTTCTTTCTTATTAGTATATTGATCAATTTGTCGTTCAAACGTGGAGAGGTTAAGAATTTTATAGCCTGTAATCTGTACATTCACATTTGAAAGACTTCTATACATCTGAAAAAATGATACATATAAAAACAAATTCTAAAAGTTTTTGATATAAAACTTTTATTGTCTAGAATTCTTTCAATTTTGTTTTTAAATGAAAAAATTGACCGCAAAGAGTTGTTTGATGTAACTACAGAATAAGTTTTAATGGGACAGTCACACCCCTTAAAGGACATGAGATGCAAAAGACTTAAGATTGCAGTCAGCCAAACCCAGACATGCTTTGATGGTGCCCTTCTCAGGACTTTAGTGGAATATACAAATTATGCTTGGCCTCCGCGTATAAATTGAAATTCACATTTAATTAGGCTAGGAATTATGCAAGTCATTTCTGTACCATGTTAGTTTATAAATTTTTCTTAATATGCAGTGTGATGTTCTTGTTCATAGCGTGGGTATTAATATAATCTGAATGGATGAGTGGAAAAAGGTTCAACTAGAATAAAATTGTTTGATATATTGTAGGCATATCAGTAATGATGTAGTATACAGTAATGTGTAGACTTAAAACTAATACAATTCTTCTAAATTACAGATTGCTAAACAAAATGGGCAATATATTTGCCAATCTCTTTAAAGGCCTTTTTGGCAAAAAAGAGATGCGTATTCTCATGGTGGGGTTAGATGCTGCTGGTAAGACTACAATACTTTACAAGCTCAAATTGGGTGAAATTGTTACTACTATCCCCACAATTGGTGAGTATTAAACCATTAATTTTTTCGATACTTTCATACTGAAATGTTCATTTAGTCTTGTGTACTAGTTTCTTAAGAAAGTATTTTTTTTATAATGGATTAGGCTAAACTGCTCTGTATTGAGAATTATTACTACAGTCCATTTCTTTTAGCAATGCATATTTGCACCGTCTCGCAGCGGTTCCCTTATAGCTCGGAAAATTTTCCTGATCGCTTATTGGTTAGAATTATCTCGTCCAACCAATCAGCGATCAGGAAACTTTTCCGAGCTAAAAGGGCACCGCTGCGAGTCGGTGCAAATCTGCATCGCTAAAAGAAATAGACTATAGTTCATGCAGTATCATTAGATAGATGATCTATTTCACACAGTATTGTTCTACCCTTGAGTATCTTGAAGTAGCTATGGTACTTATGAATTAATTGTATAGCAATAAAGTTTTTAATTTAAATATTAACTATTTATTTTGCACTACTTACAGGTTTCAATGTTGAAACTGTGGAATACAAAAATATCAGTTTCACAGTATGGGATGTAGGTGGTCAAGATAAAATCAGACCTTTATGGCGTCATTACTTCCAAAACACACAGGTGAGCATACCGTCCATAGTATAAGATTTGTAAATATTTGATTTTGATGTGAGGATTTGTATTCCTGGCTGTGAAAATGCAAAATGTAACAATCATGTGCAGTACAACTATGTTGATTATTGACAAAGGATTTTCTCAAGGGGCCTCCAGCATGAAAACAGCATTCTTTTAAAAATTTTTTCAATGTTCACTAATGTTGTAAATTACAGTTAGTGTTGAAGGTTGTTCCAACTGTGTGTTGATACATTTTGAAAATCAGAAGTATCGCATGTACTCTTTGGTGTTGACCCTGGATAGGTTTCATTCTTTCGCCACCTTTTACAGTTTGGTAGTGCTCGGCCATTATTTTTTCACAATCTTTATAGTTTTATTTCTAGAAATAATTCAAACATTACTAAAACCATTAATAAAGTAAAACAAATAAAATATTTATTAAGAATAAATTCCAAAAGTAAGTACTGTATAAAAATAATCCTGGACTATTTACAAAAATCTCTATATAAAGATAAAGAAAATTGTAGGTGTTCCTGTATGGTTTGCTTTTTTTTTGTTTTTTTTTTTTTTCCCTCCCCTCAAGATTTCAACCATTTTTGGGGGTCACTAAATGAAATGGTTAGTGGCTAAATTTTGTTTAGAGAATAGTGTTGATATTAGCACTAGGATGTTAATGTTATATCAGGGCCCAAATTTATATTTTTTGATGAGTTTTGCAATGAAAATTTGTCCTGTGCCATTAAAACCAATCATTTGATTAGAGTTGCTTCTGGCAAAGCCAGTTATGACCGGTTGAAGAATTGAAGTCTGTTCCTCTTGCTTCTTGATTGTAGCCCTAAGTGTCAAGACTTTTCTCCTCTGGAGATGCTAAAAGTTTTTAGGCAATTGACCTTGTGGACAAGTCAAGAATGCGTTAATCGGAATGCGAGAATAGCCTTCTCTCATACTCCAGTTGAAGAGGACAATATCATAGTTTAGTCGAGAATGTTAAGATATTCCGGATGGATGCAGGAATCCTCAATAGTTCCCTAAACAGGAGCCTACCTACTCTACACCTCCTCTAGTTAGACCAGGTCCCTTTGCAATGTGCTTAAGGTCCCATCATCATAGACAACTCTAGAATTTCCTGAAGGTTTCTGAACAAGCAGCGGTTGTACCTTTGGACGGTTCCACTTCAGGTCAGAGGAAGAATCGTCCTTTATGGAAGTTTTGAGCATCATTAGACGAATTAATGACATTTTTAGTCCCTGGTATGCCTGTAGTTAGGAGATATCTGAACATAGACGAGTTCTTCCCTGATGTTCAGAGTTCACAACACAATCTAGGTTGTTCCATGTTCTCAACAGGCACTGAACACCTTGCGACAACTGGAGGTGGTGGTTTCAGATTCAATCTTCTGAAAGCTACAAGATCTAACCTGTTACCACCTACTTTCTCATGGACATTGCAACTCTTAAGGGGGGGATTTCTATTGAATGGTTATCTTGATTATCAGGGATTTGCTCTGCTGCTGATCTAACCTAGAGATGGCCTTTGTCAACATAGTTGTAAACAAAACGGAGACCTTGTTCACTCCAGAACTGAGGCCCTGGAGGATTTGTTTCATCATTGTACCTTTCTTTGGGGAAACTGCACACTCGGGAGGTTTGTTTCATTAGTGTACCTTTCTCTGGAAAAACTGCATAAATGTTGGGATACAATTTTTAGTAAATTTTTGTTCCAGATGTCAAGTTGACACTCTAACCTTTTGCAGCACGGTCATTACTAAACGTCTTATCTTATTCTCGTCTAAAGAAGTAGCCACAGAGAAGTGAGGAGGTTGGCTACCTTATGAGTTTCTTGTGAAAGTAGCTTTCTAAAAGTTTTCCTGCTGCTCCTCTAGATAAGCCTCATACTTTTCCCAAACAAAGAAGGCACCTCAGTGTTTTCTGCTTCTTGAAAGAGACCTTCCTCTGTATAAAAAGAAAAGCGAAGAATCCACACACTCCTTTTGTTGCAGGAGTCGCACCCCCCAAAAAGGGGAAAGACGACGTAGCCCCAGTTTGGGACGGCAACTCCCATGACATACCACCTGTGGTGGATGCCTGTAAAATCACTAGACATGGGGCAGAGCCTGGGCCAGTCGAAGTCCTTCGATCTGGGAATCGCGCCTCTTCACGGTGTCATCGCCATTAGATTGTTGTCGATGAACCCGCCACTGTGTTTGATGGGATCAGTGAAGCATCTCATCCAAGACTAGTTTCTTGAGGTGCTTGGAAATGTCATCGAAATCGTCCTTGATAAGTCTCCAGGTTTCTTCATATCTTCCTAATGGAAAAGTTATCAGGAGGATGGAGACTGGTCATAGACTTGTCCCACTGGAACCGGTTGCTTGTCCAATACTAGTTCAAGGTGGAAATGCCCAATACGTTCATTTAAGCCTCTCGACAGAACGACTTCTGATGTCCCCCTGAGGAGGTCAAGTAAGTATCTTGAGATTTCCCTTCTGATGTAGGAGCTTCCAGTTCAGAGTGCTGTGCCTCGGCTTGTCCATGACACTGTCTTCTCGTTTCTCATCATAGATATAGACGCTGTCCAAGGCAGGGTCCTTCCATCTCGAGACAGAATTCATAGTTTCCAACGGGTCGCAAAGTACTTCCTCTAGGGTACCTGTGGCAAAAACTTCTCGGTACATCTTGCTTTCTTGGAGAGGATCTAGTTCCCTTCAGAAGGGCAGGTCGATGCAATGTGTTCTGAAGTCTCGGTGATTCCGGGCTTCCAACCCTCCATCCGCTCTGCTAGAGATGTTGGGTCGGATTGTACGTAATGGGTCTAGGAAAAGAACATGTTAGTCAGGTCTCTACTAAAAGTCCATCCTCCAGATTTCTTCCTGTTCTCAGATACATCATGCCAAGGGTGGGGACATTATCGTGGAATGAAAAAAAATATTTGACTTATATCCTGGCTTTTACAAAATGACTTTTTACAAAATGACTGCCTTATGAAGTTAATATATCAATTCTAAACAGAAATGTGATTTTTACAGTTAAACATCATTTTCGGGCCCAAGGAACCCAGAGGTATCAAAGTAAATAAGCTAAATTCAGCAAAAGCTTGTTTGAATGTAATATTCCATTTTATTGAATATATTATGTGATCAGACATGAACATTCCTCATGACAAAAAGCTTAATATTTTTTACAACCAAGGAGTCATGACATATAATCATCATCAATGTACTCATCAATTTCATACTAGTTCTCTCTCTCCTCATCATCCTGATATGCATAGCTTCTTTGGCAAAGATTGGTGCAGAATTTGTTCTTATTTCTGCAAGAACAACTGGCTGAACATCGTATTTTACATTGTCAGCTTATTATCAAAATGACTATCATTTTGCTTTAGAAAGGCACGTGTCATGGTTCCAGCATTGTAGTAGCCATTCTGCATGGGATCCAACTGAGAATCTTGCAGAACAATGTTGGCCTGTCCTCACACTGGCTTGGGTATGTACTCTCAGGATATGTTTTATTGGAGATATAGGGGTTAACTTGTCACTTCTGCCATTTGCTTGCACAAGAGAAGCCATGGCATTTTCTAGATGGGTCTTGGTGTTGATGGCCTTTGAGTCATTAGCACAAATGAAGCTAGCTAGTATGGCCAATATAGTTTGTCACTTCTGCATATGTTGAAAGTAACTGTTGAAAACTTCTGAAATATCTTTTCTTCCTTTGTGTAACTTGCAGCCAGATGGTTTTGCTTGTATTGAGAATATTCCTTTGCAGCCAGACTGTTTTGCTTATATGAGAGAAAATTCCTATGTCATTACCAGTAAATGTATTAAAGGTTGATAAAAACCTAGTTATCGCTGCCCCTGTGGCTCTCCATATTGGTTCATTGCCTCATAAACCTTGGGAAATAGTATTCTCCTGCATGTTACAATTTGCTATGACTAATACTAGGATGTCTGTACTAAATGTGAAACCTGTCAAGGTACACAGATGATAATCTTCTCCACACCCATTCATAATGTCTGGGGGAGAGAAAACTATGCATCTGAGCTGTTTCACTGTCATGTCAGGACAGCCTGGTAGATCGCCAATGTGTTGCTTCTTTGATTATTGTCCTGGAATAGCAAGACTTTACTAATGGTATATCCTGAAGAAGAGGTTATAACGTTGTGCGAGATGTACTGTTGTACTCATTGTCTTTGTGGCAAGTTAGTTGTTAGGTCAGCTTTTGTGTGAAGGAAACTTGCTCAATTGGATGTTTTTAGGATTCTCATCTGTGGCCTTGTACTGAATTTGTGCTCTTCCTTTTTCATCTGTTGTCATTCTTCAGAGAAGCATCCCTCTCTCTCGAACTCAAGGATCATTTCATAATCTCATGTGAAGGGACCTCATGTCATTGAAGCTTTCACAGTGATGTTTTGATTTATGGTTTTCTGGCTATGTGGTGCAGAAGAACCTTTCCATCCACCAGGACCATCTTGCTACATGGAGCATCTGGTGTGGTGTCCATCCCATAATCTAGTTGATCTTTGTGGGGTTTATGCTGTAATTAGGGTGTTGAAGTGGTAAATAAACTTCAATGTTGGAGTGATATATTATTCATCTTTCTTGTTGATGTCTGCAGGAACTGGCTAGGACCATCAGTCTGGCATAAAAGGCAGTGTCTCCTTTAGATTTAGTCTACTCTCTCTTCTCGTTTGCAGACATCCTCATCCTAGTTCTTCTTTACTGGTGCTCATGAGCTGACAATCTCCACTCCCTTGATTTCATTCTTCGTACAGCTTTTGACCAGTCTCGTCTGCTTTCAAAATCTTTGGTATATGCTTCTCGGATGTAGGCATGAGGGATTGCATTGTACAGCATGTTGCCACCATCAGCAAGTGTTTTCAAAGTTTCGGTAGGATGAAGCATGTCAGTTTTTATAACATGTGCCTTCTTGGCAGCACTTTGTCCGAGGTCATGATGCCCTCTGGTTTTGTGACAGCACTTTGTCCAAGGTCATGATGTCCTCTGGTTTTGTGAGGTGTAAAGTCAAACTGACTTCGTAAGTTTTGCTGCCTTGGGTTCAGAGGGACTTTTCCTTAAGTCTTAGCCTTCAGTCGTTTTCTTTTGTCACTTAGTCTCTAGCTTACCTTATCTAACCCAGAATATCAATAACCTTTTTTAAAAGGTCATTTATACCCCATGGCAAATTTATGAAATAAATATGGGGTAGCTTTTCTTTGAGATTAGTAGCATGTGAATCCTAGGTTAGTTTTGGAATAATTGGTCCTAAAAATATTTTTCAGTGGCTGTTATGGTGTGAAGGCATGAGTTGGCATTAACACAAATTGTAGAAAAAATTACTTAATCATTCTGTCCTTTCACTTGGCATAGAATTTTTTTTTTTCCTTTCTATGTTTCTAATAAAATACTTTTTCTTTCTAGGGACTCATTTTTGTAGTAGATTCAAATGATCGAGAGCGTATAGGTGAAGCGCGAGAGGAGTTAATGCGTATGTTAGCTGAAGATGAACTCAGAGATGCTGTGTTGCTCATATTCGCTAACAAACAGGTTTGTACTCTTTTGTTTTGTAATTAATGCAACATACTTGTTGATTTCATAGAATGCAAGTTTAATTTTTGTATTTTTAAGATGTAGAACTTTTCTAAAACCTGCTTGATCAGGTATACTTTCTCTTCATTGATCTTTTTAATCTTCACCCTTTTAGTAATAAGGTAATAACCATGTGGGAATGTCATTGCATTGAACCATGTGAGAATATCATTGCATTGTTAAATAGTGTCATTCTCGGATAGCTACTGCAATCTTTTAAGACCTTGAAATTTGTAACATACTTGTAGAATACACAGACATTACTCTCTACTAGCTTAATGACTTTTTACTCTGCCTATAAAGTATAGAGTCCATCAGCTTTTGATATGTTATGGTCATTAAACACTAATTTTAGTACCTTAGATTGTAGTTTTGGAAATAAGCCATATTGGGTGATTTATTATTTTTACGTAATCAAAGGTTTTAAAACTAATGGCTCTAAGTTTTTGTTGAAATAAATTGCTTTCTGAAGCTTCTTAAATTATTCTCTTATGTATAAGTTGTCACAAACTATTGAAGTATATATATATATATATATATATATATATATATATATATATATATATATATATATATATATATATTAGATGGAAAAGGAGAGAGAATACGTTGAGTGAAATCAATTCGATTATATGGTTGTGACTAGGTTGTATGATTAATGCATTTCTCAGCATATTATTATCATTACTTTCTAAGCTACAACCCTAGTTGGAAAAGCAGGGCTAAAGCCCAATGACTCCAACAGGGAAAATAACCCATTGAAAGGAAATAAGGAAAAAGCAAGAGAAATTTAAGAACCATAACATTAAAAATCTTTCATGTTTAAACTACATGAAAATAACAATAGGATAAAAACTTGAAAATAACAAGAGGGAGAAAATGTAGAATAGTGCACCCGAGTGTACCCTCGGGCAAGAGATCTCTAACCCAAGACAGTGGAAGACCATGGTATAAAGACTATGGCACTACCCAAGACTAGATAACAATGGTTGGATTTTTTAGGGTCCTCCTGGAAGAGCTGCTTTCCAAATCTAAAGTCTAAGACCATACCAAGATTGAAGTAGCCACTGAACAATTACAATGCAGTAGTTAACTTCTTGAGAGAAGAAGAATTGTTGGTAATTTCGGTGTTGCCAAAGTATATAAGGAAACTGTATTTGTTCAGTGGCTACTTTCCTCTTGGTAAGTGTAGAAGACACTCTTCAGCTAAGGTAAGCAGCTCTTCTATGAGGACACAACAAAATCAAACCATTATTCTTTAGTCTTGGTTAGTGCCATAGCCTCTGTACCATGGTCTAACACACTTGTGATGATTCTTGCTTAGGGGTACTAACTAATTTCTCTTCCTCTTGTTTTGTTAAAGATTTTATAGTTTATATATGAATTATTTGTTACTGTTCTTATATTTTTTTCTTTGTTTCCTTTCCTTACGGGGCTATTTTCCCTGTTGGGGCTCCTGAGCTTATAGTGTCCTGCTTTTCTAACTAGGACTGTAGCTTAGCAAGTAGTAATGATAATAATAATAATAGGGAAAGTAATCCAGTGAGGGAAGGAAATAATTAAAAATCTAAAGGCTATAATGAATTAAGACTGTCAACCTCCAGAAGCATAAAGATTCAGTAAGAGTTAGACTTCAATAAAAAAAGCTTTATTAGTTGGTTCAGTCTCAGAAAACTGGGAGGAGGAAAATATTGGTCATTCTACAACAAAAAATTTGTATTTTAGGGTAGCCCACTATGTAAGCTGTGGGTTGTACCAGAATTTTATTCCATTTTAGTTGAAGCCTAAATACTGAACGACAACCCTTGGCTAAGCATAGTTATTCAAAGCGAAATCTCATCTGTTGCCCTTCAAATAAAAGGCTTTACTATGTAGCAGTGCATGCTGTATATTTATTAATGGCAATTAGTTTTGTTGGTAAACACTGCAAAGAAAATATCTAATCAAGATGTATTTGTTAATCATTTATAAGCGTCGCGTATCTACATTAGATATACTTTTAACAGATTTATGTACATAACTGGTCCTGTTAGGGATGGGTGCTGTCTGTGTACCGTGCACATTACACTGTTTACATTATTTAAGGTTCTTTATGGCACTCCTTCAGCCCCTAATTGCACTTTTCATTGTTTCCAACTTTGTTTTTGCAAACCGACCTCTTCTATCATTACTTAATAGCAAAACTGCTTTGTCTCCACCCCCACCCCCCGATGCAGTAGGCTGCTGAATGGCCTCCCGGACATCAGTGCTGAGCTAATTATCCAAATTTATAAATCCAATTCTCAAATCTAAAATGCACTTGGCGGTGTTCTTATGAGGAACTAACCATCTTGAAATTTTCTTTTCCCAGTGTTTTTTTTTTTTAGCCAGGGAAGATCACATTTTATATTTTGTCTCGAAACTCGTCATAATCCTCTTTCTTGATAACCTAATTATAATAAAACCCTCCTTTCTTTTGGGTCAGGGATAAGTTCTTGTATGTAGTGTACAAACCTTTTTATAAAAATATATCCAGTATTGGCAATTTGACTTTTAATTTGGCTTATGCAAGTTGAATGTTACATATTTAATGTTACAATATTTATTACTAATGACAATTTTTGCTAACCATTAGGACATCCACCTTGAATAATTGAGTTAAGCTTTAGTCAAGTTTTAGAAAGTAGAAAGAGGGCTGAAAAGATGGGAAGGGACCTGCAAATTAAAACCAGATAATTATCTTATTTTACTGAAGATAAGTTTGTAAGGTTTGGTTTGACAGTAGTACTCAAATGGTACTTTTTGTAAAACCAAATTAAAATTTTAGTGTAAGTATTAGTTTTTTATGGGCTTTTAGGTTTTCATAATAAAAATAAATATTTTTTTTCTTTTTTATTTCAGGACTTGCCAAATGCCATGAATGCAGCAGAGATCACAGACAAATTGGGACTTCATTCTTTGAGGAACAGGAACTGGTACATCCAAGCAACGTGTGCCACGAGTGGTGATGGCCTTTATGAAGGTTTAGATTGGCTGAGCAATCAACTGAAGAATGCTAACCGCTAATCTTTAGCACCAGCAGCTCACATACACACACTTTTAAGTTAATAACTAGTGAGCAGTGATATATAAACATATATCAAGATGTTGCTGGATGGATCATCAGGAAGCTTTTTTTTGTGCATTTGCACAGGAAAGTTAGTGATGACAAATGACTATCCTCATTGAAAAGAATAAAAAAAATAGACTGGTATAAAAGGAAAGTTATCAGTGTGTAACAAACACTGTGAAATATGTAATCCATTATAAAAATGGCTAGGTGGGTTTTCCTCTGGCCTAAGGAAGTAAGGAAGCAGGTGGTCAGGTGCTGGGTGAATTATTTTTCTTTACCTTTGCCCCGACATGTGCAGTGAACAAGTGGATGATGGGCTGGATATAATAGCAATGATGTTACCTCAAATTGTGTTGTCAGATGTGTGAATGAATTTTAAGTGCTGAACGGAGGAGAACATACCTTGCTGTTTGTCCAGTCTAAAAGTATCGAATTCAAAGTTAGGTCCAGCCATACTGGAGCCCAGTGTTCTCTTGTCTTACTTGTAGTATATAAGAACTTCATTATTAGGACTTGGGCCCCAGTATGGCAGTTGGCCACGTGTAATGCCTTTATACTGATGTAAAAGTACGCTATGTGCTCTACAAAGGAAGCATACAAAAAAGGATTTTAATTGCTGTTTCCTTTTCATAATCTTCCATTTTCACAGTTTAAAAATTTTATAGGATTTTCTTTTTTCCTCATTTTAAGGTAGGGACAGTATTCTTATTTATTTGAATGGTTTTGCAGCTCACATCTGTGTTATTAGCATTGGTGCACCTTGCTTTTTTTTATTTTTTCCTCCATCTATTGAAAATCAATGTTTTTAATAGTTCTCTTTTTTGGTGGATAACACTTGAAATTGTAACATTCCCGTTGGTATATTATTATTGATGTGGAGCTTTTGCATTATTTTATTAACTTAAATTTTTCTCTACTTTTTTTTTTAAGGAGGAACAATAGATTTTTTTATTATAAAATGTTACATCAGATCATAAAATTCCTGAATATGTGAAAATAAGAACTCGGTGGTTTTCTGACTTCATATGCTCTTTGACTAAGTGTAATAAAACTTAATTTGTGCTTCATTATTTCTATAGTTAACCCCTTGGTAATTATAAAACGAAGGGTGCATGCTGTTCTAAGGAGGATGTAGGACTTGGTAATCTGTCTAATTACTGTATGGAACTTAACATAATGCAGTATTGGAAGAAGGTTAGCTTTGGAAATAAAGAAAACTCCATGGGAATGTTTTGTTGGAAGGTAAAGTACGGTTTTCAAAATTTATCATTTGATATTTATTGATGGAAAGGAGAAATAATTATTAAAATGTGCAAAAAATTTTTAAGTTAATAACAATTGTGTTAATGACCTCCAGATATGTTTTTTATTGCAAGTTTTAGAAACCTGAAAACCAAGGAGTCATTATCAACTTTGTTGGAGCGAGTTTTTATGGCAAAATACATTTAAAGAATGCATGAAGGAAAATGCTTAACATTAAGGAGTTGCAAATTTATGGCAAGCACTTGTACAGATATTTTCTGGAAAAACTAAGCAGATTGCAAAGAAAACATGGTGTCATACATAACATTCTGCTTAGACTGCCTGCCTCGCCAGGTAATGTTAGATAATTATGAAATTATTACCCAAGCAGTATACATCATGGCATTCGTGCCGAGATATTTCTGTTGTACTCTTCATCATTATGGACTGAAGTCCTTTTGAGTAAGATTTATGTTCAGTTAAATAAGTAACACATCTTAAGAAGTCTGGTATCCATAGCCGGTTCTTGACATACAACTGTTCTATGTTCTGATTGAATATCTTAGGTCCTACCGGCTAATACGTAAAAGCCATATTTGAAATTCTTTCCTAGTTGGCATAATTATTTGCATGATTTTCATTTTGCTAACCTAGTAAAGTAAAGAAGAAAGTTGTCTTGAATTTAAAGATCAAATCTGGTTCTTGTACAAGTTAGTCTCAATTACTTGAACCCAAAGTAAAACACTTAATGATGCCCTGATATTTCTCATAAATATTTGATGAATTTTGTGCAGAAACATGAAAAGGAAAGGATTTAAACTGGGTTAAATTGTGAATTGTAACAATGTAGTTTTGTAAATTCCAAAGTCTCTAGCTGTAGAGATACCTAGGAAAACTACTGAATATCAGTCTATTGAAATAAAAAAGAATACAGCAAAAAATAATTGGATACAAGATTGTTTAGGTCAATAGATAATTGATTACCAGATTACAATTTAAAGTATAAAGCTGGTGAGCAGTATTGAATCTACTAATATGAATTTTTAATTTGGAAAGGCTTGGCCCTGTTTAGTTGTATTGATATTTAACACCATATCCAGTTGAATGGCCTATGAACACACACTAGCTACCATGGGCCAGAGTGAAATAGAAAAAACCAAGGACTGAAGATTGAAATTTTAAGTTCTAAACCATTCTTTTTTTTCTTTATAAAATTGTATAGCCATTAGTGTAAAGCCAACTTGTAAGGAATGATAAGATACCATTTCTTACAAAGGTAACGAGAACTGTTCAACCTAATACTGCAAAGCGTATGATCAACTTGCATATGAGGTATTAGACTTCTCGTCAACCCAACACTATAAAGCATATGATCAGCTAGCTTGTAAGGGTAATGAATGGTTTGTCAACTAACATTGTATAAGACTTATGATCAGCAGTTACTTAATAAGGTAAGGGGAACTAAAACTCAACACTAAAAAGGCATATGATCAGTTTGGTTATACTGTAAGGGTGATTAACTGTACTTAATCCCAACACTATAAGGTGTATGATTAGTCGAGCTATGAAGGCCTTTCCACACATTGGGCAAATGCAGGACATGCACATTTTTTCCCGTAATACGTTTTGAAATGGGTGTTGCTAGATCAAATGGTCCAAAGCAGATAGATACATGCAGGCAAAAGTATGACTTGGGCCAGATGCCATGCTGGCGGAGCTCAGATGTGTCAGGAAGAAGTCTGCACCCATTCAGTGCCTCAACAATGGGCACTTCGATGGTTTGCTGCCATTTCCACGTCTATGACATCATCTACACTAATGATCGTCAACCATGCAACAAAATTGGTAACTGCCTGCCTACCGTGCATTTGCCCCTCTTGTGGAGTGGCCTTGAGGGTAATGACATGTTCCTCAACCCACTGAAGTATGAGGCAAGTAAACCATTTTAGTAATTATCTATTTGTCAACTCTTCACGGGCATGTGATTGGTGTGTGTATATGGGTAATTATCTGTTCGTCAATCCACTGCTGCATGAGGCATATGATCAGTTGTTAAGGGAAATTAACTGTTCTATAACGAACATTGATGCATATAATCAGCTTCCTTGTAAGGGTAATAAACATGGCAATCCAAGGCTTCATAAGTCATATGATCAGCTTGCAGATGAGGGTTATAAAATGTTCATTAAATGAACTGTATAAAGCAGATGATTAGCATAAGAGTGTAATTTACTGTTTAATTGTTAACCCAACACTATATGGCGCACCAGTTAGTTTGCAAGTAAACATCTGTTTCCCATCCCACTGCTATATGAGGCATATGATCAGCTTGCCTATAAGGTAATAAACAGTATTTTGGGTGAGATAGCCATGTCGTCCTGATGGAAGGTTCCTAGGGTATATTTGAATATAGTGGATATTCCCAGAGAATTAAACTAAAGGTCTCCAGAATTCTAACTTCTGGGGCGAATATCCTCAAAGTTGCCTTTTAGGATATCGCATAATAACGGGACGTATTCTTGACACGCCACAGCAATCTGCACCCCATATAGCATTTACGCTTCGAGGGGGAAAGAAGTGGCAAGATAAGGGAGGAGTCGTTACAAAGTTCGCTGCCTCCGTTACTGTTATGGGCACTCGGATGACGTCATACCCGTCGCCATCTTGGATGACGTAGTATCCGCCCGCCATCTTCATTCCTTTTAGCGTTCGGCCAATACCTCCAGATACAGTAAGATTGGGAGGGAGCCTGCTAAGGCCTTTCATAGAAAGGAGGGCGGGTCCATCGGGACAACATGGCTATCTCACCCAAAAATAGAATTTTCCCTTCGCTCAAAATCAGTTTTTTGGGCTCAGGCCATGTCGTCCTGATGGAAGTTTACCAGAGCATTAATGTACTTGGAGTGTCTCTTATCCAGGAAGGCTCCCCTAGCTATACTGTATTACCTCTCGCATGAGTATTATATCCGTGAAACACTCCATGTTTCGAAGGAAGGATGATACGCCAGAGACGCAATAAACTGAGTAGTGGCTATCGGTTGTTGAGGTGGTTGGCTTACCCACACATATTGAATTTGTGGCTGGGTTCTTGAGGTGGAAGGCTGGCTCACCTGGGATACTGGCATTGCCTGTAGCACATCCTTAACCCATTTACCCCCAAAGGACGTACTTGTACGTTTCACAAAAGCCATCCCTTTACCCCCATGGACGTACCGATACGTCCTTGCAAAAAAATGCTATAAAATTTTTTTTTCTTCATATTTTTGAGAATTTTTTGAGAAAATTCAGGCATTTTCCAAGAGAATGAGACCAACCTGACCTCTCTAAGACAAAAATTAAGGCTGTTAGAGCAATTTAAAAAATATATACTGCAAAATGTGCTGGGAAAAAAATAACCCCCTGGGGGTTAAGGGTTGGAAATTTCCAATTAGCCTGGGGGTAAAAGGGTTAACCTGTGGCCTTTGGAAGGACTGAAACTTCCTTGGTCGTCTGCCTCGTGATTGTGGTCCGGTGGGCTCGAATTTTCTTTTGGAATTGAACCCCACCGGACTCTGAGGCTTTGGTTGACTCCGGCTGCTTCTCCGAGGGCGCTATGTACATTACTGTATCACGTCCTCCGGGAAGAAGTCCGCTCCCCAGATCGAGGCCTTAAGTAACCTGATAGGCTCATGCCTAAAGGAGTCCTCAAGTAAGACGAGTTTCTGGCAAGGGCGACGGACACTGCAAAGTCATATGTATTACACTGTAGTGCGTGAGGCAAAGACTTTGTCAGGATCTTAAAAAAGTGGCTCCTCTCGTAGACTAACAAAGTCATCTCCGTCATCGTGGCCGAGTTGATGGATCTACCCAGCCTGGTTCTTGTACCGTATTATATCTTAATCAGAGTGTCTGGAAGTCCGGGGAGGCGTTCACTAAACTGTGTGGTGGCACAGTCCTAGTACAGTACAATGACCCTGCCGTGAAAGTAGCTGGTGCATCGATCCAGCATTCTTGGCCTCCTGGGAACGACAGGGAAGTTAGTTCCTTCTTCCATAGTTGCGGCATGGGCTTGCCTTCCATATCCATCTCTAAGGTAAGGCCTATTACCTTGGTGGTACATGGTGTCGGGGTTTGCCCGTCCATCTCAAACATAGTGTATGTATTCTTATGAGGGGTTAACATGGTATTGAGTCCCACTCATTTAAAGTCTGGACTCAGTCGGACCGATCTTGCTCACCGCTCATATCAAGGGAAGATGAATTGTAAACCTCGTGGATATTCAAAATCTCCCACCGGACGGGGACCACCTCCTGCTGTTGTCAACATGCCCCCTGAGAACGGGGCATGAAGAGCCAAGCGCCACGGGCCATTCTAAACAATCACCGGGAGCTTTTGACACGTCCGGAACCACAAAGTACCGTTGTTGTGGTAGCCCAGACCGCAAGGATTTTCTATCATATTTTCCTGATTTTGCAGTCCCTGGCCCAAACCGTCCATAGACAGCAGACGATAGGCAATTGGACCAAACTGGGACTGGACTACACTATGCAACCTCTCCATGAGCTTGCTCGTGAAGGCCACCGGACCGAAATCAAGTTCCGGCGTCTGCCCCTTTGAGCTTCTTGCTCTTGACCCCTGGCGTGGAGGATTAGACTCTGCCGAGTCCGTCAGTAGCTTAGAAGCCGATGATGGTCTGGTTGGGAGTGGTTTGGGTAGCCTAAAAGGCTTGCCCTCTTCGGGTAGGGACGACCTCATACGTTTTACCTTAGAGGCCACTGAGCATGGCACCCGGCATGAGATCGGCAGACCTCATGCCCACACGACTGGTGCAGCACAGCAGTGCAAGTTGTCTCCTGACAGCGTACCACCTGTAAGTCAATTTGATACATGGGTATCATAGTTGATTTCGCCGGAAAAACCGGTGACAAATATAGTTAAGTTAAATCCACTGTGGTTAGCTCAGCGGAGTCGTAGTCTTTCTTACCGTTTTACAATAGAACCCTAATATTCTGTTTTCCTTCTTCCACCATCTCCTGACAACCTATGTATTGCCACACAAAGGTTTGAAACCATTAGAAATGGCGGCTGGGTTAATCTTGGATCAGTCCGCCCTCTCCAGACAGAAAAATTCCACGATGAAACTTCTCTCAACCTTCCATATCCCTACCGGAGTAGGATGTACTTATAGATGAATAAAGGTTGGGACAAGGAGATACAAGGAAACCAGAATTAGAGACACCAATACTGTTGCCGGAATACTTGGTTGGAAGTATGAATTCCCACTGATGTAAATCCGGCCCGTAACAATATAAACTCAAGAACTACAAATCTCCGTCTGTAACTCTCTCCGGAACAATCATCCCTCAAATATCCTGTAGTATAAGAAATCAACCTACGGGATCAGAATAGTGTAAAAAAAAAATACTTATCTGAATCCAATCAAAGAAACATGGTCACTATCTCATGGATACGATTTCAAGTCATCCCGGCCCTCACGGGGTGGAAAAATATCGAAGATGGAATTCCGGGAATAGCAGGATACGCGGTATGTAGCAAGGTTCACACTCAGTCCGGCTCGACTGGTGGCCATCCATGACTAACCGAGGAGAGAGCGCTATTTGCATCGACTCACAGATCGTGAGAGCTATCTCTCTCTCTCGGCTGTCTCCCTTCTCTCCTTAGTATATAACTCAAGCCTACTTCCCGAGGTTAGGGTGCGGCGAGTAAGAATTCCACCGAGTAAAATAATTTGGTATATGAATATAAAATTAACTTGTGCCGGGAACCCCAGCAGAGATAAAACATGATAAAAGCATAAATATATAAAATAAACTAAAGAAATTAAATTCCGCTGAGACACCCAGCAGAAAATAGTGTGCTTAAGCTAAAGGAAATAATATGAAATAGCATTAAAATAACATGTTACGCCTCTGTCATGAAAAAATAGTCTTTATTATGAGTTCTCAGCACACGGGATACTTACCGGGGTGGGGAGCGTAAGCAAGAACTGACAACAGACTAGAAACAACCATTGAAGTCCGTAGACTCCGGAATGCAGGAAATTAAATGAATTAAACCTAATGACACGAAGGTCGAAAATAGATACCATTGTGGCGCCGAAAAACATGCGTAAATCCGGTGCAAAAAACCCAATGCTACGTAAGCAATGTAGCGCCGGAAGAAATGCGTCGCTAAAAACAAATGCTATGTATTAACTCTAACATAAACTATAATCTCCGTCGCAGCCCCTCTCCCTCACGAACCAACCATCCATAAAATTACGTAAACAAATATAGGATAAAGTAAGGTATCAGAACAGGGTAGGATGTCTGAATCCGATTAAAGAAACATAACTACCATTAGTAGCTACGATTCACAAAATATCGCGGCCCTCCGGGACGGGAGGAATTAATAACAAGGATGGATAACCTGAGACATAAACTATAATCTCCGTCATAGCCCCTCTCTCTCTCTCTAACCAACCATCCATAACATTACGTAACAAATATACCCAAGCGAAAAATCTATTTTTGGGTGAGATGGCCATGTCGTCCTGATGGAAGTTCCTATGAGTAGCTTCTTAAGGGATATATGTACTACAGTGATATTCCCAGAGAATTTTACCTTTAGGTATCCAGAATTCTAACTCCTGGCGCGAATATCCTTAAATTTCTCTCAAGGATATCGCATAATATCAGAGGACGTATTCTTGACACGTCACATAGCAATCTGCACCCCTAATAGCGTTAACGCTTCGAGGGGGATGTGGCAGAATAGAAGGGGAGCCATATCAAGGTTACCCTAGTTCTCATACTATTGAGTATCACAACAGTGCCATATCCAATATGGCGAACATTCCTTGTACCATTGAGCAGGGTGCAACAGATACATTACTTCGGGAGGGATACTGTGAAGGTTTTTTCTTTTTAGAAAAGAAGGGTGGGTCCATCAGGATGACATGGCCATCTCACCCAAAAATAGATTTTTCACTTCGCTCAAAATTCATTTTTTGGGCTCAAGCCATGTCGTCCTGATGGAAGCGTACCAGAGCATTAATGTATCTATGGATTTTCATCAGTGCCTTAACCTTGGGACAACATTTCTATGGTTATTTGGACCAATTGAGACAAATGACGTTACCGTTATCCGTCATCATCACTAATCATAAGAAATGTTAGTGCTTCCTGCCCCCTACAGGGAAGTGTCATTCTAGACGTTAGAAAAGGGGCTTCAAGGTTAGCATATATTGTATGAACCACCATAAATATACACTGAAATATACAAACAGTCTCAGTTTGTATATATTGCCGAATCAATATCGGTGTCTCTTATATCTATTGTTTGCGAGCATACAACTATATGAAGAATACTTACTTTAGTAAGTCAAAGAACTCTGGCATTTTACACATGCAATTGTCAGGCGAATTAGGACACAATACATTCTAATAGACATTTATTCCTAATAAATGACTAAATGAATTAACCAGTAAAACGAATGTAGCATGATAACGGAATTATACACGTAACGTATACAGAAATTATATTTCTTTCATGAAAGGGAAAGAAATGATGAGTGCCACTCTCAGATTGAAGAAAATTTTCATAATAAAACTTCTCTTCGAAAATTCTGTACCGGTTACATTCTATCAACACTGTGTACTACGTACACACTGCACTATTGCTATCTGTATAATTCCACACCTGGGATCTTGAACAGAGATAGTTTCACTATGGTAACACTCATAAAAAGGAGGTCACACCAAAAGTGATGACCCCTTCTCCCTTTGATGGACAGTACCAGTCAATTAGCTGTTCATCGCAGACTTAGACAGCAGGTTTAAAAATTCTACCCGCCGCCACCGCATAATGCTTCAGTCCATGGACCTGCTTAGCATAGTGTTTGTAGAACTCTGGATGTTTCCCATCCAGAATATGAGCGAGGACATTCGAGGTCCCAATTAAATAACTGTCTATGACAGTAATTAGTGGGCAGGTTTTAATATGCTACCTGCAGCCACTACATAATGCTTTAATTCATGGACCTGTTTCACATAGTGTTTGTAAAACACTCTGGATGATTTCCATCCGGTGAATGAACGAAGACGCTCAAGTCCATATACTGAAAGAAGTTCAGAGATGAAGCAATTTTTCTCGGATCATGACCTGCGGGAGTACTGTCAGGATCTGCTCTACGAATAAAGTAGGCGAGCTTCGCCCTCAGTTGTTTTAGGGATAAGTTTGATCCAGAGGTTTCTCCTTTAAAGGGCTGTCCTCCCCTGAAGTCTGAAGTTCTACGAAGATATACCTTTAGACACTCTACAGGACATAGAGAGACATCTTCCTTCAGAGGGCAGATTCTCCAGGGACCCCACCTCTTAGTGGGTAGATCGTTCTTAGCGAGAAAGGTTGGATCAGGAAAGAGGTTCAGTTCTCCTGCTTCTATGAACTGAATGTGGCCCTCATCTCTAGATAGGGCCACTATTTCACTAACTCTAGCCCCTGAGGCTATAGTGAACAGAAAGATAACTTTTTGAGTTAAATCCTTAAGGGAACAATCTTCATTGTTCATAGATGAGGCATAATGTAGGACCTTATCCAAAGACCATGAAATGGGCTTTGGTGGTGGTGCAGGCCTAAGCCTTGCACATGCCTTCGGAATCTTATTAAAGATTTTATTCGATAGATCTACTTGAAAGGCATATAGAAGAGGTCTGGTCAAGGCTGATTTGCACATAGTTATCGTGTTGGCAGCCAGCCCTTGATTATGAAGGTGGACAAGGAAGGACAGACAGAAGTTCATCGAAATTTCTTTTGGTTCTTTTGCTTTAACAAAAGCAACCCACTTTTTCCAAGAAGACTCATATTGTCTTCTCGTTGACTTAGTTTTATATTCTTCTAAGAATTTTATATTGCCTTCTGAGATCCCAAATCTTTTCCTAACCGCTAGGGCAAGGAAATCATGAAATGAAGGGTTCGGGTTCTCTGCGATAAATCGAAGGCAATCAGCTTCTGAACCCTCTGATATAGTCCTGGGTTCAGAACTAGGGCCAGCCTCAGCTTCAGTTCCTTCACTAAAGAGGAAAGATTGCTCTTGGGCTACTTGGGAGCCAATAGAGCTACTCCCCCTTGGAAGGATCTCAGCATGTTGAGGACCCTCAGCAGGCGATTGGATGGGATGAATCAGGATATCTGAGTCCATCCCTTCTATATCAGAGACATGTCATCTGTTAATTCCACTAGAGGGTCCTCGTATGGGGCTACATCTCGAGGTAGTTTCTTGAAGACGCTCGTGATAAAGAGGTCGGTTTGCAGTTCTGGGACTTGATCACATCTGGGAGGGAATAGGTCTGCGTCTATGAACCATTCCATCTCTTTCGGCTTGAGTCGAAATAGAGCATCCACTGTCACATTGTGGATCGGTTGTATATGAACTGCTGACAGGTGCCATCCCTTTAGGTAAGGGATGGTTAACGTCACCTATACCATATGAGACATTTTCTAGCATTGTCGATTGCGACGTCTCATTATCGCTTCGGTGTCTCAGATCAGTCAAAGGAAGTCTGATCTGCATGGAGAGAGCTTCCCCACTCATGACAGGACCAACATGGTCTTGGGACTTTCGGACTTTAACCTTTGTTAGAGAAGCGATTAAAGAAGGACCTATATTGGTCTTTTTAGATCTCTTCAAGCGTTTGATGCGTATCTTCTTCAGACTCTTGACGCATCTTTCAGCTGTGCTCTTAGCACGGGGTCTGTCACTAATGCGAACTGGAGAGAGCTCAGGACTCCTTGTTAACGTCTTGGGAATCTGACTGATTATCCGAGTCTCTTGACCAACCTTACAATCTCCTTTTATATTCCTATGGAAAAGGAGAGTTTGTGTGACTACAGACTTCAATGATCTTACAGCCATTGAAACCTTTGAGCTGGAGGGAATTGAGACTTCTTGAGGCTTGTCTTGCATCCAGGATGTTTCAGGAACCGGTTCATCTCCTTGGATGTTCATAGACCAGCCACTTGGGTGCTGCCCACCCCAACTTCTCGTCCAGGTATATTGTTGCCTGAACCATTTCTAGACTTGGTTATTGCATGACTAAGACTGCCAATCCTGTGAAGACATTTAGGACTGTGTTTAGTCCAACACATATCTTTCCTAGGATATACGTTACCTTCTGTAACTTGAATCCTAGATAGTAGGGGATGGGGTGATTGGCTGGAAATTACCAAGGGACATTTTTCAGGTCTGACAAGACTACAAACACCCCTTTTTGACACAGGGTCCAAATGTTCAAAAGGATTAACATTTTGAACTCGCTGTTTTATTTGAACTTGTTGAGTGGCTACAAGTCCAGAATGACACTGAGATTTCTTGAGTCCTTCTCGTGAACACCAAACAGCCTTCCCTGAAATACGATGGACTACTGTTTCCTTACCATCTATTGAGTTCCTCGGTGGTGAGTTCTTCATGATGCTCATCGACAAGTTCGGTGATGTCATCTTCATCCACCTCCAGACCCATGGACTTGCCAAGAGATACAATGTCTTCGACGTCTTCCTCGGCGGCAAGCACAGGTTCATTCTCGGGGCCAAAACCTTCGAAATCTCTGGAAGCAACAGCATCAGGCCAAAGCTTCTTCCCTCCCAGCTGAATTCAGGGTCCGACAAGTTACTCCCTCCCAAGCCTGATCTATGATCTTTAAGCAGTGCACGATATTAAAGTGGCTCCTCCAAAATTCACGCAAAGTTAAGTTGGTGCTTTGCGTGACATTAAAGCACTGCTTAAATAAGTGCTTGGTGTAGAGCTTCTTAAAATTAGAGATGACTTGTTGGTCCATGGGCTGGAGGATAGGGGTGGTATTCGGTGGAAGATGCAACACTTTTATAAATTTGTATTCGTCGATATCATCTTCGTGTCCGGGGGAGTGAGCGGGTGCATTGTCCAAACAAGCAAGCACTTCAAAGGCAAATTCCTCTCCTGAAGGTACTTCTTGACAGCAGGGCCGAAAACTACGTTTACCCATTCCACAAAGATATGCCTAGTAACCCAAGCCTTAAAATTAGAACGCCATAGAACATGTAGCAGGTCTTTATTAATTATATGGGCTTTAAATGCCCTAGGGTTTTCGGAATGGTAAACTAATAAAGGTTTAATTTTGCAGTCCCCGCTGGCATTGGCACAAAGCGCAAGAGTCAACCGATCCTTCATTGGCTTATGTCCAGGCATTTTCTTAGACAAAAATTTAAATCGTTATTTGTATTTTCATTTCAAATTATGAAATCATTATTAATTTATATAAAAGGTTATTATTGACAAATATAGAAAAACTTCAGTATTTATTATAACTATGAATGGAATGTCCATCCAAGCCTTGTTTTTTATACCTAGATCAACTTTATAAATGAAAATCATATTATTTGAAAAACATGAAAAGTCATTCAGAACACATCTTTGTGAAATTGAAGAGACTATCTCAAGTACAACAATAAAATCTCAACACATCTAACACAGCTTTCAAAGAAAATTGGCGCATTCTATAACATCTCCAAAACAGCTTGGGTGCCTCTATTCAAATATACAATATTCTACATTTAGTAATAGTGAATTCCATGGAAGTTACAAATATTCTTCTTTGAAAAATATTGTTCTTAATAAATATGCATAACAAAAGTCATAAAAGGGATAATATAATGACATTCTATTTTGCCAATTGCAAACACAAGTCAGATTCATTTATTTCTCGGTAACCAAATGACCAGAGGCATCAACTGTTGAGAAAACTGCATTAGTCAATATTCGAGAATGACCCAAATAAAATATTTGAACTTCACTAGACATAAAAGAAGCAAGACCTCTATAAAATATCACTTCATAAGCATCATCTCAAATAACTTTGGTAAAATATCTTTCAATAAAAAAACAAAGGAAGACAAGATTTACCCAACTATAAAATCATTTCATACTTAAAAGATTTCAAAATAGTCTATAAACTACATAAATTAATATCAAGGAACTATGTTAATATTAAAAAGGCTTAGCGATTTTTTTTAGAAAGTTGTAACACATTTACCAGTACCCCGTGACATCTACTATTCAGGTGATCAACATAAACTTTATAAAATATACAGAAGTAATATTTCATACATGAATTCACCATTCAGAATCTCTTTTACAAAAAGCAAATATCCAAAATGTATGTCTGTAAGAAAAGACAGTCAACATGTGAGTATAAATAAGCATAAAATGGTAGTGAGCAACATGATGGAACAACAAAAGTTATAAGTACAGTTCATTTAAGGGTATGTGCCACTCAATGTGCAAATATACTGCATATAAAAGGAGTGGTGAATGCTATACCTAGAAAATACTGAATTACTACACACATAAGAAAGGGTAGACTAATTTTCCATTGCATTGCTTCTTATAGTGAAATTAATTATAAAAATTCAATACTACTGTACTATTGGCATAATTTGAAATGTACCTAAAAAAGACAGTTCTTATTGTAATTTGTAATATGATACCAACATATTTTGTCCTGACTTTGCATTAATCTTCTTCAAAAGAACTTTACATCACAGTGATTTTCCAATAGGCTAATGGTCTTTACTGAAAACAATGTTTAAAATATCAACTTTATCCATAATGTTCATCATTATGGAGTGCCTTAAACTTTAGTCATATCTTTATTTCAAATTTATCACTGTCTACATCTATTACCCAGGAAAATCACAAAGTATGACATTTAAGTTTGGTTTCCTTCATATAACATTATATGAAATCATCTAAGTCCTACACGATGGGTTGATGAAGATACAGCTACTGGCTGTGAAGAACGAGCTAATGATGCAAGTATGATTTTCATTTGAGACAATTTCTGCTGCAAGATCAATGGTAATTTGTCACTACTAGAAAATGATCTGGTAACTTTAGCTTCATCTGTAAACACTACTTTGGGATCATTACTACTTACGAGAATTTGAGTGCCATCTAAGTATTCAACAGAAATTACACCATTGGAGCCCTGAAAATTAAACAAGTAATGAATAAAATAAGAACACTATTCTACAACTTAAAATAACAGTAGTCTATGGATCAATGAAAATTGGTTACTTTTTTAATTTTTTATGAGCAAACACTAGCATGACATTCTCTATTTTACAACTAAATCAAATTACTGTATCACTAAAAACTAAAATATCAGAGAGTAACTGATGATAAAAAATAATAATTTTTATAACATTTATTATTTTGACATTTACCCGACATTTATGTGCTACTGTTCTCCGAACACTGACTGATTGACAAGAAATGAAAAAAAAAAAAATTTCAACTTATGGGTGTAACAATCAACCCTCTTCCAAGCAGGAACCATTACTTTCTTCTACCTAAGTACTGTAGTAGGATCCACGATAATCCTGCCAAAGACCACCTCACCAAAATGTTATTTAGTCATAGACTGGAGACCTGATTGAACATGTAAAACCACAAAAAGTGGGGAAGAGGAAAGGTGACTCCATGTATAGTAATTATTAAAATAAGAAACTTTATTAGTGTAAAAATCTTGTTTATTTCAATGGGCTTTACCCGAGATTCATGCACTGACTACCACACTGAGCCAGATCCAACATCTGGAAGTCAGTCTGAAGCACCAGACATTCCCTAAAGACAAAGCAGAGGAAGTGTCCTGTAGGACAGAAGGAATGGAACTGAGGGTATGTGTCCTGGAAAACTACTGGTGTGGAGTTGTTATTCTCAAGATGGACCATACACAGCTAGCCGTAGCCGGTCTGAAATACGTCTGGGGAACCAAGCATGAAGACCAGTCTCCAATTCCCTGTACACTATTCCATCTGCAACAGTAGACTGTAAATCACAAGCAAAACTGGCAAGCAGGTCTGGAACGTTGTGTTGCTCACCATACTTACTGACATGTACAACAGGCACCAAAACTGATGAAACAAATTGCAAAATTCATCGTACGTACTTCGTTAGAAGCTCCTGTGTGGTTGCCAGTAAGTACATTTTATTCCAATTATTGTCCTCCTCTTTGTCAAATAATAAAGATCAATTGATTAACAGTAGAGTCATAGAAGGTATTTTCTCAGCAAATGGTCATTGTTAATTCATTAGTGTTTATTAAAAGAAAAGAAGAATTTCCCCGTAGAAACATCTGTGCCTGCTCTACGTGTTTTAACGAGAGTTCAACGTTGAATGGCAGCAGGAAGGACTGCATAGAAGCATTGCCCTGAAGTAATCTGTAAATTAACTTTCTACTTATATAGTGTTACATCTTAAATTATTGATTTTTTTTTTTTTGATAAAATACAAAGAAGTTCAGCACCTGTATAATGAAATATAAATAGGACGCGAGTTTGTGTCAAAGAAAGAAAACAAAATCCAAGTTATATGTGCTAAACGCATTAGGTAAATGGTTAGGCCTACAATTAGTATGAGGAACTAATTGGAAGTCAAGTAAGCATGAAGCTCTCGGAGGTAGCGACACCAAAATGGCTGCCAGGGGAGAGGCATCATATGACACTGTACGAGACTAAAATTAACGATATTATCAAAATTTTACGAGTGTCGCTACCTCAACTCATCAAAATTGATAATTGCAATACTCAACTTGGGAGTAGGAGTCTCCAGAAGCTCAGACATCTTCACTAAACACAAAATAAAGGTTCCGAACACATGAACGCGTGTTGATATCACAGTGCTATAGAAGGAATGATGGGAGAAGCGTGGGTAGTGGTAGTGGTGGTGGTGGGGGGGAGTAGCCATAGTAGCAGGCAGTAGTCGGATGTAGAACGGCACCTCGTAGTAACGGGGGATGTTGAGGAAGGAGAAGACTAATTGGTAAGGGACCTCTGATAGTGGTTTTAATACGCCCCAGTTACAATACCGACACCCTATAAGGGTGAGCGAGCTGGGTATATTCCTGGCATTCCATGCAACTTTTTCTCTGGTATATTTAGCAGTACAGTATTTATACCTTAGAAATAGTGCTATAAGGAACATTTCACTGGGTGACATAGGTCCCTCGCCAAGAAATAGATTTTTCCTTCGTCAAAATCCCTTTTTCCTTCGTCAAAATCCCTTTTTCCTTCGTCAAAATCCCTTTTTCCTGCTTGTTATTTAAAATGTAGTTGTTTGGATGTCTGCATGGTTGTAAACATGATTTTCACTATCATGAACTTTATACTGTACGTACGTGTTTGGTTTGCTTAGCAGGAATACGTTAAAAACTATCGTCGTTGAGACTCGGTCTCGCTTATCAGTATATCATCCGAGTAATTATTTTCTGTAGGAAACACTACAGATATGCTAACATAAACTGGCAATTTCCTCTAAGTCTACCACTTTGAGAAGTCATTGCTATGTAAATTGCTTTTCCATGTAATTTACAAAAATCAATCATGATTTTATAGTAACTTAGATAAAGATGTACATTTAATAATCTAATCTTTGCTTTTTTTTATTTATTAGCTCTCTTTTACTTAGCTAAAACTATATTCTATTGCTATTCCTTTTGTTTAAGCATATTTATTCCCTCTCTTTTACTTAGCTAATACTATATTCTATTGCTATTTCTTTTGCTTGGGGATATTTTATGCTCTTTATTCTGCCTCTGACTTCTTTCCTTTGCTTTTCCTTCCCATGATCTTTGAAACCACGGGACTTTCTGCTATAACCCTTTCTGACCTATTGACGGGCTTTGTCTGTCGTAATTGAAATACAAACAAAACAGCTGTTTTTTGTTCAGTTGTTATTGTGGCTGTATGCATTTACGCAATGATTATAATGTTACTAACAATACTTTTATCATTATCTCTTAATTTTCTAGCTCCTTGAAGTAGAAGATGCGATAAATATTATTACCGAGTTACAGTAGAAGTCGGATTACTGCACGAGAGACAACCATCAGGAATTGCGCCATGTTTCAACATTGCTGCGTAGAACTTCCTACGAAACTGGTTTGTTGCCGTTGTATAAAATACATACACCTGAACTTAGTTAATCTTAAATTGTACTGGTACACATATTGTACAATAAAGAATTACAGTAATGGTGTTAATTGTAAATAAAGGCTAAGTGTGCGGTGAGTCAAGTCGTTTGAATGAAAACAGCAAACACGTGCAGTGCAGTTAAGCTTTACTGTAGTGATAGTAGTATATTTCAGTATCAGCGAGTGTTATACAGTATTACCATATAATAACAAGTACACTTTGATAGAAATCAAGTAAAAGCAATATTAGGCAGTACTTAGTGGGATAATTATCCAAGCGTAGGCAATGGATGTGATTTGTTAGGTTAGGTCAGGAATCATCCCACCCTAGGGCAACAACCATTTGTGACTTTTCGCGCCTGTCTCTGTTACCTAACCCTTGCGAAGTAGGATCTTTGACTGTAAAAGTGTGGTGATGACTTGTGTATTGTGTAGTCTTACCATATACTGCACGTACATAAGTACAGTTACTGGTGTGTACATACAGTACAGTAATACAAAAGGGTGATGTGGCAATGACTTTCGTGTCGAATTGTCTTACCTTGTACCAAAGCTGTCTTAATATTGTAATGTACTATTGCATCTGAAAATAGTACTGTATGAATTACAATATTGTAACAGAAACCACATGAAAACACTGTAGTCCAGTACAGTGGGTTACCTAGTGTATTGGTCAACTGTGCTTAGGCAGTGGTCTGTTTTGGGAAGGTTATGAGTTGACACACCCTAAGGCACCAAGTATTTGTGCATTTTTGCTCTTCGTGGGTGTCTCTGTTAGCTAACCCCTTGCGAATAAGGAGGGCAGACTGTATATGCAACTCCTATTGATTGGTCTTAAAGGATTAATTGTCCAAAAAGAGGAGAAAAAAAAAGGGTAGTGCCTTTTTTTTTTCTTCCGACTGCCAGTGAATGCTACGATAAAGGTGTGGCAGATATGAAGGAATAATTCTAAGTTCTCCTTCTATCAAAGGTTAGCAAAGATGTTTCATTCCTAAATTACAATGATATTGCCGTCACTACTGCACATTAGTGAGAGAATAGACAACAACAGGAATAACTATATATTGGCAGGTTACAGTACAAAAAAACTCTTAGTAAACTATAGTTATCAGGAAAACTGCAAAACCTTTCATCCTCCTTTAATTCCCTAGTTCACAATGAACTGCTAATCTTAAAACTACAAAAGAAAATAAAAAAAATATAAAAAACCACTTGACAGCACCAAGAATACATCTGTACTACTCTTTGGCAACTGAAAACAAAGTGGCTACTCAAAGTATTGGCTGGAGGGCAGGGCTACCCGCTACCAGTCACCCACCAATAACTACTAACACCCCGTTACCTCTAACTACGAAGTTGGAAGGAGGTTATGTTTTAACACCTGTTTGTGTGTGTTTATTTGTGAGCGCAAAATGTCCAATTCATGCAATCAGCCATAACTTTTGACGTCGTTGTCACAGAGACTTCAAACTTGGTTCATATTTGAGTGTATGAAAATCCACACCAATTAATACATGTTAAGGTCAAAGGTCAAGGTCAAGCAAAAGGTTGAGAAATAAGCTGCTGCGGCGGAGGTGTACTCTCTACTGGGTGCCCCTCTAATTATAAAAATTAACAGCTGAAAGTATACGGTACTCTTACTACAGCAGGAGGGTTTGTATTCGAGTTGGATCAAATGATTCCAAGATCCCTTAAGGAAAAGAACCTAAAACAAGACTGTGGGCTAGTTCCAGCTCCACAAATCCCAGATATAGGTATGTATTTTACACCAATAAAATATACAAGTAATATAATCATAGAACTACATTGCTGTATAATAAACATGACTAAAAAAAAACTAAATGACTTAAATTATTTTAAGAATCATTACTAGCCCTACAAAATACAGTATAAGAGTGCATATTATTCCGCGTGAGGAGGAACCCAACGAAACTGTCTCTCTAACAGTCATTTATACCCCTATTGAGTAAGTATATGAGTGCAGCAATTCCTGCATAAGAAGAATAAATCCTAGGAATTACCTCTAACAGTTATCAATAGCCCTAATGAGTAAAGTATGAATGCAGATTGAAAATAAGAACCACAAGTGTCCTTATATCACAGGAAATGATCTTTGGTAAGTCATAATTCTATAAATTATGAAGAGAAAATGTTGTAACTTGGAGATGACATTCCAATGGAATAGTCTTTGACAAATGCTAGCTTAAGAAAAGTTATTGCTACTGATAATTACAGTGCAAACTATAATCCCAAGAGGTATGGCAACTGATAATTACAGTACACTATATAATCGTCCTGAAGTTTACCTTCAATGTTTTGAATGGACAGAAAAGCACAAACTATTCATTTTTTAAAGTAAATAATTATGGAATTATGAAAGAAGTTATGAATCCTCACTCCAAACTCCATTCTACTTTTCCACCATGAAGAATGGAGCGAAAATCAACATAGATCTAACTTCAGAAATAAGCAATAATGGAAGACACCAGGCCTCACTTGGTTGGCCTTTTGTGGTATGAGAAGTAATGTATAAATAGTTAAGACTACAGTAAATATAAAGCTTGAATCTAAGACTTGTGTAAAAGAAGACATCTGACTTTTCATTATTTATAATACATATTAAAGACTATTATCACACAATGATGTTTCAAATGTTTCATGATACCTCAATGCTATGCTAATCAGAGAATTTCTAAAATAAAAATAAAATAAGCATAATCAATTTATAGAACTATCAAATCAACGGCATGAAACACTGTACAGAAAAAATAACCAGTAAAAACCCAAATGAGGATATAAAAATAGGTTTCGCTAGTTAAGAATAACCCAGTAAGTCCCTTGACAAATAAATAATCCAACTGAGCAAAAAGTAATATTATTATTATACTGATTTCATACATGCCTGGTTAAAAATACAATATTGTTTTGAAATTCTTCATCAGATATAAAATTGCTTACCTGAGTAGCCCATCCAATATCTTGAATAAAGACCCTTGGGCCCGGGTTTTTCAGTGTCACAGGTGATTCTACACGTGGACTGTTTGTGCTAAAGTCCGGAATGGCATTTTTCACTGTCTGAGCATAACTTCCTACAGTCTGCATGCTGGCAACTGACTCTTGAAATGATCCAAGCTGTGAAACATGATGAATATTGTAAATCTGGGTGTCTAAAAACAATTAAAACTGCTATATTACAATTTTTGCATTCCTAAATAAACATATATTCATTGTAAGTCAGAAATAATTATAAGAACTTCTCCAACCAAATAACCATAACTTTTAGCACTTAAAATACTAAATGGTCTGACCACTGCTCAACTTCTAACTCACTTTCTGGTTCTAAGAAGTAAAAAGGACTAACAGAATAACCTGAGAATTATACTTGCAGACATTACTATCATTCAACGGGGTGGGGGTGGGGGGGGGAGTTCATACCATTATGATGAACATCAGTAAAGCTCTTCTTTGCTGTGTATGCATAAACTTCTTGACCGTCCTCATCTACTGTACATTGTTCAGTACTACACAGCTAATCATCATCATCAAGAAAGTCTTACTACGTATCTTCATTGATGAGCTTTTCAATTTTAATTTTTCCTTTAATAGGTATTTAAGAGTGCAGAAAGGTTTTATAAGAGTGTGGGGAGTTTATAAAAGCTTAAATATACCATATAGTGGCGAGAATTTATAAAAGCTTAAATATACCGTATAGTGAGGAAAATATATTGGGGAGAGTTTATAAAAGCTTAAATATACCGTATAGTGGGGAAAATATATTGGGGAGAGTTTATAAAAGCTTAAATATACCGTATACAGTACAGTAGTGGGGAAAATATGGTGGGGAGAGTTTATAAAAGCTTAAATATACCGTATAGTGGGGAGAGTTTATAAAAGCTTCAATATACCGTAAAGTGGGGAAAATATAGTGGGGAGAGTTTATAAAAGCTAAAATATACCGTATAGTGGGGAGAGTTTATAAAAGCTTAAATATACCGTAAAGTGGGGAAAATATAGTGGGGAGAGTTTATAAAAGCTTAAATATACCGTATAGTGGGGAGAGTTTATAAAAGCTTAAATATACCGTAAAGTGGGGAAAATATAGTGGGGAGAGTTTATAAAAGCTTAAATATACCGTATAGTGGGGAGAGTTTATAAAAGCTTAAATATACCGTAAAGTGGGGAAAATATAGTGGGGAGAGTTTATAAAAGCTAAAATATACCGTATAGTGGGGAGAGTTTATAAAAGCTTAAATATACCGTAAAGTGGGGAAAATATAGTGGGGAGAGTTTATAAAAGCTTAAATATACCGTATAGTGGGGAGAGTTTATAAAAGCTTAAATATACCGTAAAGTGGGGAAAATATAGTGAGGAGAGTTTATAAAAGCTTAAATATACCGTATACAGTACAGTAGTGGGGAAAATATGGTGGGGAGAGTTTATAAAAGCTTAAATATACCGTATAGTGGGGAGAGTTTATAAAAGCTTAAATATACCGTAAAGTGGGGAAAATATAGTGGGGAGAGTTTATAAAAGCTTAAATATACCGTATACAGTACAGTAGTGGGGAAAATATGGTGGGGAGAGTTTATAAAAGCTTAAATATACCGTATAGTGGGGAAAATATATTGGGGAGAGTTTATAAAAGCTTAAATATACCGTATACAGTACAGTAGTGGGGAAAATATGGTGGGGAGAGCTTATAAAAGCTTAAATATACCGTATAGTGGGGAGAGTTTATAAAAGCTTCAATATACCGTAAAGTGGGGAAAATATAGTGGGGAGAGTTTATAAAAGCTAAAATATACCGTATAGTGGGGAGAGTTTATAAAAGCTTAAATATACCGTAAAGTGGGGAAAATATAGTGGGGAGAGTTTATAAAAGCTTAAATATACCGTATAGTGGGGAGAGTTTATAAAAGCTTAAATATACCGTAAAGTGGGGAAAATATAGTGGGGAGAGTTTATAAAAGCTTAAATATACCGTATAGTGGGGAGAGTTTATAAAAGCTTAAATATACCGTAAAGTGGGGAAAATATAGTGGGGAGAGTTTATAAAAGCTAAAATATACCGTATAGTGGGGAGAGTTTATAAAAGCTTAAATATACCGTAAAGTGGGGAAAATATAGTGGGGAGAGTTTATAAAAGCTTAAATATACCGTATAGTGGGGAGAGTTTATAAAAGCTTAAATATACCGTATAGTGGGGAGAGTTTATAAAAGCTTCAATATACCGTAAAGTGGGGAGAATTTATAAAAGCTTAAATATACCGTATAGTGGGGAGAGTTTATAAAAGCTTAAATATACCGTATAGTGGGGAGAATTTATAAAAGCTTAAATATACCGTATAGTGGGGAAAATATAGTGGTGAAAATATATTGGGGAGAGTTTATAAAAGCTTAAATATACCGTATAGTGGGGAGAGTTTATAAAAGCTTAAATATACCGTAAAGTGGGGAAAATATAGTGGGGAGAGTTTATAAAAGCTAAAATATACCGTATAGTGGGGAGAGTTTATAAAAGCTTAAATATACCGTAAAGTGGGGAAAATATAGTGGGGAGAGTTTATAAAAGCTAAAATATACCGTATAGTGGGGAGAGTTTATAAAAGCTTAAATATACCGTATAGTGGGGAGAGTTTATAAAAGCTTCAATATACCGTAAAGTGGGGAGAATTTATAAAAGCTTAAATATACCGTATAGTGGGGAGAGTTTATAAAAGCTTAAATATACCGTATAGTGGGGAGAATTTATAAAAGCTTAAATATACCGTATAGTGGGGAAAATATAGTGGTGAAAATATATTGGGGAGAGTTTATAAAAGCTTAAATATACCGTATAGTGGGGAAAATATATTGGGGAGAGTTTATAAAAGCTTTTTTGGGCTCAAGCCATGGCGTCCTGATGGAAGGTTCCTGTTTGGTAGCTTCCTTGGGTATAAGACTACTAAGATATTCCCAGAGAATTTAACCACAGGTTATCACAGAATTCTAACTTCTGGAGCGAGTATCTCAAAGGTTTCCCTTTAAGACATCGTAATACAACAGGGGACACGCATGTCTGAACGTGCCACATAGCTATCTCCACCCCGAACAGAGTTAATGCTTCGGTGTGTAAGGGCTGAGAATAGCTGGGAGCCGTTCCACAGCTAATCTCACTCGTGGCTACTACTGATACTCGAGACGTAAACAAACGGACGCCATTGCTCTAATGACGTCACGCGCGTCTTTATCCTTTGTTTAGTAGCTGCCCTACTTAGACGGATTTTCCCTTGTGTTAACTTTATCGCTTTGCATCTTCGCTATGTCGTTACCTTCAGCCTCGCCTTCTTCTGGAAAGTTGAGTACAAGGTTCCAGTATTGTTTAATTAAGCTCTGGCCGTAAAGTAAATATTATTTCGCGAAATAATTGATGTTTTGTGGCAGAGCTGTGCCTCTACCGGACCCGCCATTTTATGGCGTCGTTGTTGTTTTGCATGTCTTATTTAGTTAGCCACAACAACGCTTCCGGCATTATATACTAATCGAATACATTAGTTTATTTAGTCTTCATAGCTAGGAACTTTTATATCGTGTTTAGACGCTTTTTATCGGTCATCGATTGACCTCATACCAGTCGGCTACTATAGCCCCCAGGCCAGGAGCCTACATACAAGTGTTCATGCATGATTTATTAGTGATCCTAGACTAAGTTATGAAGATAGTGGCATTATTATTTTACAATACTTTTGACTAGTGATGCAAATGTTTTCGCCTTCAGGGACCATATAGGAGATAGGCTAGTCAGTGATTCTTTCTAGCCTAACCTAACCTTAGGATCCCTATATGCTTCCTTCATCCCCTGCCTTGGCATTCCCTCTATTTAGCCTTGATCCCTTTTCTGAGTAAAGGGATTAATTGTCTAATAGAGTATATATATCGCCTCTCAGTCCTCCCTAAAGGAATGAACCCCCTTTAGGATTGCGTCTGAGAGTGAGGTTAGGCTAGCCTACCTCTATGGCTAGGATAGTCTATGACTTTCCTGCGATAGCGATACGTCTTCTTCCTTGCCTAGTTCAGGACTTTTAGCCCTGATCTAGGTCGGGTTAGGAAGGTTTCTCTGTTCCATGCTGAAACTGTACTCTTGCACCGTTTTAGCCGATCAGCCTAATCTTAGGTTAGGGAGTGTCCTCCCTTCCCTTAGTGGCCGCTCTGGTACAGAAACCCTTCCTGGGAAGACCTCTCTCTTCTCCCTCCCCACCTATCTCTTGTATAGCCTAGCCTATGCTTAGGTTAGTTTATACTCATCTGTCCCCTGTCCTACAAATCCTCCTTAGGGTGGATGAGTAGGGCTACCCGAGCTTCCCTGTGCTGTCCGCTCTGGTACATATACCTTCATAGTGTCCTATAAGGTTAGTTACTAGTGTAGCTCTGCATAGGGGAGTCTCCCCCCCTCTTGGGTGTTCCCTAGTCCTCCCTTGGGCTACCTGCTCCCGGTCCCTAGTGACCCCTGCTTATGGATGCTAGAGCCTGTCTCTATCATGGGTACACCCCCTCAGGGAGGGGGAGGGATGTCTGGAACCCTGACGGTACTTCCTGCATCCTTTCCCCCCTCCCCCTGTCTCTCTATCTATCCGGGTGCCGGTCTCTTGCCGCCTCTACTGTCGGCAATACCTGCCTCCCTCTTGGTGACTTCCCTACCCTTGCCGCCAGCCCCCCGTGTACCGAGGGACTGCCGGCTGCCGCCGGCTACTACCGGCAGCTCTCCTACTCCTATCTAATCGTCCGCTTGCCGGTCGATCTCCGGAGTGCCGGCATATACTGCCGGCAACCCGATACTACCTGTACCATCCTTACCCCAGTCACCAATCTGGCATCCTCCGGCTGCCGGAGCCGCCGCTCCCTGCCGGCGTGCCGCCGTTGTGCCGGCGGCCGCCATCCTGGTATCTAACTGACTTTGAAAATTGTCTGTTCTAGTGCCAGAATCTACGCTGGAGCGAGCTCCGGCATGCCGGCGGCTTGCCGGATGCCCCCGGAGGCGTCAAGAATACTTGCACCCCCTCTCTGTAGCTATCATAAGACTAAGATAGCCCTACATTGCAAATAGATAAGCTGCTTTGCTTTTAAGATCAGTACCTAGTACTGCTCTATTAGTGATCATGCTGTCTCTTTGCATTCTTCTATTTCCAGCATGCTATGTGCATCTTAGCGCGGCTGGTTGCCAGAAGCAGTTACCCTTAATGAGGCCTTCTGGCTCTTAACTGGGAACCGAATGAATTCGATCCCAACCTTGTCCTTGGCTTTCCATGGAGTTCCAATATAATGGGAATCCTAGGAAACTATATCCAATGATCTCGGTCATTTGGATTATCCCAGGACCAAGCCTATGGTAACCAGCCGGGCGAGATGCATGGAGCGTGTTCTCCTTTACTGTTTCATTCTCTATGCATCACACCTTCTTTAAGTTAAAATTAATGATTAATATTAACTTAATTTAAGAGCCATTCCTATGACTCCCCCATACTCATTTTCTCTTTCTTCCACAGGAGGAGCAGATGAAGTGTGACTTCGCCTACTGTGCTGTGAAACGCTCGCAGTTTTACGGACATACGGCGTGCAGGACTCACGCCCCTTGCGCAGACAAGAAAGGGGATTGGAAGTTCTGGAATCCACTGGAATGTACGGTCTGCCAGGCCTACCTAGTTGAGGCCTTCCATAACCCTCCCTCAGCGGAGGTTAGAGACATTGCTCGTGAAAAACTGCGCAAGTGGGTGCGTGGTTTTCAGAGAAATGCTACTGGACCGTACCTGGCCACCGAAGAACTGAGGTCCCTGTTGTTCCCTAAGGCCTCCCCTGACTCAGTGGTTCCAAAAGAAGCAATCCCCACTGTCCAAATTACGGTGGAACCTGATGTGGTCATGGCTCAGTCCATGCACGAGTGTCGTTTAGATTCCGAGGATGATGAACAGATCTCTGACGTCTCGGAAGACACGGAGAAGACGCTTATGGCTCAAGGAGCCGAAGAGGACGAAGACAAGGTGGAATACACCGAGTCGGAGCTTGGAGCTACTCCCTCGTCCATCCCTCCGCCTACTCCTACACCGACGGAAATGTCCATTCCGTCTACCTCCTCGACCCCGGATCCTTCCTCTTCTACCCAAGAACTGATCCGACTGATTAGAGCTGTCATGGACGACAGACTGAAGGAGAACCAGGAGTCCATCAGGTCTATGATTGGATCCAGAGACCCGAAGAAGATCTCGGTCAAGGATCTCCCAGCTTGCTCTCATGCCAACCCGTGGAGGTATGCAGAGCATATGGTTATTGCGACCGGCAGGATCTTTGTTAGTGACAAAATCGGCACGGTCCCGCTGGAAGATGTGGAGTTCTTCCCAAGCTTCGAGGCCTACCCGGACTGTTACGTCCGGCTTCGTTCCGAACCTGCCTCGAAGGAGGAGACCGAACCTAAAGAAGAGATAGTGTTCGATCTCGCAAAGGCCCAGGCTATGCTAGCCTCCGCATTTAAGAGCAGGGGCTTTACCTGCTCTAAGCTTCCTGCCTTGAGCAAGAAGCATCCTACATATGTCGCACCTGACACTGCGATTCTTCCTTTTTTGGAAAAGGCCTTGGCTGCATGCCTTAAAGCGGCGGAAGAAGGAAAACCCTGCCCTGCACTGGAGGAGTGCAGACCCTTCTCCATCGTGACACCCCCTGACACTAGACAATGGAAAGATGTCCAACATACTTTCGTTGTGGGTAGGCTCGATCCTGACGTCGCCGGACGTCAGTTTAATGAAGACCTCCCTAAGCTCAATGATCACCTCCTTCGCCGGGAACAAGACACGAAGGAGAGGCTTGCGGCATCTCTTTCTCATCAAGTCCAACTTGAAGTTATGGCCTGTGACACAGCAGTACCTGATCACTACATGGTACTAGCCAAATCCCACTTACTCACAGTAATGAAGGACTTGTACCATTTCATAAAGGCTCGTAGAGCCTGTCGTGAATTCGTGTTTGTCGGTGCCACCGTGAAACACGAACCCCGGAGGCTGATTTCCTCCAACATCTGGGGAAAGCACCTGTTTCCTTCTGACCTTGTCAAGGAAATAACTGACAAAGCCGCCACGGAGAATAGGAACCTTCTCCACAAGTGGGGCATGTCCAGAAAAAGGAAAACCTCTCAGGACGATGGACCTCAGCCTAAGAGGAAACCTCAGAAGCCAAAACCCCAGCAACGTCAACAACGACGTCAGTTTCCGGGACCCGCTACCTCCCAAGTGGTTGCCCAACCACAACAGACCTTTCAATTGGTCCCCCAACCGGTGTTGTCACAGTCACCGGTCTTCACCCCTGCCTTTGAGCAGCCATCCACTACCTTTCATGCCAGAGGTAGAGGCTCGTCCAGGGGTGCAAGCAGAGACGCCTCTCGTCGTCCCTCCAGAGGTAGAGGAGGAAAGGGAGCTAGCGGCCGAGGCAACAAGTCCTCGGGACACCAGAAGCAATGAAGTGCTTCCGGTGGGAGGAAGACTCCGCCAATTCCAGGATCGTTGGACCTTCGATCCTTGGGCACACAGCATCATCAAGAACGGTCTAGGCTGGAGTTTGGTGCAACCACCCCCAATCTTCCAGCGGTTCTTTCAACAATCGACCCCCATTCTGGAAGAATATGTTCTAGACCTCTTGAACAAGAAGGTGATAAGGAAGGTAAAGTCCACCAGGTTCCAAGGGAGACTGTTTTGCGTTCCCAAGAAGGACTCAGACAAGCTCAGAGTCATTCTGGACTTATCCCCCCTCAACAAGTTCATAGAGAACAACAAATTCAAGATGCTGACGCTTCAACAAATAAGGACCCTTCTGCCTCAAGGTTCCTACACGGTCTCTATAGACCTGGCGGATGCCTATTGGCACATTCCAATGAACCATCACGCTTCCTCCTACCTAGGATTTCGACTCCAAAGAAAAAGCTACGCCTTCCGGGCCATGCCATTCGGCCTCAATGTGGCCCCTCGGATCTTCACAAAGCTGGCGGATGCCATAGTACAACAGCTCCGCCTAAGAAACGTCCAGGTGATGGCCTACCTCGACGACTGGCTAGTCTGGGCTCCATCGCCCGAAGAGTGTACAAAGTCTTGCGACGAAGTTACCCAGTACCTAGAACACCTGGGATTCAAGATCAACGAGAAGAAATCTCGCCTCTCTCCGGCTCAGAAGTTTCAGTGGCTGGGAATCCACTGGAATCTTCAGTCACACCGCCTTTCCATCCCCCAGAAGAAAAGGAAGGAAATAGCAGGGTCTGTCAAGCGACTACTGAAATCCAAACGCATTTCAAGACGACAGCAGGAACGAGTTCTAGGCTCTCTACAATTCGCCTCAGTGACAAACCCAGTGCTTCGTGCACAGCTAAAGGATGCCGCGGGAGTCTGGAGACGATCGGCATCCATCGCTCGAAGAGACCTCAAGAGACGGCTTCCAAACAGACTTCGACGCCTCCTAAAGCCGTGGTCGGAAGCAATGGCCCTGAAAAGGTCCATTCCTCTCCAACACCCTCCTCCATCACTCAACATCCACACGGATGCCTCACTGGAGGGCTGGGGAGGTCACTCCCACCTGAAACAAGCTCAAGGGACCTGGTCTCCACTATTCAAGACGTTCCACATAAACATCTTGGAGGCCATGGCGGTCCTTCTTACTCTGAAGAAGCTATCCCCGCCGCCCTCGATCCACATCCGTCTAACCCTAGACAACTCGGTGGTAGTTCGTTGTCTCAATCGCCAAGGCTCAAGATCGCCCCAGATAAATCAGGTGCTTCTCCCAATCTTCCGTCTGGCGGAGAAGAAGAAGTGGCACCTGTCTGCAGTTCACCTACAAGGATTCCGCAACGTGACAGCGGATGCTCTATCTCGGACAAACCCGATAGAGTCGGAATGGTCTCTAGACGCAAGATCATTCTCCTTCATCTCTCATCAAGTCCCAGAACTTCAGATAGATCTCTTTGCAACGAGCGACAACAATCAACTTCCTCTGTACGTAGCCCCGTACGAGGACCCCAAAGCAGAAGCGGCGGACGCCATGTCACTGGACTGGAACAGATGGTCGAAGATATACCTGTTCCCTCCCACCAACCTTCTGTTGAAAGTCCTCTCCAAATTGAGAACCTTCAAAGGGACAGCGGCCCTAGTGGCTCCCAAGTGGCCCCGGAGCAACTGGTACCCCCCTGGTCCTGGAGCTGCAGCCCAAGCTGATCCCTCTCCCGGGCCCAGTTCTCTCTCAACAAGTACAGAAGTCGACTGTCTTCGCTTCATCATCGAAAATCAAGGACCTTCATCTCATGATTTTCTCTCCCTTGCCGCAAAGAAGAGGTTTGGGATCTCGAAGAAAAGTCTAGACTTCCTAGAGGAATACAAGACCGAATCCACGAGACGGCAATATGAATCATCCTGGAGGAAATGGGTCTCCTTTGTTAAAGCAAAAAATCCTAAAGAAATCACCATTGATTTCTGTATGTCCTTCTTCATTCACCTTCATGGACAAGGATTAGCAGCCAATACGATTTCAACCTGCAAATCGGCTTTGACTAGACCAATTCTATATGCTTTCCAAATTGATCTGTCCAACGACATCTTTAACAAATTGCCGAAAGCATGTGCTCGCCTACGCCCAGCACCCCCTCCGAAACCGATCTCCTGGTCACTAGACAAGGTGCTCCATTTCGCCTCCAACTTGGACAATGATTCATGCCCCCTCAAGGATCTGACTCAGAAAGTTATATTTTTATTTGCTCTCGCCTCGGGAGCTCGAGTCAGCGAAATAGTGGCATTATCAAGAGAAGAGGGACACATCCTGTTTGCTGATTCAGGAGAAGTGACCCTCTCCCCTGATCCGACGTTTCTCGCCAAAAATGAATTACCCACCAAAAGATGGGGCCCTTGGAGAATATGCCCCCTGAAGGAGGATGTCTCTCTATGTCCAGTAGAGAGTCTCAAGGTCTATCTTCGCAGAACTTCGAACTTTGGTGGAGGCCAACTCTTCAAAGGAGAAACATCGGGCAGCGACCTGTCACTGAAACAATTAAGAGCGAAAATCACCTACTTCATTCGCAGAGCGGATCCGAACAGTACACCCGCTGGTCATGATCCTAGAAAAGTGGCATCTTCTCTGAACTTCTTTCAGAGCATGGACTTTGAGAGCCTTAAAAACTTTACGGGCTGGAAGTCCTCGCGAGTTTTCTTTAAACATTATGCGAAACAAGTGCACGAAATCAAACATTTTGTGGTAGCCGCAGGTAGTGTTATGAAACCTGCACCTAACTCTGCGTAGAACAGTGAGTTACTTGGGACTCTAACTCTTCGGGTGCCTATGTTGACCCTCGAGTGATTCATAGTGATGTCTAAAAACACTTAGTGCTTTTATAACTGTTCTTATCCCAGGTGAAATGTCATAGTGTCACACAAGTGCCGCATGCCTTGAGCATGATGTGTTGTTTAAAGACTTGCGTTCCTCGAGAACGAGTACCTACTAATCCTGAAATTCCTTTTCAGACTCAAGAGCAAGCCTTTATTTCTATGTACATTATTATTACTGTAAATGAACTTTACTTTTGCTGTAAATTATTTAATTTCTGCATTGTGAAATAAAATTTCTATTTTATTACTTATGCGTCTCTTTCAGCTCCTACTTACTATGAAATACATACTGTCATAGTTTTATTTATTCCTCCTTTCCTATGGTCATGAAGAATTTAAGATGTCTAATCCTAAATTATATTCACCTTGTCTCAGTAAGGTTCCTACACGAATACTTACTTCGAATAATCAGGAGATGAACTCTACACACAGTGCCCAACCACCACTGGCCTACTTCAGAATGTTCCTATACAAATATCAAACATTCTGCTTCATCTCTAAGTTCTTAAAAGTTCTTCTGTCAAGATGAATAGCCCTTCAATACCACTTTGACGTCGGCATAGCCCATGGGAACTTCCTACCAATGGGGGGCAGGATACTTCGTTCCTATGGTTCTTACCTAAGATTACTTTGCTGTTTTGTCAATGCCTAGGCACTTAACTCTGGGGGAAAATCTACCACGATACATTGATTCTCTGGTACTCTTCCATCAGGACGCCATGGCTTGAGCCCAAAAAACGGATTTTGAGCGAAGCGAAAAATCTATTTTTGGGTGAGATAGCCATGGCGTCCTGATGGACCCTCCCTACTACTTCGTTCAGTTTGTTCCCACCCTACACAATTGTATCATGGTGATGGGCAGCAACTGGCGCCAGGATAAAGACGCGCGTGACGTCATTAGAGCAATGGCGTCCGTTTGTTTACGTCTCGAGTATCAGTAGTAGCCACGAGTGAGATTAGCTGTGGAACGGCTCCCAGCTATTCTCAGCCCTTACACACCGAAGCATTAACTCTGTTCGGGGTGGAGATAGCTATGTGGCACGTTCAGACATGCGTGTCCCCTGTTGTATTACGATGTCTTAAAGGGAAACCTTTGAGATACTCGCTCCAGAAGTTAGAATTCTGTGATAACCTGTGGTTAAATTCTCTGGGAATATCTTAGTAGTCTTATACCCAAGGAAGCTACCAAACAGGAACCTTCCATCAGGACGCCATGGCTATCTCACCCAAAAATAGATTTTTCGCTTCGCTCAAAATCCGTTAAATATACCGTATACAGTAGTGGGGAAAATATGGTGGGGAGAGTTTATAAAAGCTTAAATATACCGTATAGTGGAGAGAGTTTATAAAAGCTTAAATATACCGTATAGTGGGGAGAGTTTATAAAAGCTTCAATATTCCGTAAAGTGGGGAAAATATAGTGGGGAGAGTTTATAAAAGCTTAAATATACCGTATAGTGGGGAGAGTTTATAAAAGCTTAAATATACCGTATAGTGGGGAAAATATAGTGGGGAGAGTTTATAAAAGCTTAAATATACCGTATAGTGGGGAAAGTTTATAAAAGCTTAAATATACCGTATAGTGGGGAAAATATAGTGGGGAGAGTTTATAAAAGCTTAAATATACCGTATAGTGGGGAGAGTTTATAAAAGCTTAAATATACCGTAAAGTGGGGAAAATATAGTGGGGAGAGTTTATAAAAGCTTAAATATACCGTATAGTGGGGAGAGTTTATAAAAGCTTAAATATACCGTAAAGTGGGGAAAATATAGTGGGGAGAGTTTATAAAAGCTTAAATATACCGTATAGTGGGGAGAGTTTATAAAAGCTTAAATATACCGTATAGTGGGGAAAGTTTATAAAAGCTTAAATATACCGTATAGTGGGGAAAATATAGTGGGGAGAGTTTATAAAAGCTTAAATATACCGTATAGTGGGGAAAATATAGTGGGGAGAGTTTATAAAAGCTTAAATATACCGTATAGTGGGGAGAGTTTATAAAAGCTTCAATATTCCGTAAAGTGGGGAAAATATAGTGGGGAGAGTTTATAAAAGCTTAAATATACCGTATAGTGGGGAGAGTTTATAAAAGCTTAAATATACCGTATAGTGGGGAGAGTTTATAAAAGCTTCAATATTCCGTAAAGTGGGGAAAATATAGTGGGGAGAGTTTATAAAAGCTTAAATATACCGTATAGTGGGGAGAGTTTATAAAAGCTTAAATATACCGTATAGTGGGGAAAATATAGTGGGGAGAGTTTATAAAAGCTTAAATATACCGTATAGTGGGGAGAGTTTATAAAAGCTTCAATATACCGTATAGTGGGGAGAGTTTATAAAAGCTTAAATATACCGTATAGTGGGGAAAATATAGTGGGGAGAGTTTATAAAAGCTTAAATATACCGTATAGTGGGGAGAGTTTATAAAAGCTTAAATATACCGTATAGTGGGGAAAATATAGTGGGGAGAGTTTATAAAAGCTTAAATATACCGTATAGTGGGGAGAGTTTATAAAAGCTTAAATATACCGTATAGTGGGGAAAATATAGTGGGGAGAGTTTATAAAAGCTTAAATATACCGTATAGTGGGGAGAGTTTATAAAAGCTTAAATATACCGTATAGTGGGGAAAATATAGTGGGGAGAGTTTATAAAAGCTTAAATATACCGTATAGTGGGGAGAGTTTATAAAAGCTTAAATATACCGTATAGTGGGGAAAATATAGTGGGGAGAGTTTATAAAAGCTTAAATATACCGTATAGTGGGGAGAGTTTATAAAAGCTTAAATATACCGTATAGTGGGGAAAATATAGTGGGGAGAGTTTATAAAAGCTTAAATATACCGTATAGTGGGGAGAGTTTATAAAAGCTTAAATATACCGTATAGTGGGGAAAATATAGTGGGGAGAGTTTATAAAAGCTTAAATATACCGTATAGTGGGGAAAGTTTATAAAAGCTTAAATATACCGTATAGTGGGGAAAATATAGTGGGGAGAGTTTATAAAAGCTTAAATATACCGTATAGTGGGGAAAGTTTATAAAAGCTTAAATATACCGTATAGTGGGGAAAATATAGTGGGGAGAGTTTATAAAAGCTTAAATATACCGTATAGTGGGGAGAGTTTATAAAAGCTTAAATATACCGTATAGTGGGGAGAGTTTATAAAAGCTTCAATATACCGTATAGTGGGGAAAATATAGTGGGGAGAGTTTATAAAAGCTTAAATATACCGTATAGTGGGGAGAGTTTATAAAAGCTTAAATATACCGTATAGTGGGGAGAGTTTATAAAAGCTTCAATATACCGTATAGTGGGGAAAATATAGTGGGGAGAGTTTATAAAAGCTTAAATATACCGTATAGTGGGGAGAGTTTATAAAAGCTTAAATATACCGTATAGTGGGGAGAGTTTATAAAAGCTTCAATATACCGTATAGTGGGGAAAATATAGTGGGGAGAGTTTATAAAAGCTTAAATATACCGTATAGTGGGGAAAATATAGTGGGGAGAGTTTATAAAAGCTTAAATATACCGTATAGTGGGGAGAGTTTATAAAAGCTTCAATATTCCGTAAAGTGGGGAAAATATAGTGGGGAGAGTTTATAAAAGCTTAAATATACCGTATAGTGGGGAGAGTTTATAAAAGCTTAAATATACCGTAAAGTGGGGAAAATATAGTGGGGAGAGTTTATAAAAGCTTAAATATACCGTATAGTGGGGAGAGTTTATAAAAGCTTAAATATACCGTATAGTGGGGAGAGTTTATAAAAGCTTAAATATACCGTATAGTGGGGAGAGTTTATAAAAGCTTAAATATACTGTATAATAATAAAAAAATATATAAAATTCATAAAAATGATGAAATAAATATACTGTAGAGGACAGTTCCTGTCATAGTTTTTCGTCGAACGACAGAAGGGTGGGGGTATGTAACACCCACGCTAGCTGAGGGATAATTTTACTGTACAGTCATAAGTATAGAATATATATTTGTTTTATGAGAGCAAGTGAGTTTTCCTGAGATATGAATCACATTTTTCATGATTTCTGGTGTGTTTGTCTGATCATAAAAATGCAGTAGGTTGACCAGTGCATCAGCCTCCTGGTGAGATACTACAGCAATATAGGATCCTTTGACTGGCCTGAAAGAACTACATTGGATTCCTATTCCTGGTTACAGCTCATTTTTCCCTTGCCTACTCATACACTGAAAAGTCTGGCCTATTCTTTCCACATTCTCCTCTGTCCTCATACACCTGACAACGCTGAGATTACCAAAAATTATTCTTTTCTCAAGGAGTTAACTACTGCAGTGTAATTATTCAGTAGCTACTTTCCTCTTGGCAACGGTAGAAGAGAGACTTTAGCTAGGGTAAGCAGCTCTTCTAGGACACTCCCAAATCAAACCATTGTTCTATGGTCTTAGGTAGTACCATACCCTCTGTACCATGGTCTTGCACTGGCTTGGGTTAGAGTTCTCTTGCTTGAGAATACACTTGGGCACACTATTCTTTCTTATTTCTCTTCCCCTTTGTATTTGTATTCTTTTAAGTTTTTATAGTTTATAAATCGAAAGATCTATTTCAATCTTGTTACTGTTCTTGAAATATTTTTTCAATTATTCATTACTTCTCTTGTAGTTTATTTCCTTGTTTCCTTTCCTCACTGGGCTATTTTTCCCTGTTGGAACCCTTAGGCTTATAGCATCCTGCTTTTCCAGCTAGGGTTGTAGCAAAAAAATTATAATAATAATAATAATAATAATGATTGTTTATTGTAAATGTCTTTTTATCAAAATTACAAAATATCTGTCAATACAGTATATGAGAGAGAGAGAGAGAGAGAGAGAGAGAGAGAGAGAGAGAGAGAGAGAGAGAGAGATTCAGTTTTTACAACAGGTATATGTGTGCATTTTCTTTTCAGTAATCTACTTCTATTGCTATATCATACTATGATTAATTGTTTTTTATCATTATTACAGTACAGTACAGCACATATATTTTGTATCATAATTAAAAATCTAATGTTAGGATACAATAAACAATTTATAGAAATTTGCATATAGAGAGGGTATTCATGCAATTATTATTTTTATTATTACTAGCTAAGCTACAACCCTAGTTGGAAAAGCAGTATGCTACAAGCCCCTAGGCTCCAATAAGGGAAAATAGCCCAGTGAGGAAAGAAAAGGAAATAAATAAACTATATGAGAAGTTTAACAAATGGGCATACAGCATAGTATCAAAGGGCCTAGGGTGGAGTTGGATTCAAGGGCCGCCTCCACTGATCAGTTTTTATCAGAGTCCAACAGCAGATCTCACGCTTTTCGCACAAGATCTCCTTCTCAAGAATGCAATAATGGAGGTAAAGTGTTTAAAGTTTCATGGTCGCTTATTCAGCGTGCCAAAGAAAGACTCCAACAAATGAAGAGTCATCTTAGATCTGTCTCGTTTGAATACATACATTCAATGCGACAAGTTCCATATGCTGACCGTCTCGCAGGTACGGACCTTACTTCCCCGTGGGGCCGTCACCACCTCTATAGATCTTACAGACGCTTATTATCATGTTCCGATAGCACGACATTTTCGTCCTTTTCTAGGGTTCAAGCTAGGCAAACGGGCATACACCTTCAGAGTGATGCCGTTCGGTCTCAATATCGCTCCCAGAATATTTACAAAGTTGGCGGAGACAGTGGTCCAGTAGCTGAGAACTAAGGGAATACAGTTGGTGGCCTATCTAGATGATTGGCTTATTTGGGCCAACGACAACAAGGAGTGTCGCGAGGCAACAGACAAAGTAATAAAGTTTCTGGAACACTTAGGGTTCCGAGTAAAATTTCAAAAAGTCCCGCCTGATTCCAGCGTCATGCTTCCAGTGGTTGGGTCTACATTGGAACCTGACCACCCACAAGCTGTCGATTCCTGCAAAAAAGAGGAAAGAGATAGCAAAGAACACGAAAAGATTTCTCAAGGACAAAGTAACCTCTCGGAGAAATCAAGAACAGATCTTAGGTTCACTCCAATTTGCTTCCGTAACAGACGTTCTACTGAAAGCCAAATTGAAGGACATCAATCGAGTTTGGAGGTCCAGGGTAAACAACCAAAGTCGAGACAAGGTTTCTCGGATTCCATCTATCCTAAGGAAAAGACTTCACCCATGGACGAAGGTCAGGAACTTGGCAAAGTCGGTACCTCTTCATTTCCCTCCGCCGGCATTAGTAGTCCATACGGACGCCTCCCTAAGAGTTGGGGGGGGGGGTTACTCCCCATTCGAAAAGGTCCAAGGTTTGTGGTCAGTTACTTTCCGTCAGTTGCACATCAATATTCTAGAGGCCATGGCGGTGTTCTTGACTCTAAAACAGCTCTGTCCGTCAAAGAATCAACATATCTGATTAATTCTAGACAGCGCAGTGAAAGTTCACTGCATCAACAGGGAAGGTTCCAAATCAGGTCACATAAATCAGGTGATGATTGCAATATTTTCATTGGCAACAAGGAACCATTGGCGGGCGTAAGGAACGTAGTCGCCAATGCACTTTCACAGACAACCCCGCTGGAGTCGGAATGGTCCCTGGACCAAGAGTCATTCCATTGGATTTGCCAGAAAGTTCCGGATCTTCAAGTGGATCGATTCGCCACAGAATTAAATCACAAACTACATGTTATGTAGCCCCCAACCTGGACCCTCTGGCCTATACCACGGACGCCATGTCCTTCGACTGGAACACCTGGCAGAGGATTTACCTGTTTCCTCCTATAAACATGCTGATGAAAGTTCTGGACAGACTCAGGACTTTCAAAGGACAGATTGCTCTAGAGGCTCCCAATTGACCAAAAAGCAACTGGTTTCCTCTCTTGGCGGAACTGGGACTCCGTCCTTGGTGGATCCCCAACCCGAAGTTAACGCAAACAGTACAAACTCACAATGTGTCAGCTTCCTCAAGAATTCTGAGTGCCCTAACTTTATGGACTTCATGAAATTTGCAGCACAGAAGGATGCTGATATCGATCCTCTTAACACATTGTTCCTGGAGTCGGACAAGAGGAATTCCACCCTTCGGCAATATGATTCTGCTGTTAAGAAGTTAGCGAAGTTTTTTAAAGACTCGGATGTTCAGACGATGACTGCCAATCTGGCGGTTACCTTTTTCAGAACTTTGTTAGAAGGGGGACTAGCGGCCAGTACTATTACCACGATTAATTCTGCTTTGAAGAAAATATTTCAGTTCGGGTTCAATATTGACCTTACGGATTCGTATTCTTCATCTATCCTCAAAAGCTTGTGCTAGGCTAAAACCAGCAACTCGTCCACACGTGGTTTCTTGGTTTCTAAATGATGTCCTTAAATTGGCTTCTGGTACTGATAATGACTCATATTCTTATATAACGATTCTTAGAAAAACGTTATTCTTGGTAAGTTCAGCTTCAGGAGCCAGAATATCTGAACTCTCGGCGTTATCTGGAGAGCCAGGTCACATTGACTTTTTTCTGGTGAGGTCTTACTCTCTCCAAATAGATGATTCTTAGCAAAGAATGAGGATCCCCAGAATAGATGGACCCCGTGGAAGATTGTCCCACTTTCTCAGGATCTCTCCTTGTGCCCTGTTAACACTGAAAGCTTATTTGAATAGAACTACTAATACGTCTTCAGGCCCTTTGTTTATTCGAGACCATGGAGGAACTATTTCCTTGAAAGGAATTAGGCAGCAGATTCTTTAGTTTATCAAGCAAGCCAATCCTGCTTTAGTCCCATATGCCCATGATATCCGAACAGTGGCAACATCAGTTAATTATTTCCATCACATGAATTTTGAAGAATTTAAAAGATACACAGGCTGGAAATCACCAACAGTCTTCAAACGCCACTATTTGAAATCTTTGGAGGCCCTTAAGCTTGCAACAGTGGCAGCAGGGAAGGTAGTTCCTCCGGATATAGCGGAACCATTATAACTAGGTCCTATCTTCTTATTTCTTTTTTTTCTTTTAGTGCCTTGTCTCCTTATAAGGAGCGGTCCGTCACCTGCCTTGCCTACTCTCCCTACCGTACCTTTGCCATTCATTTGGTTATCACCCTACTCCATGGTTATGATATATATAATTCATTTATGTTTTTTCTTGATATAATTGAACATCTCATGATCTTTGTTTGTTAAGAGTCTTCCCAATAATTTTTTAACTTTTAATTTTGGGTCTCTGACTGAGTATTGTACTTTAAGAGATTAATAGTTTAAGATTTGTTATTAAACTCTCTTAATTCAAAATTCTATTTTATTTCAGTTCCTTACCTTTGTGTGTGTTCCCAAGCGTTAGGACCAATTCTCTGTTATTATTTCACAGAGCGACACAGGTCGAGCACAGAAAAGGGATTTTGACGAAGGAAAAATCTATTTCTGGGCGAGGGACCTGTGTCGCCCAGTGAATCCACCCCCTTTTTTTCCCTCACCCTAGGCTGGTCCAAGCTTGGGGTGCTAGTAGGAATGAGGGAAGAAGTGTGGGAAGGAGTAGGGGTGGGGGGAGGGTAGTCATAGTAGAGGGAAGTAGTCGGATGTAGAACGGCACCTCTTAGTATCGGGGGATATTGAGGAAGGAGAGGACTAACTGGTAAGGGACCTCTGGTCGTGGTTCTAACACGCCCCAGTTACTGTACCAACACTCAATTAGAGTGAGCGAGCTGGGTTTATTCCTGGCATTCCATGCAACTTTTTTCTCTGGTATATTTAGCAGTATTTATACCTTAGAAATGGCGACACAGGTCCCTCGCCCAGAAATAGATTTTTCCTTTGTCAAAATCCCTTAATTAGGTTATATTGACAAATAAAATTTCAGGGTACTAAAAAAGTACAGTACACCAAATAAACTACGGCATTATTAAGTGGTAAAAGTGACACTTCCAATGTTTGAGGTTTCCAGTTTTCAGATTCCGATAAAATCAAGCACATATGAAAATTCATTACGATTTACCATACATTCCATATAACAAAACATACACTTTTTCAAATACCAATAAAGTAAAGCCACAATTGTATAAAAAAATTTAAGCATACAGTACATTAATCTTACCTGTTCTACAGCCCTTCCTGGAGACTGAAATGATTGCATCGAGACAGGAATGTTTTCTTTATCATCATTAGGCTGTGAATTTCCTCGAGCTGATGTAGGAGGGGTTATTATGCCTGGAGGTTTACGTCCCATTATTAGAGGAAAACAGTTTAAGCCTGTCTTTTCCATGACTTCTGTTAGGACTCTCTCAATGTACAAACAATGATCACGAACCTATAAAAAAGACAATTATGAAATTAAAGCATATTTTTAAATAAAGATAGGAAAAATCATTATATTACACATTAAGGGGTGTGACTCAGCTCCATTAAAACAATGTTATTTTGGGGTTATTTAAAACTCCTATTACTTTAGATTTACCATTTTTTTTTATTCAAAAACCATTTAAAGGTTAATTTTATATACTCAAAGTTTTACGTTGAAAATTATCTTAGCATTTACATTTTTTTTTTTACATATTTTATCAATGTATAAAAGTCAGTTTCAAAGGTGGCTATTTTTCATATGGAAGTTTTCCGTTCTTTTTTTCTAAAAGTGAACTTATAGATTGTAGACTATAAAATTACCTAGCTTCTCATATTTCAATGACAAAAATCGATCAATATTAAAAAAAAGTTGTAGTAATTTTTTTCTCTAAAAAATTCATGTTTTGAATTGGGCTTCAAAAGACTAATTGAACAGACTTTTAGCAGTAATTTTCATCACCACTGGGGATCATGAGGACATAATTATCATATTTCAAGGTTATTTACTAAGCAGTGGCGAGTCCATTCCCTCAAATCCCAAAATATCACTCCCGACTCATAAATATATACACATGTACAAAATGCCCACCACAAGACCAAGACGTGGCTAGCATAATACATTCTCATCCATGGATTTTTATGGGCAAATTTAACATTCTTGGCATATCTAGTTATCATCTCTGAGTCTTTATTAGCATAATCACACACCTTGAAGAGACCTGCCGCAAACATTTACTGATGAATACCATACCATAGAGAACATAAAAAAATGATAATCTATTCCAAAGGAAATCATAGAAAATGGTGAGATTACTGTATAAGGGATAATAAAATAAATAGCTTTCCTAGGACTTTTTAAGAAAAAGTAAATAAATTGGTACCCAGGTCAGAAAAGGGTTACATACAGGACCAGACACACTTGTGTTAATATATAAAAAAGAATTTTAGGTAATAAAACAATTTATAGTCAATAAAACATATTTGAAACATGAAATATAGACATTCTAATAGCAAAATAGGCAATAATCTGAATTTTCTACACTGAACATATGAATAATAGTTCCATAACCTTGGAAGGAAATTAAAATAAATTATAAAACAATAACCAGACTACTGTCAATCTTCTAATTAAGGAAATGCTAAGACTAAATCCAATTATATTCATTATTTCGATACTTACCTGGTGTTTACTGTTCTTCACTTTCCAATCTCTAACATAAACAATGAAAATAATTCTCTTCCTCTCAAACTGTCACCATCTTGTGTATTATTGCTTCAGCAATGCTACCTGTGGTGCTCTATAATAAACAATATTGGTCATGGGATGCCCCCCTCAAAATTTGGAAGTTGCACTTGAACCTAATTAACCTCTTGACATCATTAAAAAGTGGGATGGATGGGTGAATTTGGTGAACACCAGGCAAGTATAGTACAGTAATCCCTCATAATATCCAAGTTCACTTATTGCTCCCTCAGCATATATAGGATTTATGAATATACTGTATGTAAATCTACACCACAGGCTTCTCTTTATATTTTGGGTTTCTAAGGGCAAATTTTATATTTTTCAAATTTGAATTATTTTTTCCTGAACATAGTTATTTTCGGGTCTACAAATTAATAAATCAAATTACAGTACATATGTAACTTGCAATCTCACATATTGTGCGACCCCTAAATTTTCACCCAGGAAACCGATTCTATCATGTACCTCGTGTATCTCAAGTTCCTTTGTTAAGACCAAATTAAAACTACAAATTTTTTATTCAATAGGTATTTTTCCTGGCTATACAAACCTGAGTTATTTATGTGGGTTTACTACGACCAGAAAGAAGGAAAAGGTACCTAACTGGTAGTTATATACAGTAATAGGTTACTAGACAACTTCACTTTTGGACAGTGTTACGTGCTGCTGCGAGACACACTTCACTGTATTCTGTTCAAAACTTGTGGGGTGCATGAGGTGGGAGTTTTGCATAAAGGTCTCAAGTTTGTATACAAATACTGTAATACAAACTGCATTAAAAATTGTAGTTTGTTCCTAAGCAGAGACAAACTTCCGAGTCATTTATATCATAATTATCATCAATTGCTAAGCTACAGCCCTAGTTGGAAAAGCAGGATGCTATAAGCCCAGGGACCTCAACAGGGAAAATAGCCCAAGGAGGAAAGGAAACAAGTGAAAATAAAATATTTCAAGAGCAGTAAAAACATTAAAATAAATATTTCCTAAATAAACTATAAATACTTTAACAAAACAAGAGGACGAGAAATTAGATAGAATAGTGTGCGCGAGTGTACCCTCAAGCAAGAGAACTCTAACCCAAGACAGTGGAAGACCATGGTACAGAGGCTATGACACTACCTAAGACTAGAGAACAATGGTTTGATTTTGGGGTGTCCTTCTCCTAGAAGAGCTGCTTACCATAGCTAAAGAGTCTCTTCTACCCTTACCAAGAGGAGAGTAGCCACTGAACAATTACAGTGCAGTAGTTAACCCCTTGGGTGAAGAAGAATTGTTTGATAATCACAGTGTTGTCAGTTGTATAAGGACAGAGGAGAATATGTAAAGAATAGGCCAGACTATTCAGTGTATATGTAGGCAAAGGGAAAGAACCATAACCAGAGAAAGATTCAATGTACTATAACCACAGAGAAGGATCAAATATACTACTGTCTGGCCAGTCAAAGGATCCTATAACTCTCTAGCGGTAGTATCTCAACAGGCAGCTGGTGTCCTGGCCTACCTACTACCTACTTCCTTAGGTGGATGGAAGTTGTCCAGAAGACACCTCAAGCTCTTTATCACAAAATAAATACCAGATAATCAAATAAATAAAATATATAAATTACAAGTTCGGCCGGTTCGTGAAGAGCACGGCCTAAGTCATGACCTATGTAGAGATAAAAGAACTGGTATCAACAGATTGTCAACATATTAAAACATAAAGAACAAAGAGTTATTCTTCCTTACATTAGGGTGTGGTCAACAAGAGTACTCCTATAGTAAAACCATTCTGTCGTGGCCGCTGAGATGTTTTCTGACCCACTGTACAGCGTACTCGTGTCAAAATAATTCAACCACTTTAAGGGAAAATGAACAGAGTACTTAGAAACGATCCATCTACACTGAGTGAAACTGATAAAGCGTAGCCGCTTTATGACAGATGTCCTTCCCTTTTGACTAATCTCAAAGGATTAACCAGAGGTTAAATCACGGCTCTCTCTCTCTCTCTCTCTCTCTCTCTCTCTCTCTCTCTCTCTCTCTCTCTCTATTCTTGCCGAGCATAATATATATTTCATAAGGTAAGGTTTTCACTTTTATAATGATAATTAGAACCAGCTATATATATATATATATATTTTTAAATTGTAACCACAGGCTATTTGCCAGGTTTATCCTATCGACTTAATAAGACTGGCAGAAGGAAGTTTTAAATTTGATTAACCAGTACATCTTGAAGGTCACAAAAAGTAATTTATCAGGCAAAGATCAGCGAGCCATATTTAATTCCCTGAATGGTAAACTTTATATATATATATATATATATATATATATATATATATATATATATATATATATATATATATATATATATATATATATATATATATTATGTGTGTGTGCCTGCAAGAAAAGACATTAAGCAAGCTATTATTGTAAAGATGATGTTATTTAGCCGATCTTATGCCAGCAAGTAGCCTACAGTTGTAAGGAAAGGGTAAAGGGTAGTTGGATACTCGCCCCTGTATAAGTGTTAATCTTTTAATCTGCCTTTATAGTTGTTTTCAAAGGTTTTCGACTTATCTCTAAACAGTGATTCCCTCAAGGAAAAATGAACTAAATGTTTACGCTTGTACACGATACCTTCTTGGAAACAGCTCTTCTCAGCGGCCACCACCGAATGGTTTGACTATAGGTCAACTGCTTGGGGAAGGTAGATATGAGCTGATTTTGATCCACTTTTCATACCCTTACAACGCAGAGGATAACTGATGCCGTGACAAAGAGTTACAGTAATACTTTGAGATATGAGCTTAACAAATACCTATGTACTGGTTATGATCTGCAATAAAATGTGACATTATTATGGAGTTCTTACCTTCGAGACAGACGGTACCGGCTAACAGCGGTGTGTGCGGAGGAGGAGGGAGAGAGAAAGGGGAGGAAAGAGACTTGACGGCAACATGTTCGGTACGCTACACTTTTGTAACACTACGTAACATAGATTAAACCTTAAATTTAATTTAAATGAAATTAGCTTACTGTACACACACTTAAAACTAATGTTAATCTTACATTGCACTACAGTAAACTTAATTCTAATTTTGTTCTCATTTTCATTTTTTTACTTTTCCTCTTTTGGCTTGGCCCTCTTTGCCTCGCTTTCACTTTCACTTTTTTCCGGCATTTTTAAAAGGAACCTATCTAGGGATGTTTGCTTTTGTCTCCCCTTCAAAATGTTACGAAAATGACGTACACCAGTGTCGTCGCAAAAGGCTAACGCACGACCACACGCCAACTTGTCTGGGTGCCTTCCCCTCTGGATTCGGAAGGCTATTGAGGTTGCTCTCAATCTAGACCCTCCTCCATCCTAAGACCCAGAGCTTGTAACGTCAGTGGCGTTGCTACGTCCCTGGCATTCAAGAAACTACTCTGTGACGCAGATTCTGTTAGTGGGCATGTGGAAGCGTCAATCAACCTTCACGTCCCACTACCTGCTATGTGGAAGCGTCAATCAACCTTCACGGCCCACTACCTGCTAAGATGTAATCACAAGAACATGGAGACCTTTGTGGAAGCGTCAATCAACCTTCACGGCCCACTACCTGCTAAGATGTACAGTAATCACAAGAACATGGAGATCTTTTCCATCGGTCCTGTGGTGGTCGCATAACAAATGGTCTAAACACCTCAGGCTCCTTGATGGACAAGTAGCAGAGGGTTGAGGGCTGAAGTTACCTGCATTAGTCTGGGGTGAATGAGTAAGAATGACTGGCTCCTTTATTCCTTTCACCTTCTCCCCTCTGGGGAAAACAGCTCCACAAGCCTCAGCATAGCTGACCTCACCTTGCTGCAGGTAAGACTCAGTTCCCTTGTGCCTCTTGAGTATAGAATAATACTTTGTTACGTCCCCAATACCTTTTTGAGGAAGGGGAACTGGGTAAGTCTTAAGAACAAAAGGTTTTGTACTCGAGTTTCTATGTTAAAGACAAGCCACACTGTTGGTTCCACTCACACACAAGTTTCTACAGGCCGCTATCAGTGCATTTCCTCATATCGGCACTTGATTTTAGCGAGGGTAGGGTCCCTTCTACTATCGATCACAGATCGAAATAAAGAGGACCCCGGGTCATGACCAAGGCCAGTTGGTGAGGACTTCCTCCCTCCTAAGAGTAAGTCACCCCTATAAATAGCGGAGGGTTTATATTTACGCCGGAACAAATAACAAATTTGTAAGTAATTTTCATTTTTCCTAGTATACAAACCTGGAGCAATTTATAAAAATTGGCCCGCCACCCTGTCCTCCGAGAAGTCCTGCCATAAAGCAAAGTGGTTACTCAGCCGAGAGGTGTGAGTGAGCGGGGTAGCCAGTCTACCCCATCCCCCACCAGCTAAGTAGCAGATGGGGTTGTTATCCCTCACTAAAATTATCATGGCTTATCTTTCAGCTACGCCGAAAGTATACCCATATAAATAGCTCCAGGTATACTAGGAAAAATACAAATTACTTACAAATTTGTTATTTTCCTTATTTTTCTTCTAATAAAAAATTATTCCAGCATAATAGTCGCATTTCAAAATCTTCACCTTTTTTCATAGCAAGAGAGAGAATTTTTCATATGTAGTAACTGTAATGCAAATGTGACAAATTCGAAAATAATTTGTATTTTTCCTAACCATACAAACCTTAGCTATTTACATTGGGTTTACCTTTTAGCGTAGCTGAAATGACAAGCCAATAGTTTTTAACGAGGGTTAATTACCCCCGCGCTAGTTAGTGGGGGGTAGGGGAAGGGTAGCTTCCTACCCCTACCCCCCCAAACACCGGTGATTTGCTTCACTTCACTTAGAGGTAGGACTTGACTTGGGGGCCAGGGATGGCGGGCAAATATGTGTAAATAGCTAAGGTTTGTATGGTTAGGAAAAATACAAATTATCTTCGAATTTGTCATTTGTTCCGTAACCGAAATACAAACCACGCTATTTACATTGGGTGACTTACCCCTTAGGAAGGCTGGAAAGTCCCCAGCCTTACTGACTTTGGCTTTGCCCGGGGGCTCAATCCCTCAGTGAGCAGCACTTGAGAAAAGGAGCCCCTGCACCTCACAAGTTCCTTGCATCGCTAGGAACGAGTGGCCTACATAAGTGGTGTGTGGAGGAAAGTGTGACTCGTCCTATGAAGTTGACCTTGAGAAGTTTAGATAGGAATCTAGGATAGGACGTTCCCAATACCACCTCGTCAAGGTATGGGGGACGCAACAGTATTAAGCTTAATACTAGGAGCACAAAGAAGCATGGGTTACCTGCAGAGGTCAAGGTCAGCTATGCGAGGACCCGGATGCTGCTTCCCCAAGAGAGGGGAGAATGAAGAAAGAAGTAAGGGTCAGACATACTCTTTCATTCACGCAGACTAAAACCGGGTAACAACGCCCTCAACCTACTGCTACTTGTCCATAAAGGAGCCTCAGGTTAGACCAGCTGTTGTGCAGCCACCACAGGGCCGATAGAAGACGTATCGAGGCTCCTGTGGGTCACGTCTTGCAGGTAGTGGGCTGTGAAGGTCGTCTGACCCTTCCAGACCCCAGCTTGAAGTACCTGCGTCACAGAGAAGTTTCTCTTGAAGGCCAGGGATGTAGCAACACCCCTGACATCGTGTGCCCTAGGGCGACGTGACGGAGGAGGGTCTGGATTCAAGGCATGGTGGATAACCCTTCGAATCCAAGCTGAGATGGTGTTCCTGGTGACCCTCCTCTTAGTCCTGCCTGTGCCCACAAACAAAGCTCGCACTTGAGGACGGACTGCAGCCGTTCTCTTCAAGTAGTGCCTCAGACACCTCACTGGACATAGTAGCAGCTGGTCTGGGTTGCTTGTTACAGAACGGAGACTCGCGATCCTGAAAGAGTCGAACCGAGGATCCGGCACTCCAGGATTCTGAGTCTTGGCTACAAACTCAGAGACGAACCTGAACGTTACCTCCCCCCATCCCCTTGAATGGGCGATGTCGTACGAGAGACCATGAAGTTCACTAACCCGCTTGGCCGAAGCCAAAGCGAGTAGGAAAGCCGTCTTCCAAGACAGGTGGCGATCGGAGGCCTTGCGTAATGCTTCGAAGAGAGGTCTCTTAAGAGCCCTGAGGACCCGAACCACGTTCCAAGGAGGAGGTCTCACTTCCGACTGGGGGCAGGTAAGCTCATAGCTACGTATGAGTAGAGAGAGTTCTAGCGAGGAAGAAATATCCATGCCTTTCAGCCTGAAGGCCAAGCTTAAGGCTGAGCGATAGCCTTTCACTGCCGAGACAGAAAGGCGCATTTCCTCCCGCAGATAAACGAGGAAGTCCTCTATTGCTAGAATAGTGGCATCGAGTGGAGAGATACCCCTCCCACGACACCAACCACAAAAGACTCTCCACTTTGCCTGGTAGACTCCCTCAGAGGACCTTCCCAGGTGCCGAGACATTCTCTCCGCAACCTGTTGCGAAAAGCCTCTCTCCGTGAAGAGACGCTGGATAGTCTCCCGGCGTGAAGCCGAAGCGAGGCCACGGCCTTGTGAGGGACGTCGGAGTGGGGTTGTCTGAGAAGCTCGTGTCGTGGAGGAAGTTCCCTCGGGAGCTCCGTCAGGAGCTGCAGAAGGTCCGGGAACCATTCCGCGTGATGCCATAGCGGAGCTACCAGAGTCATCGAACAGTTGACCGATAGTCTGGTCCTGTTGAGCACCCTTCTCATCAGACAGAACGGTGAGAAGGCGTACACGTCGATGTTGTCCCACTGTTGCTGGAAAGCATCTCGCCAGAGTGCCTTGGGGTCCGGGACTGGGGAGCAGTACAGAGGCAGCTTGAAGTTCAAGGCTGTCGCGAACAGGTCCACAGTCGGGGAACCCCACAAAGTCAGGACTTTGTTGGCTATCTGAGGATCCAAAGACCACTCGGTACTCACTATCTGCGAGGCCCTGCTCAGACTGTCGGCGAGCACATTCCTCTTGCCAGGAATGAAGCGAACTGATAGTGTTATCGAGTGGACTTCGGTCCACCTCAGAATCTCTACTGCAAGATGGGATAGCTGCTGCGAAAAAGTGCCTCCCTGCTTGTTGATATAAGCCACTACCGTGGTGTTTTCGCTCATCACCACCACGGAGTGACCCGCCAGGGTCCGTTGGAACTGCTGAAGAGCCAGAAAGACGGCCTTCAATTCTAGCAGGTTGATGTGCAGTCACTTTTCTGATTCTGACCAAAGGCCTGAGGCCCTCTGGTTCAGAACGTGCGCCCCCCACCCTTCTTTTGACGCGTCCGAAAACAGAGTCAATTCCGGGGGGAGGACGAGAAGACTCACTCCCTTCCGCAGGTTCTCGTCAACCAGCCACCACCGCAAGTCCGTCCGTTCCAAAGATCCCATCGGGATCAGAATGTCCGGAGAATCGGATCCTTGATTCCACCAGGACTTGAGCCGCCATTGAAGGGATCTCATCCTTAGGCGGCTGTTTGGAACCAGACGAGCCAGGGAGGACAGGTGACCTGAAAGACACAACCACGACTGGGCGGGGAGCTCTTCTCGCCTGAGGAAGGGTTCCGCCACCCTCCTCAGCCTTGCTATCCAGTCGTCTGATGGAAAGGCTTTGTGGAGATTGGTGTCTATCAGCATGCCTAGATAAACCAGTCATTGGGACGGCTGCAAAGAGGACTTCTTGAGGTTTACCACGATCCCCAGATCCTGGCAAAGACCTAGAAGCCTGTCTCGGTGCCGAAGAAGGGTCGACTCCGAGTCTGCTAGGATCAGCCAATCGTCCAGATAACGAAGGAGACGAATGCCGTTCCTGTGCGCCCAAGATGAAATCAGGGTGAACACTTTGGTGAACACCTGAGGAGCTGTGGAGAGACCAAAACACAGCACCTTGAACTGGTAAATCTTGTCGTCTAGGCAGAATCTTAGGTACTTCCTGGAAGACGGATGGATTGGGATCTTGAAGTACGCGTCCTTTAGATCCACTGTGCACATGAAGTCTTGTGGTCTCACCGCAAGTCTGACCGTGTCCGCTGTCTCCATGCTGAACCGGGTTTGCTTGACAAACCCGTTCAGAGCCGAGAGGTCGATGACAGGTCTCCAGCCTCCAGACGCCTTCTTTACAAGAAAGAGTCGACTGAAGAAGCCTGGGGATCCGTCGACGACCTCCTGGAAAGCACCCTTCTTTAGCATGGTCTCTACTTCGGCCCGAAGTGCCAGCCCCTTTGCCGACCCCGTGGCATAGGAGCTCAACGACACTGGATTCGCTGTCAGGGGAGGTTGAGATGTTGTGAACGGGACGCGATAGCCTTGGCCGATCACTGAAACCGTCCAAGCATCGGCCCCGTGTTGCTGCCACCTGCGGACGCATCTCTGAAGGCATCCCCCCACAGGTGGACACGCAGGGGGACTGCCACCCCTAGGGTTTGCGGCCGCGGCCGCTACCCCTAGGAGTCTTGCCTCCCCTGGAGGACTTGCCGCCCCTCTTGACCTTGGCTGGAAAGGGCTGGGGCTTAGACACCACTTTCATAACTGCGGGTGCCTGTTTCGGAGCCTTACGAGGCTGCTGCTGCTGTTGCGGCGGAGCTGGAGGCTTATAGGGCCGAGCTGTAAGGGGCCTATGGAGGAGGGAGTCCGGGCTAGATTTCCTCCACCTCTCAGCCATTCGCTCCATGTCCTGTGGCTCGAACAGATTCTCCCCAAGAAGGGAAGCATGTCTGAGCCTACACACATCCACGGCGGGGACCTTCGGATGGAATCTCTCGGTCACCGCATCGCGCCGCTTCAACACCGAGTTGACCCACAGGGTGGTTACCTGGTGCGCCAAGAACTCGATGGAACGGGTGCCCGAGAGTAAGAAGGTCTCCAGGGCCTTCCTATTGGTCTCCTTAGACAAGTCCTCGGAGCGCAATAGGATGCCCAGAGTTCCTAGCCAAAAATCCAACCACGAAGTGGCCTGCATGGCGCACTTCGCGACCTTCTCATGGCTCAGGATCTCCGACGCCGAGAACGACACCTGCCGGGCAGAGAGCTTCTCAAGGGGAACTCCCTTCGCCAGCTCCTCCACGGAGTGATGGAGAGGAAGAGCGAGACTGGACTCACCCAAGATCTCAAAATACCTCCTCTGCTGGAGACGAGGAGGAGGGATGAGTTTGTTCCCGGCAGAGGAACGACTGGAGGAGGCAAGAATCCCGAGCTGGGCGTTGGCCCTAGCTCTGGCACTCTTCAGACCCCGAGACCAGGGCAGAGCCGCACTGGACTTAGGGGCTTTCCGAACGTCGAACACTTCGTCCAAGTTAGTGTCCTTGCCTTCTCGGGGGGCGATCACGGGGTCCATGAGCCCGTTGAGTTGCCTCATCAGGCTCAGGACCTGCCAGAAGGCATGTTCAGATTCCTGCTTGATCTCCTCCTTGCGGGCTGGCAGCTAAGTCTCCTGTCCCCGGAATATCTTCCTGGGGTGAAGCGTGGACGTTCCCCCGGGGAGCCGCGGGTTCCTGGCGAATCCTCGAAGATGATTTCGGGATGGTCTTGGAGTCCTTGGATTCCCTCCTGGGAGGGATACAGGATCCCAACAAAGAGGTTTGAAGAGCCCCTTCCGCACGAGACGATTCTCCTCCATGAAGAGAAGGCTCCCCCATTGGTGCTGAGGGGAAGACTATCGCTTCACTGGACTCACCCGAGGACGGAAAAGCCTCGTCCACGGGAGAAGGAGAAAACGCTCGAGCAGGGGAAGGGGCCTTCCCAACAGACCTTTTAGGAACCAACTTTGCCCTGGGAGAAGTCACCACGAAATCCACTCCTCTCTTTCTCTTCAGCGTAGGTGAGGCAGCCGTTGGTTTGTTGCCCTGATCGGCGAGTGCTGGTTTCATTACCCTCACTAACGCCCGCATCAGAGGACCAAACCAAGTCTGTTGTTCCACGGACACAGAGTCCGAAATCCTCGCTGGAGGGAAAGGGATCGGGCGATCCTTCGGAGTGGACACCACTGGACCTGCCTGAAAAGAAAGAGGGGAAGAAAGACGCACTGACCTCTCTGAAGTGTCTTCCCTGTCCTGCACAACAGTCCTGCGTTTAGATGGAGGCGATTCAGAGCGCTGTCTGGGAACACGCGTTCCTGCTGCTATCACTGGCTGTGAAATTCGGCGCGAACGGTGGTCGCGCGAAGGCGAACGGTCGCGCAGGCAAGCAGTCGCGCGGGCGCGAGGGCGTACAGGCGAACGAGCGCGTGGGCGAGCCGGCGAACGAATGCGTTGGAGCGATGGCGAGGAAACGCGTTGCCGCGTGGGCGAGTGAGAACGTTCAGAAGGTCGCTGGCGACGTTGGTCAGGAGACCTGTAGCGCGAGGGAGAGCGATTGCGAGCAGGCGATCGATGGTGCGCTGGCGAACGCTGGTGCACAGGCGAGCGATGGCGCGTTGGCGCATGGTGACACGTTGGCGAGCGATAGCGCGTAGGTCGCGCAGGCGAACGATCGCGCGAGGGCGTGCTAGCAGAGGGCGATCCATGTCCTTCCAGAACCTCTGGGTGACGGCGCATTGGAGACCGCATGCGCGCAGGCGGTAAGTCACGCGGGCGATCCGGAGATCGCCGATGTTCAGGTGATCGCTGACGAGCAGGCGATTGTAGAATCGTCTGTGAACGCTGGCGAGCAAGAGGGCGACGCGTGAAATCCTGTGAAGGAACAGTCGGCGCGGCGCGTTCACGAACAGGAACAGGAAGCGCGTAGGCGCGTGGGCGAACATGTGCTTTAGAAACACGCGCTGGAGAACGCGGGCGATGTTGTGCAGGAACAAGCTGAGGATCACGAGAGCGCTCAGGAGACTGATGGCGTGCAGGGCACCCAACAGGGACTGCAGGATATTCAGAGACCACAGGGGAGCGCTGGCGAGCAAGAGGGCGATGATCCTCAGAAGAGCGCTGATGAACAGGAGAGCGCTGACGATCAGAAGAGCGCTGACGAGCAGGAGAGCGCCTGTGCGCTAACACTGCAGAAGGGCGAGCAGGGGAACGCTGGCGCGCTGAGCGCTCTTCAGGAGCAACAGGTTTTGAAGGATGTCCTCAGGAGAGCGCTGGCGAGAAGGAGGGCGAACACCAGGAGAGCGCCGGCGAACAGGTGAGCGCTGACGAGTAGGAGAGCATTGACGAGCAGGAGAGCGCTGACGAGCAGGAGAGCGCCTGTGCGCTAACACTGCACGTGTAAGGGAAGAATCCCTTTGCCCCGAAGGGACCGTTGCCCGTCGGGTGACGAGGTCCCCGGAAGGTGAAGTTCTAGCAGGAGTAGGAGACCGATCCCCAGAGAGGTCTAAAGAAGCTGGAGCTGTAGGCTGAATACGACGAGGAGAGTCCCCTTCGGAAGAAGAAGATCCAAAAAGGCGCCTCTTAACACCCTTATAAGAGGATGGGAGGCCCTTGCGACGCAGCGGACGGTGAGCCTTACGGCGAAGGCAGCCACGAGGAAGATCATCAGGACCCTCAGTCCTCCGAAGGGGAGTCTCAGTCAAGGCACTCCCCTTAGAGGGAAGCTGGACAGCAGACGAGCCCGTAGGACTCCCTTCCCCCTTCGAAGGATGTACGGAAGGGGGAGGAGAGCCGTCAGCACCAACATCCCCAACTGCACCTGCAGAGGATTGCCCCGCCCCGTCAGAGGCCTCTGCCACCACGACGTCGACGATAGACAGAGGGTCTACCTCTGCTATCACCGGCGACTGCTTAACGGCGGCCCCCAACTGGACAAGGTCAATCAGGGCAACCCTGGAGGGCAAGCCCTTAAGCCCCAGGGAAGCCCAAATCTGTAAAAGATCATCATTAGACAGTGATTCATCAATAACCTCCCCCGGAGGAGGAGGGGGAACCGCCCCGCTATGGGAGGCGACGCCCTCTCCCCCCACCCAAGGTCGGGAAACAGAACTAGGGCCTGCGCTACCACTCGGCCGACTCTCCTTAGGAGTCGAACAAGGGGGAGCTTCGGAGGAGGTTTGGGCGGCGAAAGAAGAGTCCCGAGAACCTTCCTCCTTCAAGGCAACCCCAGAAGGAGAACGGTCTCTCTTGGACTTCTTCTTACGCCGGCGGCCAAACCTCTCCCACTGGGAGGCAGACCACTCCCTGCACTCACAACACATATTTTCCTGATCACACCGTCGGCCTCGACACTGTGGGCAAAGGGTGTGAGGATCCGTGTCCGTGGCCGACATAAAGGTACCACAAGGGCGGCCGGCAATTCCAGGGCACGTACGCATAGCAATAATAAAGGTGGTCAATTTCTAACACACACACACGCTGTAGAGAAAAAGCAGAAAAAAGATTAAAGGCTGTCAACGAGGACGATGGACAGACACGTCTGTTCATCGCCGGAGCCAAAAGTGAAGTGAAGCAAATCACCGATGTGTGGGGGGGGGAGGGATAGCAAGCTACCCTTCCCCTACCCCCCGCTAACTAGCGCGGGGGTAATTAACCCTCGTTAAAAATTATTGGCTCGTCATTTCAGCTACGCTAAAAGGTAAACCCAAAGTAAATAGCGTGGTTTGTATTTCGGTTACGGAACAATTATATTTTTCATCACACTGTTAATGAAGTATACCATATCAATTATTACCAAGACATACAGTATGTATAAAACTTTTTATCATTTTTATTACTGGGATTTTTATACAAAGCATTTATTGCTGAATAGTTTACATGTGTTAGCTATAAAGTTGTCTTGTATATTTATTTGTTTTTCATTACTTCTCTGACATCTTGATCCAAGCAATGAGAGGCCAGTTAGCACACTCGTAGAATGTGTTCCATTGTTTGTAGCGTTGTCCCACATGGGCATTAAGTGTTAATTGCTAATACCCATTTGTGTTGGCTATCACCAGTTAAGCCCACTTTCACCCGTGCTCTGTTTAGGATTACCCGATCTTTACTGGTGAGGGTTGCTCCACTGGGCAGTGCTTCGTTTGGGCTGGGCAACACCTAATTAGATGGCTACTGGGTCGCTTTCCCACCATTTTTGTAGCCTGAGTAGCTGCCTAGATTGGTTCTAGTCTATCCAATGTTGCAAAGCTTTTGCAGTATTTCAGTCTTCACCTTTCTTAATGAAGATTAATACCTGGGGTTATTTATTTGTTTATTCTTTTCAGTTTTTGCTGGCGTTTCGCACGGGATATGGGTTGGTGAAATACTGGCTACTTTGTATAAAGATAGTAGAGGTTTTGACTTTAGGGTGCTAATAATAATCCGACATGACTTATTTAGCTTTGGGTTTACCTCATGCGCACGGCATAATCTTGCCCACACTGGTGCACAGTACTCCACAGTAAAGTAACAAAGAGCCAGGGCTGTTTGTCCCAGTCTCGGGTCTGTTCCTTGCCTGGTGTTGGCGAGTAAGCTGAGGCCGTTGTTCTTAGTTGCTATTTTATGTTTGGTTTTATTTGTGTACTCTTTAAAGGAGACCATTCTGTCAAGGGTGACACCTAAGTAGACTGGACAGGGGTGACTTTCCAGTCCTTTGTCCCCCCCATTCAATATTTAGCTTTCTGTTGGCCTGGTAATTGTTCAAGTGAAAAGCACACACTTGTGTTCTACTTGGATTGGCATTGAGATGCCACTTTCTGTAGTAGGGGGAGAGGGTAGTCAGGGCGCTTGTTAGTCTTTCTTCGATGGTGGTGGAGTCTAATTGAGTGGAAATGTACAAGTCATCTGCATATACTGTAAGTACTTGTGGATGTTTTGGTACTGCAGCTGGTCATCTGTATAGATGTTAAATAGCGTCGGCTGTAGCACTGATTCTTCTGGAAAACAGTTGTTCTGTATCCTCCATCTGATTTTCTGGCCATCCATTTCTATGAAGAATTGCTGATTGGTAAGCAATGATTCAATGATGTGGACTATGCATATCATGAGATGGAATAAAGAACAGAAGGTCAGAGAAGCACCATGAGACATGGAGGTAACAGGATGAAGACCAGTAGTAAGGCCCAGGAAATCATGGAAAAATGTAAAAGACTTCCTTGATAAAAGTTGAGGAAGATGAACTAGTTTCTAATCTAACCCCAGATAGGGAGAAGAAAACGAATATTTATGAGGATCCTGATTATGTTTTTGTATCAACCAAGAAAGCTTTTTAAACTTACAGGTTTTGACAGGATAACTCAAATACCTAACATACTAGGTACAATTTCTTGCATTATTTAAATAGTACAATACATCCACTCAGACAATAAATAACCTTATTTCCTTCAAAATTTTGCAAAGAAAAACAAAGTGCCATACCTCCTTAAAATGTAAATATAATGAGCGTTGGCTTTCTTGCAGACTATCTGGAGCAGATGCCCTGGGTATACTTTTGGTCCCATGAACATCGCTAACTGTTAAATCATTGCCACAGCTTATAATTTTTAGACCTGGAAATATAAATATAGTTTGTAATTAATTTCTAAAATAGATAATACATATCTAGAAGTGTATACATGTCATTAAATGTTATCAAAATGTTCATCGCACTATAATATAATAGATTTAATGACTATTACATAATTTCTTAGGGTCAAGGTGATTTTTTACCATGCAATCTTACAGCTTACCACTACTGTTACATTATCTTTACTGTACTTCATTTATAAATATAGTATCAATGTTCAATAAGATTTACTGACAGCCAAAAGAGCTAGAAGGAACTATCATTATGTGGTCGCTTTGCAGGTCATTTCAAATATTTAAAAAAAGTCTGACAATATAACAAATATAATATAATAACAAATCAAATCTAAATATCTTACCACTGTAAAATAAAGCTTCAAAATCAGGATCTGGTGAATTCTCCATCAACATTCCCTTTGCTTGCTCACTGTAGTAAGTTATTTTTGGTGTCTTAGCTCTTACAACTTTAACAAACCTACAATGTAAATTAAACTTATGTTAATCACCACCAGTTTTCCTTCTAATTTCCTAAGCATGGAAAATTATCATTGTATTCAGGAAAGTGTTCTACAGTATCATGATAAATATTGAAAAAACAGCTATCACATTTTAAAAATAAGTTATAGTTTTCCTAGCTACACATGCCTGTGTCTTTTAAGTAGGAGTATGACTTCAGCATAAAGCTGGGACTACCGTCAAATCATTAACAAGAGAGAGTAATACCTCAAAGATCAAACACCCCCTAACTAACAATTTAGTGATCAAACAACTTTGAACTTGTATAGGCCAGGATGAACAATGCAACAATGACAAGGGTGACTGACCCAGTTTGACAATTCAGACCAGCAAGATATTTTGCTATTAAGTTTTGAATTAAAGGCTTAAGATAGAGACGGCTGACGAAATCTAACTGAGGCCTTTTGCGTCAATAGGTGTGGGAGGAGATGATAATGATGTTGAAGACTTTCTTAATATTCCGTAATTAATTTTAATGTTTTTTATTTCTGCATATCCATACACAATGGCAAAAGAGGAGGAAGAAACATGCCCTTGTTCAGTGATCAATAAAATGATGGAAAAATAGGCCGAGTTACACAATTTTGTAGAAAAATATCATCCAGATTAGGCAATGGAAGGCAAAGCAGGCAATCTTTATAATGATAATACATCAAATCATTTCATGAAAATCTTAAAGCTGAGGCATAAACAATTCTCTCTTAATCAGTTTTTAGTCTACAGTGTTATTCACTATCCAAATGTGCCCGTGCATCATCAACTCAGAAGCTGTGCCCCCTTTCTTGTTGACATTCTATATGATCTTGGTGTTATAGCTTATCAACACTACTGAGGTCCCTCTCAAACATTGTTGGGATGCTTGTTGTGCAAGAAACGCAATTTGTTTTCCATCAGGTTGCGTATGTGCCATTCTTATTGACCAAACCCCTGAAGTGACTAGGTCCTCCAGGTGTACGGCCCACCCCTGTTTGGATGAGTTCGAGAACAGAAGCATCTCTGGAGGTGGAGAGTTGAAAGGAATTTCTCTGTAAAATTTTCGTCGTATAGCCAACATGCAAGATCTTCGCGAACTTCCTGTCCCAATGGAACAAGATGGGATATTGCTCGATGCAAATATCCTTTGTAACAGACTACAAACCTCCGAGAACAAACACTAGTATCTTTTTTGAAGAATTCAGTGCATTCATTGAGATGATTATCATGGAGAAAAATTAATTATTATTTTTGAGACTTCAATTTTTGGATATATGACGCATCAAATCCTGACGCTTTGGCATTTAGTGAATTATCAATACCATATCGACTAATGAATAATGTTGACTGTCCAACTACATTAATTGGGCATAGGTTTGACCTAGTTTTGAGTATTGGAATGAATAATATTGTATCTGATATAAATGTTGAAGAGAAATGTACTATCTCCCCAGTGCACAAACTTCTTACGTTTAGTCTACCACTGCAGAAACATGCAATAGTAAAGAAAATAAACTTTAGACATAAATAAAAGTTTTCTCCTACCGTATCTATTGACGAAGTTACAAAGAAAATAAATGATACTATCAACATTACCTGTGATCATGATAACCGTCTGTTGGGAGCTGTGTGTGTTAACTGTCTTACAATCACTTATAATAAAGTGAATAAAAGTGAATATGATACCATGCGCCCACCGATGGAAAAGACTATATCTGTTAAAGACCAATCTCCTTGGTTTGACGGAGAGATTTTAGTGAAGAAGAGGGAAAAGACGTAAAAAAAGAAAGTGGGATCGGTTAAAAACTGAAAGTACAGGTAGTGCTCGACTTACGAAATATGTGACTTATGACGATTCGACTTTACGACCATTTTTTCAGGGTGATGACGTCACAAGTCTATCGGAAATAGTACGCTAATAGGACGAGTATTTCCTTGGAAATAATTGATGTTCTTGTATAAAAATAAACTGATTTATCTTGGTAAATTATCACTTTCTTTTATTGATAATATACGGTATCTTATTTTCAGTAAAAAGTACATTACAAAAAGTTTTAATATCTGTCGAGTTCATAACATATGTCTGGTGACGCCATATTACCGACAGAAAGCGACCGGGCAACACAGTGATTTCCTTCCAATAGGTTAACGATTAATACTGGTATTCCCATTATCAAAATATCAAGTAACAATACAAAGTATTTTGTGGGTCTGTATCGGTTATCATGAGTATTGCGTAATATAAATTTGAATACGATAATTTTATTCAATCTCTGATAATAGATCGATATTTATCTAAAGGACGTACACTAATAGGACAAATATTTTCTCAAAAATATATTTCCTTTTAGGTTATGAAAATGAAATACTCTTGCTCGATAAGTTAGTATTTTCTTTCATTTCAAGTAATCTTGTTATAGTATTCCCATGATCAAAATACCAAGTAACAATATCAGGTATTTTAGTGGTCTGTATTAGTAGTTATGAGAATAGTACTACTTACCGTAACTTTAAGAAAAAATCTGATGACATCATATTTCTTGCGGAAGGTGAATGGCAAATCAAGTGATTTCCATTTGATGTTACTAATATTCCCATAATCAAAACATCGAGTACTGTTACAAAGAATTTCTAATAATGTTCAAAGAACAAAATACGGAGAGAGAGAGAGAGAGAGAGAGAGAGAGAGAGAGAGAGAGAGAGAGAGAGAGAGAGAGAGAGATTTTGAATAAGAAAATTACATAACGCTATGTGCGCATAATCGCAGTACGGTAGTGTGACCTTCAGATCAGCTGATGCCACCGAAAGTAGTAATTGTTGAATATTGAAATGCTCCCGAAACTGAAAAATAGCATACAAACATGCTTTGATAAACCACAATTAAACACAATAATTTCTAGTGAAATATGAAGGATTAATAATAAACTAAAATTCAAATGTTGTATGAAGCTTTAAAAATGAACTAGCCGTACGAATGCACGTACACACACAGAAAAAGAGAGAGAATATATTTGTATAGTTAATAACAATGGTTATAAATGAAGTATATGAAAACTATGATATCATGTAACATACTGGTGCTGATATAATATTCATCATCAACACATTTAAAATGAATTAAGAAATTATATAAACCATACGCCATTTGTATGTGCGCATTATCTGGATACGGTAGCGGGACCTTCACAATCAAGAGTAAAACAAAAAAGTTGGTAATTGTTGACTGCAAAAATGTTTCCAAAATTGAAAAATAGAATACAATAAGGATTTATTAGAGCATAAGATATACCATGGAACAAGAAAATTACCGTAAATAAAGATATACAGTAAGAAAATATATATAAAATATGACTTGGATGATTGCCAAATCATTACGCAGCTTAATAAATCTACGGAAACTTCACTTTTTTAATTCGACATACGTTGAAATCGACTTATAACGCGCTTCTCGGTCCCTATCTCCGTCGTAAGTCGGTGACTACCTGTACATGAGTAGAATACAAAATTGCTAAGTGTCAATAATAACTACCTACTAAGAAGGAAAAAGAGTGAATACTATAAGAGAAAGATCTGCGAAACAGCAACAAACACAAATAAGTTACTGTATATCGTCTCCTAAATGGTGTAATGGGAAATGTAAACGAAAAGAAACTACCTGATGGATACAGTGACCAGGAACAAGAAAATAATTTTCTAGTATTCTTTAAAAACAAAATTGAAAATATAACCAGATCATTTGTAAATACTCAACATCAGATTAGGACACACACAAAATTAATATGATTTAACAACATAACACAAGATGACATCACCAGGATTATCTGAAGTAATTGGAGAGAGAGAATTTTCTATATAGTCTAGCCGAAATAATAATGAGAAGAGCAAATGCAAGCATTGATGAATGTAGGTTTCCCAAATCTGAGAAAATGGCTATAGTCACACCAGTTCTGAAAAATGCTCTCGACTACCAGGAATTAAGCTTGTATAGACCTATTTCGAATCTATTCTTTGTTTCAAAAGTGCTTGATACGTAATTCTTGAACAACTAGTCAGTCACATAGAAGTAATAGAAGCTTTGCCTGACAACCAATCTGCTTACAGAAAACTTTATTCTATGGAGACAGCTATCTGCTCTGTTGTAAATGATATGCTGGAAATGATGGATGAAAATATATGTGGTATTTTAATATTACTCGATCTCAGTATGGCTTTTGATACAGCTGCGCATGGACTGCTACTAAATGATCTACGGTGCACCGGCATTGAAGATAGAGCTTTCAAATACCTAAAAGACTACTTGGTTGGTAGAAATTACTGTTTGCAAATTAGAAACTTTTATTCATCATATAGACCTTTAAACAGAGGGGTACTCCAGGGGAGTGTACTTGGTCCAATCTTATTCTGCATCTATACTATTAGTCTATCGAAAATACTACAAAAGCATGGTGTGAAGTCCAAACTATTTGCGGATGACACACAATTTTACTTTTCCATAAATGATATAGATGACACTACTGAAACTCTAACATGAATCCTTGATAGTGTTAGAGAATGGATGATAATTAAACAACTAAAACTAAATGAGACACAAACTGAATTCATGGTGGTGGGTAAGAGAAACCGTGTGAGAAGCTTGGGTGATATTCAAATGAACATAAATAATGACTCTGTGCCAATATCTAGTAAAGTTTGTGATCTAGATGCATTTCTTGACTGTAACTTCGTCTCCCAATGCCCAAATGAATAATGTAGTAAAAACTGCTGGTTATCATTTAAGAAATATCACAAATTTTAAGTAATTTGTATTTTTCCTAACAGTACTTACCTCGAACTACTTTCTTAGGAGTATCTGGGATCGCCTCCCATCCGACCAGAATTTTGTGTAGTTTACCCTACTCCCGTTTTCTATGCGGGCATCTCTGGCGGAGTGATAAGCGCCCAGAGACGACCCGGGGTCAGAGAGCATGCTTGCTCAGGTCTCGCTCTCCAGTAAGTTTCTGGTCGCGTCGGCATGCTCTCTCTTAACCCAGTGTGACCCTTTGTGTCCCCGATCCCTTTGTGTCTCACGCGGTCCCCACGTGGTCCCTTTGTATGTTTCCCTATCCTTTCCCTCTGTGTTCCCGTGTCTCGTGGTGTATTACTAGTGCGTTATGGAGCATCCCCGTCGTTGCCCTGGGCCTGTGGCCGGAAAATCGTGTGGTGCTTTCCTCTTCAAGCCCGAAGTTGACCCGCACTCCTTGTGTTCGTCGTGTAGGGGCAGTGTGTGTTCCCCTACAGCCACGTGTCCGGAGTGCGAGTCCTGGAATGAAGTGCAGTAGGATCACCCCTATACTAATTGATTTACACTGGCTGCCGATTAAAGTGAGAATTGAATTTAAAATATGTACAATAACCCACCAAGATATCAGAGCCGGTCGTACAAAATACTCAGGAAAATTGCTACATATTGCGCAGACAACAAATCGTGTCGACACGAGAATAGTTATAGACGGTTTCAAACTATTGGAACCTAGATGTATGTCTACTGTAGGCACCACAGCCTTTAAATATGCGGCCCCAAGAATATACAGTAAGCTCCCACAATACATCCGAATGATTGCAGACATTAAAGCTTTCAAGAGGAAACTCAAGACTTTCTTAATCCATCAGACGTATGACAGTGACGATTCAACAGTAAATGAGCAATACGCGATATGAAACGTTGAATATTCTGAGCGAACAAGATATAACGACAGTGGAGGTCCTGTGGAGAGTGGGGTTTCCCTGCTGTATTGGACGAAAAAGCAGCCGTCAAAGTAAAGTAAGAAAGAAGCTAGTTGCTGACCAGTGTTGCTTCAGCCACCACTAAATTAATTGCTGGTGGAGTTGTCTGTGTGGAATGAGTTTCTTCAACTAGGAAAGGTGTCTCAGAAGACGTTGCCACAGCCTAGCCAAACATTCTTTTATGTACAAGAAATGTTGCGCTGTATCTCTGAGCCTACCAGTGGCCTCGTCTGAAAGAAAGACTCTTGCTACTGCAGTATTTATCAGGATGCCCAGATAATTGTTGCTCTGCTCAGGTGTGAGATCCAAGCGAGTTCTCATAGCCACAGATCTGATCACCAACTTAATCCAGGGCCAAATCAAACAGATTTAACCAAGGCAGCTCCAAGGATGGTCTCGAGCCTTGAGGGCCACCAAAGTGCCGATCAATAACCAAGGTTCTTCCTGGAGTTGGTGCCAAGGTCGTCTCCCAAAGTCTGTTGCAATCACGGATCAGCAAGGGCGACCACGAATGAACACTCTGACTACGGATTGTCTTCCTCCGTGGGTACCAGCCCAAGGTCCGGGGTCCTATGGGCAGCCGAATCCAAAGTACCCTTATGCCCAGGCAGTGTGTTCTGGTGATTAACTTCACTTCCATGAGTATGACCAGTCTGCCCCAAGGAGAGGAACAGGAACATACTTGGGAACTGACGAAGGCCTGGCAAGGCCAATACCAGAATCCCTGGCACTGATCATAGCAGAGATGGAAGAAGTAACACGAGGCGGGAAGACGGCCATGGCACCATGCCCAGGGACATGGGTAGAGGTCCATCCGTCACAAACTCTTAGTCTTCTGACAGCCTTGAGTAGTACAATCTTCTCAACCAGCTCTACCAAAATATCACAACATGAGTCCACCACCTGGGTAGGAAAGGAGGGGGGGGGGGGGCAGCAAAACTCCTCCATAAGCATGGGAACAGAAAGTGTATGGAGCCAAACACTCCTCTCCAGCCTGACTAACGGGGTAGTCAAGGAGACCAGGTAGCAGTCCTAGCACATTGCTCCGAGCACCAACACAGCACTATGACCCCAGCTCCACCCAGGTGCTGTCTAACCACCTCCTCTAACCCCCAAAAGAGAAGTGATTTTGAAGAGAGCCCTATCTTTATGATTACGGCTGGCCTTCCTGAACTCCTACTTCTTTCTTCTCTTCTTCATTTTAGATGAGTCAAAAGACAAGAAGGAAGAAAATGCAAGTTTCTTCCTCATCCTGACTCTCACTTTGCAGGCAGAGGAATCAAGGTCTGAGCAACCAACGACAATGCTTCCCTGATGGAAAGAACCACATAAGTTTCTCCAACAGAAGCCACAACACTGAGGAACAGTGTCACAGGTGAGAGGGAAGGCACACTCTCAGGAGCCTGCGACATTGCAACAAGCAGGGTCATCGGCACCAAGGGAGCAAGGGTCACATGCCCCGCACCCCAGGCACAAGGTTAGGGAACGAGGTAACCCTGAGTACTGGGGCAACACCACCTTTGTCCCCAGGACTGACTTACACTCAACCTTAGGCTTGACGCCACTCGATGGCAAGGGTTTTTCTGTTGGCACAGGTGTTATTTTCCAAACCTTAACATTCTTTGGGGCTAGGGGGGAAGGGGAGTGGTACCATTTTATTAGGTAGTAGTTGTCCGGGGCACCCGCCACCCATTAAGATACTACCCCTGGAGAGTTATTGGGTCTTTTGACTGGCCAGAGAGTACTACATTAGATCCCTTTCTCTGATTACGGCTAATTATTCATTTGCCTACACATACACTGAATAGTCTGGCCTTTTCTTTTCACATTCTCCTCTGTCCTCATACATCTGACAACACTGAGATTACCAAACAATTCCTCTTCACGTAAGGGGTTAACTACTGTACTGCACTGTAATTCTTCGGTGGCTACTTTCCTCTTGGTAAGGGTAGAAGAGAGACTTAAGCTATTGTAAGCACCTCTTCTAAGAAAGTTCTCTTGCTTGAGGGTACACTCAGGCAAACTATTCTATCTTATTTCTCTTCCTATTTTTTTTGAAGTTTTTATAGTTTATATATGAATGATCTATTTCAATGCTGTTACTGTTCTTAGAATATTTTATCTTAATTGTTTATTGCCCTGTTGTAGCCCTTGGGCATATAGCATCCTGCTTTTCCAACTACGGTTGTAGCTTAGCTACTACTACTACTAGTACTACTACTACTACTACTACTACTACTACTACTACTACTACTAATAATAATAATAATAATAATAATAATAATAACAATAATAATAATAATTAGGGACACCACTGGGTCCACAACCACACCTTTTACCACTGGTATCACCACAGGAGACACTTGCACTGTGGATACCCGGGAAGAGGTAACCTTAGCTACAAGCTCCATCAACAAAGTCATGGATGGCCAACCAGAAAAATGTAAGGGGGTTTAAGACTCTCAGGTCAAACTCACTGTCAGAGGTCTGCATGGAAACAGGTAAAAAGAGTCCAACCTATGATGGAGTGCAGCGAATACTGGAGGAACTCCACACTCCACCATAACCTAAAAAGCTTGCTGATGCAGATCATAGGGCTCCTTGCTCCAGACGCATACGCCTCAGGGACCGAGCCAGGGCGTATGCATAGGGGTGTCGGTAGCAAACACAACCAATGTTGAGACGGAAGAAGTGAAAGACTTCTTCGGTGTTTTCTTGGGCGTTGCCAAGACAGACACCAGTGAAGGCTTAGCTCTCTTTTTCCCCTCAGGGCATACACCTGTCACTGTACAGAAGGCCACAACCTGCATTCTACCCCCTACAAGATGAAGAGAAAAGTGTGGTTGCAACGTCCACCCTTTTTCTGGCAAGTATGAATTTCTAGCTCCACATCCATCACTACAAAAATCAACAGCCAGCATTCACATACGGTACTTTAAGAAAAAGAAAAAGTTTGGATAAGGATGCAACAATACTGCTGTCTTCATTATGGCCGAAATTCTAAGTGAAGCTCTTCCAACAGGTGGTGGGGAGGGGTTACTTGCCTGTGTGTGTCGAAATCATCTCCCTATTTAAAGGGCGAAGGTTTGTATTATCATGTAGGAACAAATCAATCAGTGGTTTAATAGTAGGTTATTTCTGACCATAGTGCACAGATTTTAGTTTATTAAATTGATCCAACAAAATCAGTGGAAAAAAATTCTATTCACAGCCTGAAGAGAAATCTTGGTATTCAAGTTTGATGTTTTTTGAAATTTTGAAAGTTTTTGTTTAAACGAGTGTTACAAGCTATTACAACACAAAGAGGTCATTGAGTAGCCTATAATAAAAAAAATCTACAAAAGCCAAAACAGGGTTCCCCCCATTTAGTTTGAATCTTAAATAATTTGCTAAGTTAAAAGTCTTTCATTAACAGTGCAAATAAAGAGCATAATTAATGTATCTGCTAACTTCAGCTATGACACAGGTCATACAGTTGTGTACTAGATCAATAAAATTAAGAGGCAAAATATATGAACGTCAGTCAACTGTTTCATACATACATGTAGCAAGGCACTTCCCCCAAATTTCGGGGGTAGCCAACATCAAACAAATGAAAAAAATAAGGGGAAGGTCCTTTCCTCTCTACATTCCTCCCAGCCTGATAAGGGACTCAACCGAGTTCGGCTGATACGACTAGGGTGCCACAGGCCACCCTCCTCCGTTACCCACCACAGATGAAGCTTCATAACGCTGAATCCCCTACTACTGCTACCTACGCGGTCATCCAAGGCACCGGAGGAAGCAGCAGGGCCTACCAGAACTGCGTCACAATCGCTCGCCATTCATTCCTATTTCTAGCACGCTCTCTTGCCTCTCTCACTTCTATCCTCCTATCACCTAGAGCTTTCTTCATTCCATCCATCCATCCATACCTTAGCCTTCCTCTTGTACTTCTCCCACCAACTCTTGCATTCATTACCTTCTCTAGCAGACAGCCATTTTCCATTCTCTCAACATGGCTAAACCACCTCAACACATTCATATCCACTCTAGCTGCTAACTCATTTCTTACACCAGTTCTCACCCTCACTATTTCGTTCCTAACCCTATCTACTTAAGATACACCAGCCATACTCCTTAGACACTTCATCTCAAACACATTCAATTTCTGTCTCTCCGTCACTTTCATTCCCCACAACTCCGATCCATACATCACTCTCTCATACAGAACTCTTTTTACATTCATGCCCAACCCTCTATTCTTTACCACTCCCTTCACTGGCCCCAACACTTTACATCCTTCATTCACTCCCTGACGTACATCTGCTTCCACTCCACCACTTGCTGCAACAACAGACCCCAAGTACTTAAACTGATCCACCTCCTTAAGTAAATCTCCATTCAACATGACATTCAACCTTGCACCACCTTCTCTTCTCCTACATCTCATAACCTTACTCTTACCCACATTAACTCTCAACTTCCTTCTCTCACACACTCTTCCAAATTCTGTCACTAATCGGTCAAGCTTCTCTTCCGAGTCTACAACCAGTACAGTATCATCTGCAAACAACAACTGATTTACCTCCCATTCATGATCATTCTCGTCTACCATTTTCAATCCTCGTCCAAGCACTCGAGCATTTACCTCTCTCACCACTCCATCAACATATAAGTTAAACAACCATGGCGACATCACACATCCCTGTCTCAGCCCCACTCTCACCGGAAACCAATCGCTCACTTCATTTCCTATTATAACCTGTTTCATAAGACATATAATACTGTATTGTACACTAAAAACTGTTTTGATTTATAAGTATAAGTAAAAAATGAGAAGGGTCTTCAGCACCACATTTTCATGCATCCCAGTTCTATACTCTTTTAGGTTTCTTAGTAAAATCATTGTGTTGGCCAATACTGTACACCCAAAAAACTTTGTGAAACAAGAATGGTAAAGCAACATTACCTAGCAGCATATATATATTTTTTCCAATGTTTCTGAGGCAAATTTTCATAGGAAAATATAAAGTCAGCACCTTCTTCTGGCAAGGGTGGTGGACTATCTCCAGGCTGACAACCTATGCCATTTCCAGGCTGATAAAGTACAATCTGGAATTCAAGAAAAATTACTTGCAATTAAATTTCTCCTCAACTTTCTGGAATTCCAATAATTACATTTCCAAGTGCTATACAGGTACACTACCAATTTTCTTGTAACAGTTGATCTAACGTGCCTTTAAGTTTTGGGCAAATCCATCACTTAGGTTATGTATAACAAACACTTCTGTCGCTAATGAACACTACATCCATTTACACCAAACTGAACAAGAATACAAGAGTAGTAGTACAGTACAGTGCTACATAGGCATCATCCAGATCCACAGGTCCAGAGCAGACCTACATAAGCCTCTCCTTTCAAGCACTCTGGCAAGTACATTAAGCACTTAAAGGCTGAATAACAATTTAGTTGAAACTGTTTGAGCTACTTAAACACCCCAGAATCAGCTGAAGTAACCAGTAGGAGCCATAAAGCTCAAAGAAAAGAATCCATTGTTCTTGGTCCCAAAAGAAACATGTAAGAGCTTTTACAAGGAGTTTTCTTGTTAAAAAGTAAAATGTAGTGGTGAATAACCTCAGAACCCCATGTAACAAAGGACTCCATAACAAGCTATTAAAGATGAAATATACTGGTCCCTTGGAGATCAAACATAATTCGTTCCAAAACCCTGTTTGAAAATCAAATCAATTTTCCCTTAAGAATGAATTGAAAGAGCATCAACTGTTCCCCCACCCAAGGATGCTGTAATTATGGATAAATTTTACACAGTTTACAATAATACGGTGCAGACATAAAAGCATACCAAAAACAAGAAAAACCATTATAATTAGCAAAATAGATTAATAGAAAATAAATTGATTAATATGGGACAAATGAACATAGATCTTCACTTTACCTGTAGTAAGGAGTCAATAGTTTGAGTGGAAGGTGGTGAGGAGGGAAAGAAGGGAGTGTTAGTGTTGCTTGGAAGGGGAATCATCCTCCATAAAAACCTTGGGTAAATGCCACTCTGGGATTCTTTGTGTTTCTTACCTTTTTCTGGCATTAATTGTGATTCACTTTAGTACAATTTACTAAATACTAATAAAGAGAGGATTATTTCTGGATCTATTTCAAGATGTTTCTGAAATGACTCGATGCATTATCATTATAAAAATATGTGTGTTACTGGCTACTGTATAATCTGGGTGACATTTTCTACAATATTGTATGGGTCAGCCCATTTTGCCAATCATTTCATTTATCACTGAACTAGGAACAGGATCCTTCTCCTTCCTCTTACTTTGGAGACATGTCACCTTTTGCCATTTGTCATGAGTTGATGCAATACTGTAATGTTAAGGAAATAATTTTTATTAAAATGGAAACACTATATCTCTTTCCTAAGAGTGTCTTTTTGTGAAAATAACAACACATTGTCTCCAATGACATGTTTTTCTTATTGAGTCCAGACCATAAGAAAATTTGTTCTCAAAGCTTCTATAGCATGACTTAAATATGTGATTTAAAGGAAACCAATCCAAAAACAAAATCTAAAATCTCATTTGGGAATGACGATTGCTTGTAAATACATCTGCCCATACGGTTATATATAAGTTTTCAGAAGACTGCCCAGGAGAGATAGGAACAAGAGGACTGTTTTAAAAGGCAAAGGTTGGACAAAACAAGGTTCCGACGGAAGTTTCCCTTTCAGACAACAAACGTCTATCTCCACAAAATCTAGTCAAGTCTGAGAAGAAGAGATGTTTTGCCAGAGATGAAGAGAAAGAGTTAGCCTTTTCTGCCCTCCCATTTGAACACTTTCTAAATTCTGGAAGAAACATTTGCTGTCCTATTCTGAATTCACCCCTTCTATGACTTCTTTGAGCTCGGAGCCACCGAGCCAGCTTCCTTTTCTCAGCCGCCCTTCCATGAAACTTAAGTCCAGAACCCTTGTCGTCTCAGCATTATCTTTCCAGCTGAAAGCCCCAGCCACAAAGAATAACTCAACATTTAAGTATTTTTCATAGCTCTACCTTCCAAGTCTATTCCACCTATCTAAGACATTTGATTTATTTTTATTTATATCAATGAAAGCAAAGAGGGAGGAACATTTCATTTTATTTGTTAATACTGTAAGGTTGTGAATAAATGTGTTGTATTTTCATGAGTTTCTTTTTATTTTCATTTACCACACTTCAACTGTTTGTGTCAAATCCTTATTGTTTAGAATTGAAAGAACCTACAATAATTCTTGAATCATATTACCATTGTTTACAGTATAAAAAAAATTAATTAAATTGATAATAAAGTTGATTAAACAATGTTTTGTGGGCCTGAACTGAACAAGAGCAACGTATAAACTGGGTCATATCAATTTTCCTTGGTCCAAACAAGATATAGGATCTTGCTAGCTGTTCGACCACGGAATTTTTGCTCGATCTCTGTAGTTAAATGTGTTCAAGAATCTTGTTCAATCACCGAATTGCTTAAGTTCTGGGGTGTCCGGTTTCTGAAGTGTTACTGTATTAAGATGAGGAACATAAAGCTACTAAAGTCATCCAATAGTATACAATCTTTTCTTATAACAGAAATGCAAATTTAAATTTTTTCTCACACATCTTATAAACATACAGTATCAAATATTACTTGAACATATTGCATACAAGAACCACTTTTAATCATTTCTATTATTAGAATTTCTATGCATAGGGTTTATCACCAAATAGTTTACATGTGTTAGCTATAAAGTTACTGTGAATATGTTTGTTTTTCATTACTGTTTTACCATTACAGTATAATTATTAATGTTATTATTAATGCTAATGGATAGTATCATGTTATTACATCTGCCATATAAATTATATAATACGAGACGTGAAAAGGAAAGAGATCAAGCGAAGAATAAAATGGTGCACTATGGTAATCCCAGCTGAGTCAATATGGGGAATGTCCACAAAGAATCAAATCTCACTGTATAGCTTTAAGCATTATTGTTAGCTTAAATGTTCTTTCTGTTTAATAAGTCAGTGTTGTCATTAAGATTCCTGGGAGTGGGGTTTACGCTTAGTATCCAGCCACAACTGTATATGCTTGGCTTCTTCCATTATATCCCTCGAACAAGACAATCTGCCATCTCATTTATTCAATATAAAGGAAAAAGAAAAAGATTAAAACAGTCAGAAAAAAAAAGCAGAGCATTGTGTGTATTGAACTAAATCCAAACTCAAAGTGGAGGTTACTCTACCTGGTGAATGGGCGGAGCCTACCCTTCACCTGCCAGCAAGCAACTGTAACTACCTCATTGAAAGTTTAAATGGCTATTTAAAGCTTTGCTGAAATCATACTTCTATTAAAGGAGTATGGTATGTATTTGTGTACAAATCAATTTAATACATTTTTTTTTTATAAATCAGCCAGAAGTCAGACTAAAGGAAAATATTAGTCCTGACTAAAGAAAAGATTCTTATTGAGTATATAATCTTACCTTAAAAGGTAGAGCACCTGGCATTAGAGGCTCAATTTGGGGTGACGAGACAAGATGAGTTACAGGTTCTTTTATTATTCTACTCTCTATCATTTTGGTTTTGATTATTAATGCATACTGTTTTTTAGCATCACCAGAGTTAAAACCACTACTTTTTCCATACTATCAAACATCTGGATAGAGAAGTTTATGAATTCTCACAAAAACAAAAAATGCTTTGCCTTGAATTAATACAAAACACTTATTTAAAGACTTGGCACATGACTGAAACAGATATAAAAAATATGGGAAAATGTCCAGCATACCGACAAGCACCATAGCAGCGAACTGACCTGCCACTTGGTCATGTAATTTGAAATTCAGCACTAATCTTTAATTCTAATGTATTGTGGCGGGATGTTGCAAAACAACCCCCACACCCTGAATCACACTTACTGACAATGGTCTCCGCAAAACAAACTTTCCCCTTACGTTATCAGCAGCGGGACTCTTGGACAAAAGGACAAAAATCAAAACAAAACATATCCTTAAAACTATATTTCCTTACAAATGTAGGTGATGGAACATCTTACGGTTGTATAAGCAGAGAGCTGTCCTAGGTGGTCACGTGTTCTTGTTCCCGGCTGTGCATGAGCAAGGGAACTTCCTGGCGAGTGGAACGGCTATGCGGAGGAAAGAACATGCAACAGATCTTGTTCCCTAGTGTGCAAGTGTCTCCACTACCCCTGGAGTTACGAGAAGACTCATTACAAAGAGACAGAGGATCATATTCCCAATCATGCACATTTGAGGTACTGTAATGTCTCATCGGTCAAGAAAGCAAGGAGACCATTAATTTGTCCCAGAAATGGGAAGGATCCCTCTTCCTGACCTAGAGTGTGTAAGCTCAATCCAGTAAAAAACAAGCACTAGTAGCAAGAACATACACTCCTGTACCATACTCTGAGAAACATTCCTTGCCTAGGTTAGTTCTCAGCAGCACACCATATTTGTCTCACATACAAGAAGATAGTTCGCTCAGAGACCTTCACAAGACTTTGCAATCATTTGAAATCCAGGAAAAAGGGAAGAGCAGAGCCTTTCCATGCTGGTTGGGATGAAATGAAGGCGTGCTCTCAAATGTCCTGTACGTATGTTGTCTCGTCATCTCTTGGAGTCATCTTATTCTTTGTTTCTGGTGAAAGGAGTCATGGGGACTCCTGGGGAAGCACTCTCTCCCATGGGAAGAGAAGCGCGAGTCATGTCTACGTAACTCCTATCAATCAATGTTCAAGGATTTCTTTGTCCATAAACATAAAGGGAAAAAGACTGACGGAGTCCTTCCATTCCGAATGACAGTGTCTGAAGAGACAAAGGCGAGACCAAAGTGGAGGAGGAACTTGTAGTTCTTCTAATGTTCTATACCAGGCCAATAGCGATGAAACTCCATCAAGGAAAGAGATCCTATGTACTCTATGAAGAGACAGCATTGCCAACGGATACATCTCTAGAACTTTTCCGGACATGGGAAGATGATTAGAGAAGAAGGGCAGCGCATTCCCCTTCAACTCAGCATCAAATGACACTTCTTCCCCTCCTAAGGGAATACACTTACACATCATGAACTGCTAACAATTATCTTAAAAGAAAAAACAAAAGATTAAAACAGCCAGTCGATGATGCCAGGAGTACATCTGTACTCTTGGGCAGATAAAAACAAAAGTTGCTACTCAGTGTGTTGGGAGGGGGGAGGGATTCCCTGCTACCCACCAGTAACTACTGACCCCTTAATAAATTTTAGCATCCTAGTGTCAGCTACGCTGAAAACGTACTCCTATTTTAGGACGAAGGCTTGTATTCGTGTAGGAACCAATACAATTTCAATTGCCATCTTATGCTTAAAAAAACCATTAAGCTTAAATTTTGTACAGAATAGTAACATTAATATTTTCAAGTGTTTAAAAATAAAAGAGAACTTACCCTCATGCCATCTGGAGAAATTCTGCACACATCAACTACTTTCTCTTTACCGCCTTTGCTGCTAAGGAACTCCAGACAAATTTCTCCATTGTCCATAATATTCATGAAAGCATTTTTTGTGCGCTGTCTAATAGGTTTCAGTCTCTTTGAACAAAGAGGAGACACTTGTTGTTGTATAGTTTGATTGGCTTTATTAAACTTTTTTGAGGGTGTTCTCTGACCTTTAGGCACTATCGGCACACTTTCTTTCTCCGCTGGATCTTGCAAATATTGCAGTGGGGGAATGTCACCAAGAAACTTATTATTGAACTCTCCTCTCTGTGGTGAAACACTTCTGGACATTTTGTCAATGCAATTATTTGATGCATACTGATGATCAGATGCACCATAATCCAAATTTTTTGCCTCAAATTTGTTTGAGCCGGTAATATGTAAAGAACCATTATTTTCTTTATGACTGTTTTTCCCTCTATCGCACCAAGACCTGTGCTGCACTGTATGACAACAAGAATGGACTCTATCCATACAATCATCTCCATGGTCCTCCCTATAACTACGATGTTCTGGTTCTCTTAGCCTATCTCTATGTCGTTCATGTGAATTATCACCATAAAAATTTACTTTTGGATTCCATATATTCTCACGAGATGGGTTACTTTGTTTATCTTTTATAAGTTCTCTGTATTTTATTTGAGAATTCTCTTCAAAGCTCCCATAATTGGAATCTTTCTCACGACCCTCAGATCTGCTTCTTCCATGACTGCCCGAATAATTGCTACCTTTTTCCCTAGTACGAGATCTTTCTCTAGTATTTCTCTCCCATGATTCATCATCCAACACATCTGATCTATTTTCAAAGGCCTCATATCTTTTATCATGCCATGCTTTGGCTCCCTGCTTTTGATGTGCATGGCTATACTCATTGCTACTATAGCTTTCACCCCTTGAGTAACAGTTCCTTTCCAGGCTACGAGGACGTCTTAGAGCATTGCCGTTCTTGTCAAAGTTGTCGTGTTGCCTTAAATTCTGCTCACTGCTTCCTCTCTGTAAACCTCTTCTTTGATACCTATGAGTATCATCACTTAAATGAGATGCATACACTGAAGACTCACTCCTATCCTCATTAGATAATGTGGAGCTCTCCTTACGGTGACTTGGCAATTGGTGTTTTCTTCGTTCCTCAGAGACATCACGCTCTCTCTTAGTAAAAGGCAGTACAGATGGTGCAGAAAAAGCAAAATCTTCACTTCTCTTGAGAGAGGGTAGGGGAGTAAATTTCCTTTTCAAGGAATCAATTACTCCTGCATTAGGTGGAAGCAAATCTCGAGGGCTGAAATTAAAAATTGAACTATAAGCATAAAGATACAAGTAGTGATAAATCTCTTACAAATATATCTTTAAGTTCTTGAAAAAAAGAATTGCTATACATCTTGCATGAAGTTGTTTTACACATATAAGTTATTAACCTATGTACCATATGTTTCATGTAAAAGAAATGCTTTGCCTATCCCAATAATTACTGATATTCATTAAGAAACATTTTGTAACAACAATGCACCCTACAAACACATCAATAAATTGCATTTTATGAATAATCCTCATGTTAAATATTTGAGCATTTGAGTAAGTCTATTTACTTAAAAAAAAAAAAAAAAAAAAGCTTGTTCCATCACAAACCCATTATAATTAGCACATTCTATCCTACAGCTTTGTCTCAGATACTCCAGACCCTCTTAAAAGTAAGAAATATAATGGAAGTTGATTGGCTGCGTAGTTCAGTGCTACATAAGCATAAGCAGATCCCCAAAGTTTCAAGCAGCTATAGTATTTCTCACTCATGAGTCAAGAGAGCATTGACTTATCTTGTGAAATCAATAGGTTTCTTGGGGATTAATTTAATTCATTTTATCCTTCATTAATTGCCTTGTGGAATTAAGTGCCTTTAATGTCATGAATGAGGAGAAGACAGGTGAATTTTGTTTAAGAAAGCTGGGAAACAATGAGAATGGATGGTTCCTTTCTGTGGTACAGTATATGGTAGTTTTCTAGGAGAATTATGTGAGCATTTTACTGATATACATTACTTTATGTCAGTGATATGCTTTAGCCAGTAGGATACTAAATTACTTTGACCTTCAACTTATTGTAACCGTCCTAAGTGTTAAACATTTTGTGCAACTAAAGTTTTTCCTATCCAGACCTACTCCTAAGAGCCAGAAGAGAGTGATAACCCTGGAAAAAAGTTAAAAGTGCAAAGTAAGTATTGGGATGGTACATATTTTGCCATTGTGGGACAAATATTCCATATGAAGGAGAGCACTGTGCAATATATACAGATGGTCCCTTACCAACAAACACAGTAGGGAAGGTTCGTAGCTCAAATTGGGTTAAATTTTATCCTAGGGTATGCTTAGCTTAACTCAGATGCTTACAATTTTCAGAAGTCAACAAATAGTCCCCTTTCATTTATAAAATCAATATCAGGTTAGTAGAAATGATGTTTGACTTACTTTATCAACTTATATTACTATATATAACTTGAATAAAACACCATGGCATGTCTGTTAATTTGGGTATTAAAAATCCACAATTATATAGTTGTATATTTAAAAAACGGATTTTGAAGCGAAGAAAAAAATCTATTTTTGGGTGAGATAGCCATGTCGTCCTGATGGAAGGTTCCTATTGGTAGCTTTCTAAGGAATATTTGGCTACAGTGATACTCCCAGAGAATTAACCTTTAGGTCTCCAGAATTCTAACTCCTGGCGCGAATATCATTAAAATTTCACTTAAGGATATCGCATAATATCAGGGGACGCATATCTTGATACAACATATAGCAATCTTCACCCCGAATAGCATTTTCGTTACGAGGGGGAAGAGTGGCGAAAATAAAAGGGGAGCCGTTATCAAGGTTACCCTTCCTCCCGTACTATTACGAGTATCCAAGATGGCGCTCATTCCTTGTAGCATTGAGCATGGTGCTACAGATATAGTAGTTTTTGGGAGGGATCTTGCCTATGCCTTTTCTATGGAAAAGGAGAGCAGGTCCATTAGGACGACATGGGTATCTCACCCAAAAATAGATTTTTCGCTTCGCTTCAAAATACGTTTTTTGGCCTCAAGCCATGTCGTCCTGATGGAAGTTTACCAGAGATATACGATAAAATACTGTATCTGTGGATTTTCATAGGTGCCTTAACCTTGGGACAAATTTTTCTATGGTTATCCGGACCATTGAGACATATGACGTTACCGTTATACGTCATTACCACTAATCATGGACAATGTTAGGGCTTCCTGCCCCCTGCAGGGAAGAGTCATACTTGACAGTAGAAAAGGGGTCTCAAGGTTTGCATATATTGTATGAACAAACATAAGTATCAACTAGATATACAAAGGTCTCACGGTTTGTATATGTTGTCAGAACAACCAAATATCAACTATATCCATAGTTTGTAAGCATACAATAATATGAGGTTTACTTAGTTAAATAAGTAAGAGAACTCTGGCCATATTTATTGTGCTAATTGCAGGGCGAAATAAGACGCAATTACACTCTAATAGACATTTATTTCGAATAAATGTCCAAATGGAATAACGAGTGTAACATGTTACGGGAATTATACAAACAACATATACAGAAAACGTTTTTCTCCCTGAGAGGGAAGAAATGATCAGTGCCACTCTGAAATTTGAAAATTTTGATAAAATTTTCAAATATAATTTTCTGTACATGTTCTGTACTATCAACACAGTGTACTATGAACACACGGCACAAGTGTTACAGTATCTGTATAATTCCACAACTGAGATTTTGAACAGTCTTAGTGTCACCATGGTGACACCCACTTAAAAAGTATCGCACCGAAAGTGTCAAGACCTTTTCAACCTAATTGATAGTCCCAATCAATTCACTGTTCATCGCAGCACTAGATGACAGGTTTTGATACACTACCTGCCGCCACTACGTAATGCTTTAGCTCGTGCACTTGCTTTGCATAGTGTTTGTAGAACACTCTGGATGACTTCCATCCAGTATATGAGCGAAGACGCTCAAAGTCCATATACTGAAAAAAGTTCAGTGATGAAGCAATTTTTCTCAGATCATGACCTGTTGGTGTACTGTCAGGATCCGCTCTGCGAATGAAGTAGGTGAGCGTAGCCCTCAGTTATTTTAGGGATAAGTTTGATCCTGAAGTTTCTCCTTTGAAGAGCTGTCCTCCCCAGAAGTCTGAAGTTCTTCGAAGATAGACCTTTAGACACTACTGGACACAGAGAGACATCTTCCTTCAGAGGGCAGATTCTCCAGGGACCCCATCTTTTAGTGGGTAGCTCGTTCTTGGCGAGAAAGGTTGGATCAGGAAAGATTCAGTTCTCCCACTTCTGTGAACTGAATGTGACCCTCATTTCTTGATAGGGGTACTATTTCACTAACTCTAGCCCCTGAGGCTATAGCAAACAGGAAAATAACCTTCTGGGTTAGATCCTTGAGAGAACAATCTTCATTGTTCACAGATGAAGCATAATGTAGGACCTTGTCCAAGGACCATGAAATGGGCTTCGGAGGAGCTGCAGACCTAAGTCTAGCGCATGCCTTCATGATCTTGTTAAAGATTTCGTTCGTCAAATCCACTTGGAAGGCGTATAGAAGAGGTCTAGTCAGGGCTGGCTTACACGTAGTTATCGTGTTGGCGGCCAGACCTTGTTTATGGAGATGGATAAAGAAGGACAGACAGAAGTCTATTGAAATTTCTTTCGGTCCTTTTGCTTTAATGAAAGCAACCCACTTTTTCCAAGACGATTCATATTGTCTTCTAGTTGACTTAGACTTGTATTCTTCTAAGAAATCTATACTGCCTTTTGAGATCCCAAATCTTTTCTTAACCGCTAAGGTGAGAAAATCATGAGATGAAGGTTTTGGGTTCTCTGTGATGAAGCGAAGACAGTCGACTTCTGAACCCGTTGAAATAGTGCTGGGTTCGGTAGAGGGGCCGGCCTCAGCTTCAGTTCCATCACAAGAGGGAACCAGTTGCCCTTTGGGCCACTTGGGGGCCACTAGAGCTGCCGTTCCCTGGAAGGATTTCAGCTCGTTGAGGACATTCAGCAGGAGGTTGGATGGAAGGAACAGGAAAATCCGGGTCCATTCGTTCCAACCGAGGGACATGGCGTACGTTGTCTCCGCTAGAGGGTCCTCGTATGAGGCTACATATCGAGGTAGTTTCTTGATGTCGCTCGTCGCGAAGAGGTCGATCTGCAGTTCCGGGACTTGTTCCAAGATGGAGGAGAATGAGTCTGCGTCTAGGGACCATTCTGACTCTATCGGCTTGAGCCTGGATAGAGCGTCTGCTATCACATTGCGGAACCCTTGTAGATGAACTACTGATAAGTGCCATCTCTCTAGACAAAGGATGGCTAATATCACATGGTTAATATGGGACGATCTCGAGCCTTGTCGATTCAGACATCTCATTGTCACTTCACTGTCCAAGATCAGTCTGATGTGGACTGATCTGCGAGGGGAGAGTTTTCCAAACTTCAAGAGGACTGCCATGGCCTCCAAAATATTGATGTGAAAGGCTTTGAACAGAGATAACCAAGTCCCTTGGACTTTCCTTTCGTGGGAGAGAACTCCCCATCCTTCCGTCGAGGCATCCGTGTGGATGGTCACCGACGGCAGAGGTGGGTTGCAAGGGTTCTGTCCTCATTAGGCTGTTGGCCTTCGACCCCGGCTTGAGAAGTGATCGTAGTAAGGCCAGTATCGGTCATTTTAGATCTCTTCGAGCGTTTGATGCGTATCTTCTCCAGACTCCTGACGCATCTTTCAGCTGTGCTCTTAGCACTGGGTCTGTTACTGCTGCGAACTGGAGAGAGCCCAGTAATCTTTCCTGTTGGCATCTTGAGATCCTGTCAGATTTCAGTAGTCTCTTGACAGACCCTGCGATCTCCCTGCTCATCCCTGAGGGAATGGAGAGGCGGTGTGACATCAGGTTCCAATGGATTTCCAGCCATTGAAACCCTTGAGCTGGAGACAGTCAAGACTTTTTGAAGTTGATCTTACATCCCGGATGTCCCAGGAACTGGATCACTTCTTTGGATGCTTGCAGACAAGCCGTTTCGGATGCTACCCACACCAGCCAGTTGTCCAGGTACGCTGCTACCTGAACGCCTTCTAGGCATACAGTAGTTGTTGCACGATTGCGTCTGCAAGTTTGTCAAGATCCTTGGGACTCTATTTAGTCCGAAGGGTATGGCTCTGAGAACATACTTTAACTTCTGTAACTTGAATCCTAGGTAGAAGGAGAGGGGGCGACTGACTAGAATGTGCCAATAGGCATCTGCTAGGTCTATCGAGACTGTGAACGTCCCTTTGGGTAACAGGGTCCTTATGCGTTGAAGGATTAACACCCTGAACTTGCTGTTTTCTATGAACTTGTTGAGTGGCGACAAGTCCAGAATGACTAAGAGTTTGTCTGGAATTCGATGGACTTTGCTTTCCTTATAACCCGTTTGCTCAAGAGCTCTAGGGTATATTCTTTTAATGAGGGGGTAGAGTGTTGGAAGAATTGAGGAATTGATGGTGGAGACTTGTTCCGTTTCCATCCTAGTCCAATCTTGATTAGGCCATGGACCCAAGGATTGACAGTCCAACAATCCTGAAAATGTTGGAGCCTCCCTCCTAGCGGAAGGATCTCCTTGCTTCGATTGTCCGGAGCGTTTACCTCCTCGACCGCGTGCTCCCCTACCTCTTGAGGGATGTCTAGAGGAGCCCCGTCTGGATTCTTTACCTTTCGGCCGAAAGGTAGTGGTTTGCCTCTCAAACCCGGGATTCAATGCTGGTGAGGCACCACTTGGAAGGTGGTCTGTGTTTGGGCCACCACTTGGGGCACCGCAGTCATGGTGACTGTGGGATGTTGTTTAGCAGGCCGAGAGGGAAGTCTAGGCTGCTTCGTCTTCCCTTTAGGTTGGGGACCCGCATCCAGGGAAGACTTCCTCTTTGAGGAGATGCCCCACTTCTGGAGAAGGTTCCTATTCTCCATGACAGCTTTCTCAACTACCTCTTTGACTACTTCGTTCGGGAAGAGTTCTTTACGCCAGATGTTAGAAAATATCAGCTTCCTGGATCGTGTTTCACTGTTGCAGCAGCGAACACAAACTCTCTACAGGCTCTCCTAGCCTTCTTGAATGCATATAGGTCCTTTACTAGGGTGGCCATATGCATTTTGGCCACGACCATGAGCATGTCTGGGGTACTTCTTTGGCCTGCACACATCTCTATGCAGTTTTGTAGGGATAAGGATGCAGCAAGTCTCTCTTCCGTCTCTTGTTCTTTGCGCAAGAGAAAGTCAGAAAGTTTAGGGAGAATCTCGCTAAACTGTCGTCCAGTGATGTCTGCGTCCAGTTTCCCTACTGAGAAGGTTAGGTGGACTTCCTTCCATTCCTTCTCTTCCATGGGCAAGGCTAACAACAGAGGCCTGCACTCCTCTAGTGCAGGGCATGGTTTGCCTACCTCCACTGCCTTGGTGACAGTTTTAAATGCCTTCAACGTAAAGCAGGAGCAAGAAAGGTAAGGTGTTTCTTGCTCAAGGGTGGACACTTTCGAATTTGAATAGCCCGCCTTTCTTAGGCTACTCGACAAGAGAACCTGTGCCTTATTGTGGTAAAAAACCATGACCTCCTTCGGTTCCATCTCCTCTTTTGACATTGGTTCATGCTTCAGTCGAATGAAGCAATCAGGGTAAGCATTAAAGCTTGGCCAAAACTGGATGTCGTCTAAGGGGACAGCTCCCATCTTTTCCGAGGGATTGGTTTAGGAGCAGGTTGGAAGGTCTTGGACTCTGGGTCGCTTGTATGACCCTCGGGAGGCGGTAAGTGGAGCTCCACGGAGCTCTCTCTCGAGTCTCACTTCCCTTACTTCACCTTGCTTACGAATGTTCTCCATTAAGGCCGTAAGATGGGCCAGTGTCTGGCTCATGTTGTCCAATGGAGGGGTAGAAGCTGAAGATATTGAGGGTAACGACTCCGGTGCCGGCACAGACGGAGGAAACTCCGACTCGACATCATCATCTTTTTCCGGAGGTAGAGTAGACTACTCTTCGGGATCATCCAATAGTAGATCCTTTTAAGTGTCCGTAGACACTTCCAACATCCTTTCCTCCGGGTGGATGTCCATGCTTTGCAACGCCTCACTGACATCCGTCTCGATGGCAATCTGGACGCAGGGAGGTCCGGGTCGTGCTTGGGGCACGACAATTTCACTACACGCTTTCGAGAACAGCAAGCTACGCATCCTATCGTTAGGTAGGTATGGTCCCAGAGAGTTCTTTTGGAACCCTCGTACCCACTTGCGCAGCTTTTCTCATGCCGCATCCCTCGACTCCGTTGACTTAAGGTCGTCGAAACCTTCGGTCACCAAGGTCCGACAGATATTGCAGACTTGGGGGTCCCAGTACTGCAGGGTTTCGGTAATGATGGTGCAGGGGGCATGAGACCTGCACGCTTTGTGACCGTAGAAGTTCCTACTCCTATGGTTGCAGAAGATCACATCGCATTTCATCTGGGGTTCCTCCTGTAAAGAAAGGAAAATCAAATGAGTATGCGGTTGTTTATCACATATGATAAACAGATTATGCAAAATATTAATATTAATATTTTAACCATTATAGCTTAGGATAGTAAGCTTGAAAGAAATTAGGAAAGACACATACTTGTGTATCCTTTCCAGTCAACTGCTATGACCTCCCCTCAATATTAAGGTTATAGGGTTTCCTTGATCAGAGCAAACTCAAAAGAGAAGAGTTCTAACCTCTAGGGATAGAAAAAGTGTATACTACCACGGACTGTTCTTAAATTATTTAATATTGTGGGATAAGTTATTAACTGATTTCTAATCAGAGTATTGAAGAAATTCTATTCTTTCAATATAGGATTGGTCTCAGCAATAGACGGTCTCTTTGAGTTCTTATTTAATCTCTTCTTGTTCCTTCCGTAACACTGCCAACATCTGCTGGATCGACTCTAGGAGCGCTTCGATCCTGCCGACCTCCATAGCCGGTTGGGGAGTTGGGGCTGAAGAGGTCGACGGCACAGGTTAATATGCCGTCACAGTGAACTCAGGGTGCTCAGTAACCATCGAAACGGATCCTCCTTCCTCCGTGGGTGGTTGAACCACTTTTTCAGGGCCTTCTTGCAGTAGGTCCTGTTTGGTGTTGGTGGACACCTCCGACATCCGTTCTTGGTGGATGTCCATGCCTTGCAGTGCCTTGTTGATGTCCACGTCCACTGTCAGTTGGATGAAGGGAGGCTGGACCTGTACCTGGGGCACAACTGCACTGGATTGAGCCTTAGGGAACAGAAGGCACCTTAGAGATTCGTTAGGTAGGTAAGGTCCCGGAGAGTTCTTCTGGAACCCTCTTACCCACCTTCAAAGGGTTTCCCTTGCTGTATCCCTTGATTCCATGGTGTCAGGGATCTCTTCCTCGAAGCCGTCGGTCTGCAAGGTCGAGCAGTTGGAGCAACCCTTTGGGTCCCAGTACCTCTGGAATCCAGATACGATGCAACAGGGGGCATGAGATCTGCAAATCGTATGCCCACAAAAGTCCTTACACTTGTGTTTGCAGAACACAACTGCACACTTCACCATTGACTCCTCCTGTAAGGAAAGAAAGGGTGAAATGAGGATTCAGTTGTTTATATCATTGATATAAATGCATACTTCAAAATAGTAATACTTACTATTATATTTAATGGCTTAGGATAGTAAGCTAGAGAGGAAATAGGAAAGACATATCTGTGTTTCCTCTCCCAGGCAATTGCTGAGACCTCCGTCGATATCAATATTTGAATTCCTTATAAGGGAAAAATACAGGGTGGGATAACTCTCGTACGTAGAGCCGGAGTTAGTGAATATTTATACTTACTCCTCCACCTGTAAAATATTAATACTGAACGGTGTTTCATAAGTGTCCCGATAATCAAAGGATTCATCAGGATGTTGAGGGGATACTTCAACCTCAACATGTTATGCGGTCCCAACGATAGACTGTGAAAGGATACACAGAGTATGTTAGAAATACTTGTACTACTGTTTTGTTGTATACTGTAGTTTTATCAACTACTATACAGTATTGTTATATACTGTAGTTTTCCAACTACTGTATTGTTATATACTGTAGTTTTACTGGCTACTGTATTGTTGTATACTGTAGTCTTACCGGTACACTAGCGGGGTTAGGCTAGTGCCGTAACTGATAGAGAGAGAAAGAATGGAAAGGAGGATCTCCTATTATTATGGTTTAGCACAATAATTGAAAGTATAGGAGGCCTACTCCTGCCTAATGTCTCCTTGCCCGAATGAGTTCTAATGGAAAGGGAGGAATGCATCTGATTCTAGCTTCCATCCAGCCACAAATTTTGCCGCCAGCAGTACTGCCGGTTGCAAGGTCTGTGTATGGCAGTCCAAGAGAGGACGGAAGAATTCTCAACAGTATAATGGGTTTCCCACCGGCAGCCGTCAGTGCCGGGTCAGCCTTTCCCCCCAGGGCATTCGCTTCCGGTGAAGGAAGGACATAAGGAGGAGTTGGCCGAGGCGGCAACCTAACTGCCGCTGGTAGGGTCCCGGCCGGCCACTGCCGCTGGTAGGGTCCCGGCCGGCCACTGCCGCTGGTAGGGTCCCGGCCGGCCACTGCCGCTGGTAGGGTCCCGGGCGGCCACTGCCGCTGGTAGGGTCCCGGGCGGCCACTGCCGCTGGTAGGGTCCCGGGCGGCCACTGCCGCTGGTAGGGTCCCGGCCGGCCACTGCCGCTGGTAGGGTCCCGGCCGGCCACTGCCGCTGGTAGGGTCCCGGCCGGCCACTGCCGCTGGTAGGGTCCCGGCCGGCCACTGCCGCTGGTAGGGTCCCGGCCGGCCACTGCCGCTGGTAGGGTCCCGGCCGGCCACTGCCGCTGGTAGGGTCCCGGCCGGCCACTGCCGCTGGTAGGGTCCCGGCCGGCCACTGCCGCTGGTAGGGTCCCGGCCGGCCACTGCCGCTGGTAGGGTCCCGGCCGGCCACTGCCGCTGGTAGGGTCCCGGCCGGCCACTGCCGCTGGTAGGGTCCCGGCCGGCCACTGCCGCTGGTAGGGTCCCGGCCGGCAACTGCCGCTGGTAGGGTCCCGGCCGGCAACTTAGTCAACCCAGCAAGCCGTGATGACTGTCAGAATACCAGCGAAAGAATGCCCCGACACTAAAGGACAGGGGGGGGGGCGAGGGAAAAGGGTCTTATAGTTTGCAGGGGAGAAAGGCGGCGGCAGGTATACCGCCTACTTTCGGCTGTAAACTAAGGAAGCATGGCTTCCTGTGCTGACGACGTTGCGGTTGGCAGAGGAACAAGAATTCCCCTGTCGGCAACATTGTCGGCTATAAGACGTGTCTTATAGTTTACAGAGGAGAAAGGCGGCGGCTGGTATGCCGCCTACTTTCGGCTGTAAACTAAGGAAGCATAGCTTCCCATGCCGATAACGTCGTGGGCGGCAGAGGAACAAAGATTCCCCTGTCGGCGACATTGTCGGCAGCAAGACAATACACCCTGAGTTACCGTCATACTTCGAAGCCGAGATACTCGGCGGCAAGAAGATAGACGGTAAAATATTATCTAAGTCAAGCCAGAGTTTACTACTCGGTGGCGATGACGAAAGATAGGGTTGCCGCTTGTGATGGCGGGGCTCAGGGGGGAGAAAGGGTTTAGCCTCTTTTCTCTAAAAGAGAAAAGTATCAAATTATACCCTTAAATTCTAGGGGATCTATATCCCAAACCGAATTAATAGGAAACGATACGAAGAGGTTAAACAATGGGAATTACTTTACTAACGTATACAAAACGGGTTAGGCTAGCATAACTCCGGCGGGGACCGCGGCTACGGCTGGTACCGCCGGGGGCCCCGTCGTATACGAAAGTAACGTAACATCGGAAGAGGAAATATTGTATTGTATGCAAATCTTCACTTGTATAATTTGCCTAACTAGCTAAACAGTTTCTTTATAGCTAAATACCGGGAGCGTTGCACTACTGACTAAATAAAATGCATTTATGGCGTGCAACGGCGGTCTCAAAATGGCCGCTTCGGGTGTCGGCAATGCTCCACTAAACACACTTAAATTATACGAATTTAACTGTGAGAAGTGAGCCTTAAAATTATACACAGGAAAGATTAAATACTCAACTTTCCAGAGGATGAATATGCATGAGATTGCATGATAATATTCCAAGAAACAGTAACAACACCGAGAGAAACTTGGGAGCGCACTTAGCTTAAATGCTACAGTTCAAAGGAATGATGGGCCGTAGTAGTACGGAGAGGAGGTCCACCAGGTACAGTACCTTGATAACGGCTCCCCTTTCGTTGGCCACTCTTCCCCCTCAAAGAGTTAAATCTATTCGGGGTGAAGATTGCTGCATTGTATCAAAAAATACGTCCCCTGATTTTATGCGATATCCTTAAAGATATATTAAGGATACTCGCGCCAGGAGTTAGAATTCTGGAGACCTATGGTTAATTCTCTGGGAGTATCACTGAAGCAAATATCCCTTAGAAAGCTACCTTAAGGAAACTTCCATCAGGACAACATGGCCGACCCAAAAAAGAAAATACTGACTTACAAAGATAAATCAGTCAATTTTTATACAACAAATAGATTATTTCTGAGGAAACATTTGTCCTTCAAGTATACTATTTCTGACACACTTATGATGTCATCTTAGTAAAAAAGGTGGTCGTAAAGTTGAACAGTCTTATGATGTCATCTCAGTAAAAAAGGTGGTCGTAAAGTTGAACAGTCTTATGATGTCATTTCAGTAACAAAGGTGGTCGTAAAATTGAACAGTCTTATGATGTCATCTCAGTAAAAAAGGTGGTCGTAAAGTTGAACAGTCCTAAGTCGACAACTACCTATAATCTAACATAGAGCTGGGATTATAGCTTGGAGAACCATCTTGGACGGTGACCAGGACAGTGCGAGGCTGGACCACGTTGTCCATAACATGGAGAGATGACTGGTAGCCATAAATAATAGCCAGCTAGGCATCTTCTCTTTTCTGGTCATAGCAATACAACTTAGGAGTAACCCCATATATACAACTCAGAAGTTTATAATTGTGTAGGAAAAAATACTTTTAGCATTCACTTATTAAATAAAATATTCTAACATCAGAGATTAGCTTTCTGATTATGAATCCTAAAAAATTTATAAAAAAATATTCTTGCTTTGGCTAACTTTAAAAGTAACTAAAACTTCCCTTAATATAAAAAAGAAAGAGATGCACCTTGATTTTAATTTTACAGGTGGTGATGCAGCATGTCTTCTGAATGGTTCATATTTAGCTGGATGATGATCCACATCTCTCTTACTTTCACTTTCTGAAACATTACTTTCTGAAATAACAGTGAGAGGTAATCGTGTATGGTTTGTACTAGTAACTGTGCTCATAGTATATAAGCCACTGTCTGACATCCTTGATATATCTCCTTTACTTCCAGTCAACATAAAAAGATGCTGAGGTATTGTTTGCAGTTTTATTCTCTCTCGGGGGTTCTTTTGCAGGCACTCTGATATCAATGAGCGAGCATTTGCAGAGACATAGCTTGGGATCTGAAAAGAGAATACAGCATTTTTTTAACTTTCACTATCTATTCACCGGAAGTGTTATAGCCTAAGAAATACTTGGAAAATTACCAAAATTAAATTAAAAAAGCAAAAAGAAAATGGGATGATGTACAGAACTTATGAAAAATTTATGGACTACAATGGTTACGTGCCACTTGTCTTACCTTGTAATCCCCAATTACAACTCTGGTAAAAATGGATTCTTTCACACCGTGTCCATCAAAGGGCGGATGACCAACAAGCATAATAAACAGCATGCAACCAAGACTCCATACATCACTTTCCAGGCCATGGGAACTGCGTGTTGCTACCTCTGGGCTGTTGTAAAAAAAAAAAACTTCATTAAAACACATTAAAAAATCATTTTACAATACCAAAAAATTGGGTTTTATTTTACATTAAAACAATTTTCCCAGAACAATTTTAATAAGAATATTTCAATAAATCATTACTCGTATATTCATTTAAACCCATAACCATGAATCACTGGGTAATAAAAACCGAAGTAATCAAATTTCAAGTTTTTATAACATGATTAATACTGAAATACTGTACTAGCCCATGGGGCTAACAGGCTTAGCGATACATGTTCCGCTTGCTAGAACATAGGAGCAATGAGAAATTGTTTAAACATGAGCGAAGCGAGCATAGAGCAGAGCAAAAACCATTAGCTTGATTAATTACTGTAATGAGATATCTGTAATATGATGAACACTGTTACGAACGACTCCATAGGAAAATGGAATGGATAGTCATTTTCTATGCGTTCGGAAGTCCTGGGAATCACAAGCTCCAGTGTTTTGACCGTGTTTCATTACTATTACTCAGTTTTGATTACGGTGACTTTTTTATTACGATGACTGGTTTTTACTACGATGACTGGCAAAAAGAACAAAGTTTAAAAAAGTTAATTAAAATATCAAACAATTAGACTGGTACACAGTTTATTCTAAGGTGATTTCAATGTAATTGATGACGATATTTAATGCAAAACCATGCGTTTTCAGACCCACCATAACTAAAAACTATGGATTTCCACCAAAACTCATTATCAAAAACATTCAAAACACCTATAATTACACTGTATTCCCGTTTTCAAAGCCGTAAAAGATAGTTTTATTAAAAAACATTTCAAAAAAATTGTACCAGTACAACACAGAGAAATTTAATTCAAATAGCAGAAAACCAGTTTTCCCTCCTTCATCCATTAATCAAACACAGTAAGTGTTCACATGTACTATCAAACACATATAATAATACTATACCACACCTTATGCTGTTAATTGGTTCCATTTTGGTCAGATTTTTGCCCTATAAAGTTACTTATGCTGAACATGTGAAAGTAATTATCATACTCAGTTATCATCTTACGAAAACCATATACCTACATTAATAACCTTTCATGTGAAATACAGTACAGTATAGCACTTAGTTCATATTTTACAACATAAAAACGACTTGAGGTCAGGTGCCTCACACTGAGGGACATGGGGGAACCTAAACATACAATGAGACAATAAGGCAAAATGAAGTAACGTGGATTTTATTTTTGAAAGAGCAGATTGACCAAAATATGCTCATATTATAGTAAATGTTATATATCCTTATTTACTATACATTAAATGCAACACACATTACACAAATAACTTTATATCTCACTCATCACGTAAGAACAAAGAGATTAGATTAATTCAAGACTCATCCACAACTAGTTTCTCTTACTTCTGCTAGGATGCAATGGTCTAACCAATTACATTGGTAAACCTTTAATTATAAATACTTTTACACTAGGGTATAAAAAGTATATGAATCTGAATATCATAAAAATATTCCTTCTTTCTTTCCTAAATTACAAACTATGTTGAACTCTTTACTTTGAGGTTATAAACAACCACAATCACATTGCCATTCTTTGTGAAAGTAGAGTCTGGCAACCATATGGCTAATTACAATTCTTATGACAGCCTACTGTCACCTATCAACATTAGATAATATAGGTTAGCCTTATCAAGGGAGAAATAGAGCTGTAACCATTTGATCTCTGTAGTCTAACTAAAATTTTATTGATAAAACCGTATCCAAATCGCAGACGTAAGTCTAGCAGAGGAGAATGATACTGTACTGTATATGATATGCAACCTTATTGATCACTTTGACCCACTACTGTATTTTGATATATAGAAAAATCTGAACCTTATTTGAGTAATCCTATGGGGAACTGTGCTTCAATCTCATAGATCTCCTTCCACAACTAAAACATTCACTCACCTAAATACAAGTGGCAATGCACTCTGTGACAGGCAAATGGGTGCAAGTTCCCTTTCTTACCATCTACCACTAACCATCTACTTTATCAAGATTCCAGTTTGTTCATGTTTGCATGAAACCTAGAGGACCTACCATTGCCTCTAACATTATCCCTATTGTTGGGAGGGGAGTACATCCTGAAAAAATACCTGCAGTATTATAAACTGCATCTTTCCCTTGAATTTTTTGTCAATACTAAAGTAACACCCATTTAAGGCTATAGCCATGTGACAAGTACACAAACAGTATGTCTGAGAGTAACCCAATCTCCCCCTGAGACCCTGGACCTCTAAGATTTTAGTTTGAAGGATTTTGGAGCAAAACAAACTACTGTGTATTAAAGGTAATTGGCACGTCAACCCTGTGATTTGAGCACGGTCCATTTCTGGAAGAGGCATGATGAAGCAAGACAAACATTATGCCTGGCAATCTAGATTTAGATATTTGGATATACACACACATACTATATACATATAGTTTATATATTTCAAGCAAATAATAAAAATATAGTATTTAGAATATAAAATGGATTAAAAAGTATTATGATACATGGCAACCCTTCCTCTTGGTAGCACTAGGGAGGAAGGGTAGATAGCAGCCAGTCAGGCCAGAGGCATTTCTCAAGCTTCCATTATAGTGTGTGTAGTGTTTCTGAGCTGTTAGTAATGGATGGCTGGAATGATTTCTGTGAATATCACAAATCCCTATGTCAATGCAGCCACTTGTGTTTGGCCAAAAATATAACTGCCCTGTCACTGTCATTTTACATTTTCCTTCCTCAAAATCTTTGACCATTCCCCTTTTCTCTAGGGTCCCAATTATGGGAGGTTTCCGTCAATCTATGGCCTCAGAAAAATGGAAAAATGTTATTTTCATTAGTAAAATAAATTTTTGAATATACTTACCCGATGATCATGAATCTGTCAACTCCGTTGCCCGACAGAAATCTAAGGTCGGGATACGCCAGCGATCGCTATACAGGTGGGGGTGTACACAACAGCGCCATCTGTGAGCAGGTACTCAAGTACTTCTTGTCAACAAGAACTCAATTTTCTCCTCGGTCCACTGGTTCTCTATGGGGAGGAAGGGAGGGTCCTTAAATTCATGATCATCGGGTAAGTATATTCAAAAATTTATTTTACTAATGAAAATAACATTTTTCAATATTAATCTTACCCGATGATCATGTAGCTGATTCACACCCAGGGTGGTGGGTGGAGACCAGTATACATGTTAACATTAGAAGCTAAGTATCCCGTATTTCATTTAAGCAGTTATTCAAAATAACAAACATAAAATAAATAAGTACCTGGTAAGGAAGTCGACTTGAACTATTACTCTGCCTTTTTTAAGTACGTCTTCCTTACTGAGCCTAGCGGTCCTCTTAGGATGCTGAACGACTCCTAGGTGCTGAAGTATGAAGGGCTGCAACCCATACTAAAGGACCTCATCACAACCTCTAATCTAGGCGCTTCTCAAGAAAGAATTTGACCACCCGCCAAATCAACCAGGATGCGGAAGGCTTCTTAGCCTTCCGTACAACCCAAAAAACAACAATAAAAAGTATTTCAAGAGAAAGATTAAAAAAGGTTATGGGATTATGGGAATGTAGTGGCTGAGCCCTCACCTACTACTGCACTCGCTGCTACGAATGGTCCCAGGGTGTAGCAGTTCTCGTAAAGAGACTGGACATCTTTGAGATAGAATGATGCGAACACTGACTTGCTTCTCCAATAGGTTGCATCCATAACACTCTGCAGAGAACGGTTCTGTTTGAAGGCCACTGAAGTAGCGACAGCCCTAACTTCATGTGTCCTTACCTTCAGCAAAGCAAGGTCTTCTTCCTTCAGATGAGAATGTGCCTCTCTAATCAGAAGCCTGATGTAGTAAGAAACTGCGTTCTTAGACATCGGTAAAGCAGGCTTCTTGATAGAACACCATAAAGCTTCTGATCGTCCTCGTAATGGCTTTGTCCGTCTTAAATAGTACTTAAGAGCTCTTACTGGGCAAAGTACTCTCTCTAGTTCGTTCCCCACCAAGTTGGACAGGCTAGGGATCTCGAACGACTTGGGCCAAGGACGCGAAGGAAGCTCGTTTTTAGCCAAGAAACCGAGCTGCAAGGAACATGTAGCCGTTTCAGATGTAAAACCTACGTTCCTGCTGAAGGCGTGGATCTTACTAACTCTTTTAGCTGTTGCTAAGCAAACGAGGAAAAGAGTCTTTAATGTGAGATCCTTAAAAGAGGCTGATTGAAGCAGTTCGAATCTTGATGACATCAGGAACCTTAAAACCACGTCTAGGTTCCAGCCTGGTGTGGACAACCGACGTTCCTTTGAGGTCTCAAAAGACCTAAGGAGGTCCTGTAGATCCTTGTTGGAGGAAAGATCCAAGCCTCTGTGGCGGAAGACCGCTGCCAACATACTTCTGTAGCCCTTGATCGTAGGAGCTGAAAGGGATCTTACATTCCTTAGATGTAACAGAAAGTCAGCTATCTGTGTTACAGAGGTACTGGTTGAGGAAACTGCATTCGCCTTGCACCAGCTTCGGAAGACTTCCCATTTTGACTGATAGACTCTGAGAGTGGATGTCCTCCTTGCTCTGGCAATCGCTCTGGCTGCCTCCTTCGAAAAGCCTCTAGCTCTTGAGAGTCTTTCGATAGTCTGAAGGCAGTCAGACGAAGAGCGTGGAGGCTTGGGTGTACCTTCTTTACGTGAGGCTGACGCAGAAGGTCCACTCTTAGAGGAAGAGTCCTGGGAACGTCCACTAGCCATTGCAGTACCTCGGTGAACCACTCTCTCGCAGGCCAGAGGGGAGCAACCAACGTCAACCGTGTCCCTTCGTGAGAGGCGAACTTCTGAAGTACCCTGTTGACAATCTTGAACGGAGGGAACGCATACAGGTCTAGATGGGACCAATCCAGCAGAAAGGCATCCACGTGTACTGCTGCTGGGTCTGGAATCGGAGAACAATACATCGGGAGCCTCTTGGTCATCGAGGTAGCGAATAGATCTATGGTGGGCTGACCCCACAGGGCCCATAGTCTGTTGCAAACATTCTTGTGAAGGGTCCACTCTGTGGGGATGACCTGACCCTTCCGGCTGAGGCGATCTGCCATGACATTCATGTCGCCCTGAATGAACCTCGTTACCAGCGAAAGCTTTCGATCTTTTGACCAAATGAGGAGGTCCCTTGCGATCTCGAACAACTTCCTCGAATGAGTCCCTCCTTGCTTGGAGATGTAAGCCAAGGCTGTGGTGTTGTCGGAGTTCACCTCCACCACCTTGCTTAGCTGGAGGGACTTGAAGGTTATCAAGGCCAGATGAACTGCCAAAAGCTCCTTGCAGTTGATGTGAAGTGTCCTTTGCTCCTGATTCCACGTGCCCGAGCATTCCTGTCCGTCCAGTGTCGCACCCCAGCCCGTGTCCGATGCGTCCGAGAAGAGACGGTGGTCGGGGGTCTGAACAGCCAATGGTAGACCTTCCTTGAGAAGAATGCTGTTCTTCCACCACGTCAGTGTAGACCTCATCTCTTCGGAAACAGGCACTGAGACCGCCTCTAGCGTCATGTCCTTTCTCCAGTGAGCAGCTAGATGAAACTGAAGGGGGCGGAGGTGGAGTCTCCCTAACTCGATGAACTGGGCCAGCGATGAAAGTGTCCCTGTTAGACTCATCCACTGCCTGACAGAACATCGGTTCCTTCTCAGCATGCTCTGGATGCATTCTAGGGCTTGATTGATCCTTGGGGCCGACGGAAAAGCCCGAAAAGCTCGACTCTGAATCTCCATACCTAGATAGACAATGGTCTGGGATGGGACGAGTTGGGACTTCTCTATATTGACCAGGAGGCCCAATTCCTTGGTCAGATCCAAAGTCCATCTGAGATTCTCCAGACAGCGACGACTTGACGGAGCTCTTAAAAGCCAGTCGTCCAAATAGAGGGAGGCTCTGATGTCTGCCAAGTGAAGGAATTTGGCAATATTCCTCATCAGTTTGGTAAACACAAGAGGTGCCGTGCTTAGGCCAAAGCACATGGCTTGGAACTGGTACACAACCTTTCCAAAGACGAACCTTAGGAAAGGTTGGGAGTCTGGATGGATGGGGACGTGAAAGTACGCGTCTTTCAGGTCTAACGAGACCATCCAGTCCTCCTTCCTGACCGCTGCTAGGACCGACTTCGTCGTCTCCATCGTGAACGTCTGCTTGGTGACAAAAGCATTGAGAGCACTGACGTCCAGCACCGGTCTCCAACCTCCTGTCTTCTTCGCTACCAGGAAGAGACGGTTGTAGAAGCCCGGGGATTGATGGTCCCGGACTATGACTACCGCTCCCTTTTGTAGCAAGAGCGACACCTCTTGTTGCAACGCTAGCCTCTTGTCCTTCTCCTTGTAGTTGGGAGAGAGGTTGATGGGAGATGTTGCTAGAGGGGGACTGCGGCAGAACGGAATTCTGTACCCCCTCCCTTAGCCACTTCACAGACTGAGCGTCTGCACCTCTGCTCTCCCAAGCTTGCCAGAAGAACTTGAGCCTGGCTCCCACTGCTGTCTGGAGAGGAAGGCAGTCAGATCCTGCCTTTTGCGGACTTGGAACCCTTCTTGGATTTGCCACGGTGACTGTCGGCACGGGTACCTCCTCTGCTGGAGGTTCTGCCACGAAAGGGCGGGATGAACCTAGTTGCTGGTGTGTCCACTGCTGCAGGACGGAAAGGTCTAGGCACGGAAGGTAAAGCTTTAGCCTTACGTGCGGAAGATGCCATCAGATCATGGGTATCCTTCTGGATCAGCGAGGCAGCCATCCCCTTGATCAGCTCCTCCGGAAACAGACACTTGGAGAGAGGAGCAAACAACAACTCCGACTTCTGGCAAGGAGTGATCCCAGACGACAAGAAGGAGCAAAGATGTTCTCTCTTCTTAAGCACTCCCGACGTGTACGAAGCCGCAAGTTCACCAGACCCATCCCGAATGGCTTTGTCCATGCAAGACATGATCAGCATGGCAGAGTCCTTATCCGAAGTGGAAGTCTTTCTGCTTAACGCTCCCAAACACCAATCGAGGAAGTTGAAGATCTCAAAAGCACGAAAGACTCCCTTCAACAGATGATCCATGTCAGAAAAGGACCAGCAAATCTTCGATCGTCTCATAGCCAGCCTGCGGGGAGAGTCAACCAGACTTGAAAAGTCGCCCTGGGCAGAGGCAGGAACCCCCAAGCCGGGTTGCTCTCCCGTGGCATACCAGACGCTAGATTTGGAAGCAAGCTTGGTAGGCGGAAAGATGAAAGCAGTCTTTCCCAGTTGCTTCTTGGACTGCAACCACTCTCCCATAACCCTCAAAGCTCTCTTGGATGAGCGTGCGAGGACAAGCTTGGTGAAGGCAGGAGCAGCAGACTGCATGCCCAGAGCAAACTCGGAGGGAGGAGAGCGAGGGGTTGCAGACACAAACTGTTCTGGATACAAGTCCCTGAACAAGGCAAGGACTTTACGAAAGTCTAAGGAGGGAGGCGTAGACTTGGGCCCTTCTAAGTCGGAGTGCGGTTCATCCAAATGTGCATCTTCGTCATCCGATACTCCATCATCCGAAAGCTGAGTAGGAAGTGGCAAAGGCGGAGCAGAAAGCTGAACGGCTGAATCCGGCAGCACGGGTGCATGCGTAGCTGCTGCGGATTCAACATCATGCCGCTGCTGGTCAGTCTGCGAGCTGGCAACAACAAAAGCAGAGTGCTGGTGCGTGGGAGGGACTGCCGTGGGTTGCGGAGCATGCCGTATGGGATGCAGAGCATGCCGCATGGGTTGCGGAGCATGCCGCATAGAGTCAGAACACGGCAGCTCTACAGCACCTTCCCACTGCTGATGCGGTAGCTCACGCATGTCAACGGATGGTGCAGCAAGAACATGCGTCTGGCAGGGTGGACTGCGCATCGGTGGAGGAGCTCTCACAGGTGGAGTGTGGGAGCAGGCAGCCGCAGTATCTGCTGAGCGCACAACCGCGGCAGGTTGTAGGCTAACAGGGGCAGTGTCAACCTTCTCAGCATGATACTCTTGCATGAACGCAGCAAGCTGAGACTGCATAGTCTGCAGCATGGACCACTTAGGGTCTACCGTGGTTGGAGCAGCAACAGACGGAGCAGTAGCCTGTTGTGGAACCACTCTACCTCTCTTGGGAGGTGTGCAGTCTTCGGAAGACTGCGGCGAGTCCGAACTGACCCAGTGGCTACACCTGGGCCGTTGGACTCGCTCGGAAGGGACCTTACGCTTGAGAGGTCGTGAGACCTTGGTCCATCGTTTCCTCCTTGAAACTTCTTCCACAGACGAGGGATGATAGGGCTCATTCGTCTGTATGTGGATGGGACGATCTCTGAGAGAAACGTCCGCAACCACTGAGGGTACATCCGTACGCTGATCAAGGCCTGCCGAACCCTTTGGTCCTTCGACATTGCTTCTCCCCTGGGCTTGGGAGCTTGCAAGAGGTCCCGGACTGGGAGGACGACTGGCACGAACAGATGTACCCTCATGCGCAACACTGACACTGACACTTTTCACCTCACTTGCACTAACACTTCCCACTGCACTTTTCGCTTTCAGCTCTTTGACATCTGCCAAAAGCTGATTACGGTCATTAGCCAATGACTCCACTCTGTCACCAAGAGCCTGAATGGCACGCATCATATCCGCCATGGATGGCTGAGCACTAGTAGCAGGGTCGGGAGTCACCACTACAGGGGAAGGAAAAGGTTGAGGGGCATGGGGAGAGGAAAAATCAACAGAGCGAGAAGAACTCCTCCTGATCCTATCCTTCTCTAGCGTACGTGCATTTTTAAGGAATTCGTTAAAATCGAATTCCGAAAGCCCAGCGCATTCCTCACACCGATCTTCCAATTGACAGGATTTACCCCTACAATTGGAACAAACGGTGTGAGGATCTATGGAGGCCTTCGGAAGACGCCTAGTACAAGCCCTAACACTACACTGCCTGTACTTAGGGACTTGAGACTGGTCAGACATCTTGAATTGTGGAAATAGTCAGGGGGGATTCAAAAAACTAGCAAAGTTCGTTAACAATTAATCCAAATTAATTCCAAAAGCTTGCTAAGCTAATGATAAAGCTTCCTGAATAGCGAAGGCTAAAATCTAGAGCGAATACATCACCAAAATCGTGAGAAACAACTCCAGAATCAACAGCGTATCCAAGTAGGTCTTGTCGGTGGCACGACAGAGGAAAAATTGAGTTCTTGTTGACAAGAAGTACTTGAGTACCTGCTCACAGATGGCGCTGTTGTGTACACCCCCACCTGTATAGCGATCGCTGGCGTATCCCGACCTTAGATTTCTGTCGGGCAACGGAGTTGACAGCTACATGATCATCGGGTAAGATTAATATTGAAAATTGCATACTGTATTTCGAAATACATAACAGGAATAATCCCATTAGGGTCGAGGCAAACGGCAACTTACTCATTCAAAAGTTTTTACTACCCATTTTCAATACTGTACTGTCTATGTACTATACTATACCGTATTTTTCTAATATTAAATTGTTCATATGAATAAATAAAACATTAAAAATGCATTAAAGTTCTATTAACTCAAAAAAGGATAAAATTACGCCCAGGATGGATGTAAATACTGTACTGTATATTTACGCGTGTAAGAAGACCTAAAATTACGACATATTTTAATGAATTTAAGTCATATAAGATGACCAGTAAATTGCAAAACCAGCAGTGTATAGACTAGCTTTCGTTGTATCAATTAAAATCCCAAATTAACTAATTGAGGTAATTTTATATCATGATTCATTTCCAATCATAAAAAAACAAACGAATGCAATTACAAATCTGTGTTTAGGTTAGTTTTCCATAATCTAACCAAGTATTGATTATATAATGATTTTGTTATACTAATGTTTTATTTACTTTTTCCTTAGAACTTCAAAATAAATTAAATAAATGCAATTTTAGATATTTTTCCTATACATGCCGCCTAAAACGGAGACCTACTGTTTGTTAACATTTTCATTGTCCATCATAACAAACAAACAAACCCATTTACACACCAATGATCAAAGTGATGACTAATGATACTAAGAGCTAGTATTATACATACATATACCAAGGCACTTCCCCCAATTTTGGGGGGTAGCCAACATCAACAAATAAAACAAAAACAAAAAGGGGACCTCTACTCTCTACGTTCCTCCCAGCCTAACAAGGGACTCAACTGAGTTCAGCTGGTACTGCTAGGGTGCCACAGCCCACCCTCCCCAGTTATCCACCACAGATGAAGCTTCATAATGCTGAATCCCCTACTGCTGCTACCTCCGCGTTCTTAGATATCTAAGGCATTGGAGGCAGCAGCAGGGCCTACCAGAACTGCGTCACAATCGCTCGCCATTCATTCCTATTTCTAGCACGCTCTCTTGCCTCGCTCACATCTATCCTCCTATCACCCAGAGCTTCCTTCACTCCATCCATCCACCCAAACCTTGGCCTTCCTCTTGTACTTCCCCCATCAACTCTTGCATTCATCACCTTCTTTAGCAGACAGCCATTTTCCATTCTCTCAACATGGCCAAACCACCTCAACACATTCATATCCACTCTAGCTGCTCACTCATTTCTTACACCCGTTCTCACTCTCACCACTTCATTCCTAACCCTATCTACTCGAGATACACCAGCCATACTCCTTAGACACTTCATCTCAAACACATTCAATTTCTGTCTCTCCATCACTTTCATTCCCCACAACTCCGATCCATACATCCCAGTTGGTACAATCACTTTCTCATATAGAACTCTCTTTACATTCATGCCCAACCCTCTATTTTTTACTACTCCCTTAACTGCCCCCAACACTTTGCAACCTTCATTCACTCTCTGACGTACATCTGCTTCCACTCCACCATTTGCTGCAACAACAGACCCCAAGTACTTAAACTGATCCACCTCCTCAAGTAACTCTCCATTCAACATGACATTCAACCTTGTACCACCTTCCTTTCTTGTACATATCATAACCTTACTCTTACCCACATTAACTCTCATCTTCCTTCTCTAGTATTATAATCATTATTATTTTTATTATTATTATTATTATTATTATTATTATTATTATTATAAGCTAAGCTACAACTCTACCTCGGAAAAGCAAGATGCTATAAGCCCAAGGGCTCCAACAGGGAAAAATACCCCAGTACAGGAAGGAAACAAGGAAAAGAATACATTACAAGAGAATACTGTAAAATAAAAATAAAATATATAAAGAACAGTAACAACATTAAATTAGATCTTTCATATATAAACTACAAAAACTTGAAAAAACAAGAAGATAAATAAGATAGAACAGTGTGCCCGACAATACCCTAGAGCAAGAGAACTTTAATCCAAGACAGTGGAATGCCATGGTGAAAGGCTAGGGCACTAACCATGACTAGAGAACAATGGTTTGATTTTGGAGTGTCCCTCTCCTAGAAAAGCTGCTTACCATAGCTAAATAGTCTCTTCTACCCTTACCAAGATGAAAGTAACCATTGAACAATTACAATGCAGTAGATAACCCCTTGTGTGAAGAATTGTTTGGTAATCTCAGTGATGTCAGGTGTATGAGGACAGAGGAGAATGTGGAAAGAATAAGGCAGACTATTCAGTATGTGCAGGCAAAGACAGAATGAGCTGTAACCAAAGAGAGGGATTCAATGTAGTATTGCCTGGCCAGTCAAAGGACTCAATAACTCTCTAGCAGTAGTATCTCAACAAGTGGCTGGTGTCCTGGCCAACCTACTACCTAGTAAATATTATGTCATTACAAATATTTTACTTACCATATCCATACAAATTCCTACACAGTTCGCAAAACGAGAAGACCATTTTGTTTGCGTTTATTCAACAATAACAAACTACCGCTAATGATGGTACAATAATTTACAATAACTCTAAACTTTTACAAAGATAATTGTACATTCAATTTCCAAAATACTTTTCCTTACTTCAGTTATAAGTCAGTTTGATATCGTTTCAACTTGTACCCACATTGATTATAGACCCACCAGCAAAAAAAGAAGAAAGTCCAAGGCTAGTTTTAAATTAAAAGTTATCAAACAATTGGGTTACCAATATAACGTTCGGTGTGACAGATGGTCGAGATTGGTGAAAGTGAGGATAATTTGAAACATGACGGATTTTTAAGGAAAAATTAATATTATGCTGATCTGAATGTTATTGCTACCATCATTAACACTAAAATTAAAATCATCGGAGGGTTAGAGAAAGATACTGTAAAGGTTGCCAAGAAAGTAACTACAAAGCTATGTTTACTTTTGTTAGCTGGACTCACATAAATAAAAGTTGATTTCATTGATAACAATAAATTTTTGCTCAAATAGGATATTTATCATGAAATTATGCACACAAAATGTAAGGTTAATAAAGTTTGATTACATTTATTATCAGTTACTGTACCTAGGCCTACCAATATACTTCACAAGACAATAGATCTGATACGCTTTGCAGGGCTTGACTCGCAGACTTTGTACGGCATCGCAGAAACAGGAAATTTATTTTTGAAAACTAGCAACTGCATACTGTAAATGAAAAATCGCACAATCTAGAACCATACTGTTTCTTTACTTTTGCATTTGTTTTCATTTCTAATTGTGTTATAAGAAGAGGGGATAGACAAAGGAGATAATGTTTTTCATAGAATAAAAATGGTCAAAGTTTTTAAGGAAAATGTAAAATTACAATGTTAGGGAACAGTAGTTTTTTTTGGCCAAATACGGGTGGCTGCATTGACATAGGGCTTTGAGACATTCCAAGAAATCATTCAAGCCCTCCATTACTCGAGAAATAACTCAGCCCTAACCGGCTGCTATCTACCCATCCTCACTAGCACTACTAAGAGGAAGGGTTGTCATGAATCATAAACCTTTTCAATTACAGTATTTCATATTCCAAATACTAGATTTTTATCATCTACTTGAAAGAGAGAGGAGAAAAACTATATATATACAGACAAGTATGTGCATCTCTCTCTCTCTCTCTCTCTCTCTCTCTCTCTCTCTCTCTCTCTCTCTCTTATAATTACCTAACTTATACTCTATTTTTAATACGGTATAGTACAGTAATATTCTGATTATGACTTCCATGTTTTACCATTACGCGGTATTTGGCGATTTCTAACTACAAATCCCCAATTTTGATGTCAAATTTGGTGTCAAATTTAGCATTTTCGCACCATACAAATTCTATAATACCAGACACACGGATAACAGGAGTTTACTGTACTGAATTTGCGTCTCAAGTTCCAATGTGCTTCTACATTCATGATATCGGTCTTCCATTGAGCACACCTTAAAAGCTTAAACTGACTGATGGTGCACCTTGTGAGTAGATCAAATTTCTTCTCATACAGCTTTTGAACTTTGAACATAACACAAACTTGGCTTTCATGAACTTGAGAGACAAAACTTATACTGTATTCTATTCTTTGACTAAATATTTTTCAACGCTTTACAAAAATACCAAATTCACAGACAAAATAGGAGAGCTACAGTCATGACGATCGGAATGTTCACCAGATGAGACTGATCCAATAAAATGAGAGTATCCTTGGGTTCACCCACATAACCAGCAGAATAGTTAAGCCTCGCATAGCTGGGAAGCATTAAGGAAAAAGGGAATACCGTACCTGATAAGGAGAGCCAAATTTTCTTTTTGTAAATATAGGGGTTGAAAGTGTTCTTACTGAGTTTCTTTTTATAAATAAAGGGGTAGAAATTGTTCTTATTGAGAAAAGACAATTTCATATAAAAAATTAATATCTTTAAATGGAAGACAATTTCATATAAAAAATTATTATCTTTAAATGGAAGATAATTTCATATAAAAGATTAATATCTTTAAATGGAAGGAAATTTCATATAAAAAATTTATATCTTTAAATGAAGACAATGCTCAAGCATATGTACCTTATATAATTTGGAGTGCCACACATTGTTGTATGACGATCATCCGGCCGTTGTAACTGTGTGGCCAAACCAAAATCTGCTATTTTAATTCTTCCTTGACTGTCAAGCAATAGGTTGGACAAAGTTAAGTCTCGATGCATTATAGAATGAGAATGAAGATACAGCATCCCTGACACGATCTGCCTCAAGTATTCTCTAGCTGTAAAATAAAAAAAAAATAAAAAACTTTCAAGTACAGTAATTAATAATTTTCAAAGCTATACAAACCTGAATCCTTTAAAACAGCGATGTCTTAAGCAGAGCTGGAATAGCTGCTGAAATTGTTACAGGTAGTATACAAAATGTTGTGTGGATAGGGGAGTAGCCCTGTCCAGTTTCCTGTCAAGAATTCATCACTTTTGATCTTCAGTTCAGAACTTACAACGGGGTTGAAGTGAAAAATTTAACCTTAAAAGACTCAGGTTTGCACTGCTAGGCAAAAACAGAAATTTAATAAAATTTCTTATTTCTATACTTACCTCATGTTCATATCACTTATTCTGAAAAAGCTCGGTTTAATTGACACAACCATGAAATATTTTTAAATTTAAAATTTGCCAATTTTCTTTTGCTTTAATAAATACATGCCCTTAACAAAAGAATTGAACCTAGTGGAAAGTGGTAAGAGGCACAGAGCTGCTGCATCAGATACTATTCATCTTTTCAGTTTTGAAGTCCAAATTATCCCTTCTCTTGATATCATGAGTAAATGGGGAGGAGAGTGGATATGTATATGAACATCAGGTGTGTAAAGAAATAAGAAATTTTACCATTGCAATTCTCTCTATTTCAATGAGCCTCCCCTGATGATCATATTGCTGACTCCCACATACTGTTGGAGGTGGGGCCTAATTGAAAGAAAGAGAGGGATAAATTTAAGTACAAGTAATGCAGTTGAGGATTACTAACCTGGTCTAGATTACTTTGACAAACATTTCAAAATAACAAATTTAGAAATAATTTGTATTTTTCCCAACATACAAACCTGGAGCTATTTATAGGGTATTACTTTCGGCAACGCTGAAAACCACCCAAGACAATTTTAGTGAGGGATAATTACCCCATCCGCTAGTTAGCGGGAGGGGGTTGGGGTAGACTAGCTACCCCGCTCACTCACACCTGTCGGTTGAGTAACAACTTTTGCTTTCTAGCAGGAATTCTAGGGGGACAGGGTGGCGGGCCAATTTGTATAAATAGCTCCAGGTTTGTATGTTAGGAAAAATACGAATTATTTCCAAATTTGTTATTTGTTCCGACACAGATACAAACCTTCGCTATTTATAGGGTGACTTACTCTTAAGAGGAAGGAAGTTCTACGAACTGGCCTTGGTCATGACACGGGGTTCTCTCTAACTGATCTTTGATCTAATTAGTAGGAACCCTACCCTCGCTAAAATCAAAGTAGTTACAAGGTAACTCAATGATAGCGGCCTGCAGAAGCTTGTGTGAGAGAATCGTGGCTTGTCTTTACGTAGGAACTCGAGGATAAGCATGAGTTCTAAGACATATCCAATACCCTCCCTCATGAGGTATTGGTGACGTAACAAAGTATTTATTCATACTCAGGATGCACAAGGGAAATGAATCTTACCTGCAGAGGGGTGAGGTCAGCTATGCTTCGGTCTTGCAGAGCTGTTTACCCGGGGGGGGGGGGGGGGGAAGAAGGGAGCCAGACATTCTTTTCATTCACCCCAGCCCTCAACCCTTTGCTACTTGTCCATCAAGGAGCCTGAGGCATTAGATCACTTGTTGTGCGGTCACCACAGGACCAATGGAGAAGGTTTCCATGCTCCTGTGGGTTACATCTTTCAGGTAGTGGGCTGTGAAGGTTGTCTGACGCTTCTACACGCCCGCTTGCAATACCTGTGCCACAGAAAAATTCTTCTTGAACGCCAGAGACGTTGCAATGCCTCTGACGTCATGAGCTCTGGGTCGGTTGGACAGAGGAGGATCTGGATATAGAGCGTATTCGATTACTTTCCTTATCCAGGAGGAAATACTATTACTCGTGACCCTCCTCTTGACCTTCCCCGTGCTGACAAAAAGTGCTCGTACACGGGGGAGAGCTTTTGCTGTTCTTCTTAAGTAACACCTCAAACTCCTTACTGGACATAGCAACAGTTGGTCTGGATCTTCAGTTAGAAAACAAAGACTCTCTATCCGAAATGGGCCGAACATGGAGTCCGGCACACCCGGATTTTGAGTCTTAACAACAAACTCAGGGACGTAGTTGAGGGTTACTTCCCCCATCTCCTAGAGTGGGAGACATCAGCAGATAGACCATGAAGTTCGCTGACTCTCTTGGCCGAAGCCAGAGCGAGCAGGAACACCGTCTTCCACGTGAGGTGGCGATCGGAGGCCTGGCGTAGTGGTTCATAGGGGAAGCCCTTCAGAGACTTGAGGACCCAAACCACGTTCCAAGGGGGAGGTCTTAGCTCTGCCTGGGGACAAGTAAGCTCGTAACTGCGTATGAGCAAAGAAAGTTCCAATGAGGAGGAAATATCGACTCTTTTCAGTCTAAAGGCGAGACTCAAGGCTGAGCGGTAGCCTTTGACTGCCGAAACCGAGAAAAGCTTTTCTTCCCGAAGGTATACAAGAAACTCCGCTATAGTTGGAACAGAGGCATCGAGGGGAGAGATACCCCTTTCACGACACCAACCACAGAAAACTGACCACTTCGCCTGGTAGACTGCCTCTGTGGATCTCCTGAAGTGTCCAGCCATTCTTTTCGCAACCGGTTGCGAAAAGCCTCTCTATGTGAGGAGGTGCTGGATAGTCTCCAGGCGTGAAGTCGAAGCAAAGCTACGGCTTTGTGGAAGATGTTGGCATGTGGTTGTTTGAGGAGGTCGTGCTGTGGAGGAAGCTCCCTCGGGATCTCCATGAGGAGATACAGAAGGTCCGGGAACCATTCTGTGTGATGACATAGTGGAGCTATGAGGGACATTTGCAAGTTGTTGCTTGCTCGTTCCTGGTTGAGGACCTTTCTCATCAGACAGAACGGGGGAAACGCGTAAGCATCCAGGTTTACCCACCGTTGTTGGAAAGCATCTTGCCAAAGAGCTTGAGGATCCAGGACTGGGGAGCAGTACAATGGGAGCCTGAAATTCAGGGCCATTGCGAACAGATCCACAGTCGGGAACAACACAAAGTCAGGACTTTGTTGGCTATCAGAGGATTCAAAGACCACTCAGTGCCAATTATCTGAGTCGCTCTGCTCAGCTTGTCTGCTAGCACATTCCACTTGCCTGGAATGAAGCGAGCTGATAGTCACCGAGTTGTCCTCTCCCCATCTGAATATCTCTACTGCAAGATGGCTAAGCTGCTGCGGAAGGGTACCGCCCTGTTTGCTTAGATAATTAATTCTCTGGGAGTATCACTGTAGCAAATATCCCTTAGAAAGCTACCTAAAGGAACCTTCCATCAGGACGACATGGCTATCTCACCCAAAAATAGATTTTTCACTTTGCTCAAAATCCGTTTTATAGCCCTCAAGTGTCCCTGCAAAGAAGTGCCTTAATCTGTTATTATTTCTTTTAAGAGGTAATGACAGCAGGACCCTACACCCAGTAAGGAGACGAGTATAGGTAGAACAATAGGACTATAGACATGGTGAAGTTGCCAAAAGAAGAGTTACTCAAGACCTGTTTTGTTGTTATAACTTCTTCCCATACACTGACAAGTGATTCCAGCATGCCCTACTACATGGTGATTTAATTCAATTTAGGAGCAAATGAAACTAGATTATTCTTAGCACTGACCTAGGTTGTACAATCATAGTGTAATTGTTTTTTTATATATTGTATTGACACAGTGTTTCCATGGCTAGTGTTTCAAATACTTGCTCCCAGAAACAAGTGAATATAAAGTGGCATAGAAATATTTTCAGCGGCAGCCAAATTTTCAAGTGTTGTTAATGTACAAAGCCGGCTGACTGTTCATGCAGATAATGAACCACAGTATTACGGGGTGCTCCTTTAAGCTTGAAGTTTTTCCTGTAATAAGTCTGGAATTTTCTCTGGAATAATATTGCATGATCCTGCATCTGATTATGTTGCTAGTCAGCCTGGTGAAGACTGTTAAAAGCAAGTTTGCCTGGAGATTCTAGTTTTGCCTTTGTTTATACTTGCATCTGGAACCCATAAGTGTGTCCAGCATGTGAATAGTTCTTGTTTTTTGTTATTTAAATCTTTTTTTTTCTTGTTATTGTGAGGTTGGAGTGTAAAAGGATGCTAATTTTTCCTTTAATTCCTTATTTGAATTTGACAAAAAATATTAATGTCTTGAAGATAAATTGATTATTGACATAAGCTGATTAGAAAAGGGTGCATAAGCGACCGGATGCACTTATGTAAATATCAGAAAAGGACAATTTAGCCATAAAAGAAATTGTTTTCATTAAAAAATAACATTTGAAACATAAAATACACATTCTCCAAGCTGGAAATGCAATAATCTGAATTTCCATACTCACAAGCAGAAGTCGAGAGTTGTGTCCCTTAAGGCACAGTGGTAGCATTCTTCTCGATGTACTGTATCTCACAATAGCCTTATTAAACTCAAAAAGTCATCCTATGGCTGCAAACGACATCCCTTCCTTGTAATTTTCAAGAACTCATATCTTCTCTTTAAGAATCATGCGCTTCCTCTGCTGCTTAGCGGTAACTTGAGAAGATGAAGCCCTCTCTAGGGGACATGGCGTCGATAAAAGAAGACCACTTGTTGTTTAAGGGGACCGTCCGCTATCTTTTTTCTAATGATCCAAAATACACCATTTTTATATATGTTTTAGACATATATAATACCTTCATCATACAAAAATTTAAAGTCCTTTGATCAAAACTCTTTGATTTATTACCAAAAATCATGATTTTAAAAAAAATTAGGTACATTTTTCCCCCTGATAAGACGCTAATTGTATTGAATCTTATACAGTACCATAAAAAATACTTTATAAACCAAACAATTCTATGAAACAGAATTTTGATTTTCCTTGTTTTTTTTTATGAATATGTTATTTTTATTAATAAAATAAATTTTTGAATATACTTACCCGATAATCATGTAGCTGTCAACTCCGTTGCCCGACAGAATTCTATGGAGGGATACGCCAGCTATCACAATACTAGAAGGGGGTGTACTTACCAGCGCCACCTGTGGCCAGGTACTCAATCATTTGTTGTTGACACCTCCTCAATTATTCCTCGGTCCACTGGTTCTCTCTGGGGAGGAAAGGGAGGGTCGATTAAATCATGATTATCGGGTAAGTATATTCAAAAATTTATTTTATTAATAAAAATAACATTTTTCAATATTAAACTTACCCGATAATCATGTAGCTGATTCACACCCAGGGAGGTGGGTGAAAACCAGTGTACAAGATTAAAGGATAGCTAAGTATCCCATATTTCATATAACAGTTATCTCAAATAACAATGAAATAATAAGTACCTGGTAAGGAAGTCGAATAGAACCGTTACTCTGCCTCTTTATTTAAAGTTCGTCTTCCTTACTGAGCGCAGCGTTCCTCTTGGAGGCTGAATCAACCCAAAGGTGCCAAAGTACACGGGGTTGCAACCCCTACTAAAGGACCTCTACCAAACCTTTAACCCAGGCGCTTCTCAAGAATGAATAGACCACCCGCCAAATCCAAGGATGCGGAAGGCTTCTTAGCCTACCGTAACAACCATAAAAAACAACAATAAAAGTATTCAAGAGAAAGGTTAAAAAAGGTTATGGGATTAAGGGAATGTAGTGGTTGAGCCCTCACCTACTACTGCACTCGCTGCTACGAATGGTCCCAGGGTGTAGCAGTTCTCGTAAAGAGACTGGACATCTTTCAGATAAAATGATGCAAACACTGACTTGCTCCTCCAATAGGTTGCATCCATTATGCTCTGCAGAGAACGGTTTTTATTAAAGGCCAACGAAGTAGCTACAGCTCTTACTTCGTGGGTCCTTACCTTCAGCAATGCAAGGTCTTCCTCCTTTAAGTGAGAATGTGCTTCTCTGATCAGAAGCCTTATATAGTACGAAAGCCCATTCTTGGACATGGGTCTCGAGGGTTTCTTGATGGCACACCATAAGGCTTCTGACTGTCCTCGAATAGGTTTAGACCTCTTCAGATAATATTTGAGAGCTCTGACAGGGCAAAGAACTCTCTCAAGTTCGTTACCTACCATGTTGGAGAGGCTAGGTATTTCGAACGATCTAGGCCAAGGACGTGAAGGAAGCTCGTTCTTTGCTAGGAATCCAAGCTGAAAAGAACATGTTGCAGATTCGGTTGTGAAACCAATGTTCTTGCTGAAGGCATGAACCTCACTGACTCTCTTAGCTGTTGCAAGGCAAACGAGAAAAGCAGTCTTGAGGGTAAGATCCTTGAAGGAAGCTGACTGGAGAGGTTCGAACCTAGATGTCATAAGGAACCTTAAGACTACGTCTAGATTCCAGCCTGGAGTGGAAAGACGACGTTCTTTAGACGTCTCAAAAGACTTGAGAATGTCTTGAAGGTCCTTGTTGGAAGACAGGTCCAAACCCCTGTGGCGGAGAACTGAGGCCAACATGCTCCTATATCCTTTAATCGTAGGTGTTGAAAGGGATCTCTCATTCCTAAGATGTAGAAGGAAGTCAGCTATTTGGATCACAGAGGTATTGGTAGAGGATATTGAATTGGCTCTACACCAGCTTCGGAAGACCTCCCACTTAGACTGGTAGACTCTACGAGTGGAAACTCTTCTAGCTCTGGCAATCGCACTGGCTGCCTCCTTCGAAAAGCCTCTAGCTCTAGCGAATCTTTCGACAGTCTGAAGGCAGTCAGCCGAAGAGCGTGGAGGTTTGGATGCAACCTGTCTACGTGTGGTTGACGTAGAAGGTCCACTCTTAGAGGTAGAGTCCTGGGGAAGTCGACTAGCCATTGAAGTACCTCTGTGTACCATTCTCTTGCAGGCCAAAGGGGAGCAACCAGCGTCAGCCGTGTCCCTTCGTGCGAGACGAATTTCTGCAGAACTTTGTTTATTATCTTGAACGGAGGGAATGCGTAAAGGTCGAGATGGGACCAGTTCAGAAGAAAAGCATCCACATGAACCGCTGCAGGGTCTGGAACAGGGGAACAATAAAGCGGAAGTCTCTTGGTTATGGAGGTGGCAAACAGATCTATGGTAGGTTGACCCCACAAGGTCCAAAGTCTGTTGCACACACTCTTGTGGAGGGTCCATTCCGTGGGAATGACCTGATTCCTTCTGCTGAGGCGATCCGCTGAAACATTCATATCGCCCTGGATGAACCTCGTGACCAGAGTGAGGTTTAGACCTCTTGACCAAATGAGGAGGTCCCTTGCGATCTCGTAAAGGCTCCTCGAATGGGTCCCTCCTTGCTTGGAGATGTAAGCCAAGGCTGTGGTGTTGTCTGAATTCACCTCCACCACTTTGCCTAGCAGGAGGGACTTGAAGTTCAACAGGGCTAGATGAACTGCTAACAGTTCCTTGCAGTTGATGTGGAGTAATCCTTGTTCCTTGTTCCATACTCCTGAGCATTCCCGTCCGTCCAAGGTCGCACCCCAGCCCGAGTCCGATGCATCTGAGAAGAGATGAAGATTGGGGGTCTGGATGGCCAATGATAGACCCTCCTTGAGAAGGAGATTGTGCTTCCACCACAGGAGAGTGGTCTTCATCTCTTGGTTGATAGGGATAGAGACTGCTTCTAGAGTCGAGCCCTTGTCCCAATGAGCAGCAAGATGGAATTGAAGAGGGCGGAGGTGGAGTCTTCCTAGCTCGACAAACAGGGCCAGTGATGAGAGGGTCCCTGTGAGACTCATCCACTGTCTCACTGAGCAATTGCTCCTCTTCAGCATGCTCATGATGCACTCTAGGGCTTGGTTTATCCTGGGGGCCGATGGAAAAGCCCGAAAATCCTGACTCTGAATCTCCATTCCCAGGTACACAATGGATTGGGAGGGAATGAGTTGAGATTTCTCTATATTGACTAATAGACCTAGGTCTCTGATTAAGTCTAAAGTCCAATTGAGGTTCTCCAGACAACGACGACTCGTGGAGGCTCTCAACAGCCAGTCGTCTAGGTAGAGGGAGGCTCTGATGTTCGATAAGTGTAGGAATTTCGCTACATTCCTCATCAGATGAGTAAAGACCATAGGAGCTGTGCTTAGGCCAAAACACAGGGCTTGGAACTGATAGACAACCTTTCCGAAAACGAATCTCAGGAAAGGTTGGGAGTCTGGATGAATGGGAACGTGAAAGTATGCATCTTTCAAGTCCAACGAGACCATCCAGTCCTCCAGTCTGACCGCTGCTAAGACCGACTTGGTCGTCTCCATCGTGAACGTCTGCTTGGTGACATACTCGTTGAGAGAGCTGACGTCCAGCACCGGTCTCCAACCTCCTGTCTTCTTGGCCACAAGAAAGAGACGGTTGTAGAAGCCCGGGGATTGATGGTCCCGGACTATAACCACTGCCTTCTTCTGCACAAGTAGCGACACCTCCTGTTGCAATGCTAGCCTCTTGTCCTCTTCTTTGTAGTTGGGAGAGAGGTTGATGGGCGATGTGGTCAGAGGTGGTTTGAGGCAGAATGGAATCCTGTAACCGTACCTCAGCCAACTGACAGACTGTGCGTCTGCACCTCTCTTCTCCCAGGCTCGCCAGAAGATCTTGAGTCTGGCTCCTACTGTTGTCTGGAGAATCTGAGAGTCAGTTCTTTCCCTTAGATGTCCTGGATCCTTTCCTAGACTTGCTCCTGTGAGAGTCTGGACGGGAGCTTCCTCGGCTGGGGGCTCTACCACGAAAGGGCGGTATGAACCTCGTAGCCGGGGTATCAGCCACTGGGGAGCGATAAGTCTTGGGGACTGAGGTGGCAACCTTAGACTTACGAGCCGATGAGGCTACAAGATCGTGCGTGTCCTTTTGTATCAGGGCAGCCGACAAGTCCTTAACTAGCTCCTCGGGAAAGAGGAACTTTGAGAGTGGAGCAAAAAGGAGTTGTGACCGTTGGCAAGGTGTAATGCTGGCGGAAAGGAAGGTACACAGTTGTTCCCTTTTCTTCAACACCCCTGATACAAATAACGACGCTAGCTCACCCGATCCATCTCTGATGGCCTTATCCATGCAGGACATTATTAGCATGGCAGAATCTTTGTCCGCAGGAGAGGTTTTCTTGCTGAGGGCTCCCAGGCACCAGTCGAGAAAGTTGAACATTTCAAATGCTCTGAACAACCCTTTCAGAAAATGATCCAGGTCTGAGAAGGTCCAACAAACCTTCGAGCGTCTCATAGCAGTTCTCCGAGGCGAGTCCACCAGACTTGAGAAGTCAGCCTGGGCAGAGGCAGGTACTCCTAAGCCTGGTGCTTCCCCTGTGGCATACCAAACGCAACCTTTCGAAGCGAGCTTCGTTGGAGGGAACATGAAGGAAGTCTTGCCAAGGTGTTGTTTAGACTGCAGCCACTCCCCTAAGATCCTTAAAGCCCTCTTGGAGGATCTAGCTAGGACAAGCTTAGTATAGTTGGACTTAGCTTGTTGTACGCCCAGCGAAAACTCAGATGGTGGAGAGCGGGGAATAGCAGAGACGAAGTGGTCTGGGTAAATCTCCCTGAGTAGAGCCAAGACCTTACGAAAATCAATCGACAATGGAGAAAGCTTAGATTCGTCCACGTCTGATGAGGGATCAAGGTGTGCCTCCTCATCATCCGACACCTCATCAGCAGAGGGTAGCGAAGCGATCGGACCAGAATGCTGAACCGCAGAGTCAGAACGGGTAGGAACAATAACAGAGGTTTCCTCTTCCAGTAACTGTTGAGGGAAAACCTGAGGCTCAGACTGCAAAGGCTGAACAACAGACGAAGCAGAAGGCAGGCGCATGGGTGAAGGAGGTTGACTCCTAGCAAGAGAGGTTGAACCCAAGGATTGCACAAGCTGAGCGGAGGACGGAGGCGGAGTAGTCCATTCCTGTTCCTGTGAGATGAGCGGAGCATGATGAGGTTGAGGCTGCGCAGAACAAGGTAAAGTTCTCGCAAGCTGAGGCTCCTGAGGCGCAAGTCCAGGGTGTAGAGGAGCTTGCCTTGAGGAGGGTTGAGCTCGCTGCAGCGATGGCTGAGCAGACAGACTCACGGAGGGGAGAGGTTGTTGTACCCCAACCGAGAGTTGCACCACTGGTGGAGCAGCAAGGGGAGGAGGAGGAAGAGTGGAATAACTCTCCTGATCCCAAAGCAAGGGTTGCCTTAAAGAAGGCTGAGGCTGAACACCACTGGGAACAGCAAACTCCGAAAGTGGCTCAACATCGTACGCCTGGCAGATGGTGCTGCGACCAGGCGGAGCAAGTGCAGGCGGGGCGAGCACAGGCGGAGCGAGAACAGGCGGAGGGAGTGTAGGCGGAGGAGGAGGTGCAACACTCTCAGCCCGACACTCACGCATCAAGTCCGAAAGCTGAGCTTGCATGGACTGAAGCAGGGTCCACTTGGGATCGGCAGAAACGATAACAGACTGAGGTAAAGTCACAGTCGGGCTCTGTTTTGGCAGAACCTTACTCCTCTTGGGCGGAGTACAGTCGACAGATGACTGAGGCGAGTCAGAGCTGAGCCAATGACTGCAACCTGGCTGAGCACTCGCGGACTGGACTCTACGTTTAAGCGGTCTCGAGACCTGAGACCAACGTTTCTTCCCTGCTAGTTGATCAGCGGACGAGAATAAGACGGGCTCAATCGTCTGCAGGTGGGAGTGACGGTCTAAGGAAGACACGCCCGCAACCACCGAGGATAGTTCTGTGCGCCTAACAAGGCCTGTCGAACCCTTAAGCCCTTCGACATTGCTTCTCCCCTGGGCATGGGAGCTTGCAAGAGGTCCCGGACTGGGAGGACGACTGGCTCGCACAGAAAAATCCTCACGCACCACACTGGCACCACTAGCACTTGGCACTGCACCGACACTAGCACTCGTCACAGCACTGGCACTAATTCCACCCACTGCACTCTTGACCTTCAGTTCTTTAACTTCGGCCATCAGAGACTTATGGTCACTTACCACTGATTCTACTTTATCGCCTAAAGCCTGAATAGCACGCAAAACAACTGACATATCAGGCGGAGGGCACACAGTAGGTTCGGGGGTAGCCACTACAGGGGTAGGAAAAGGTAGGGGATCATGAGGTGAGGAAAACATAGAAGAGTGAGAAGAACTTCTCCTAACTCTACCTCTCTCTAACTTAGATGAATATTTTAAAAGACGGACAAATTCCAATTCCGAAAGTCCGGCGCATTCCTCACATCGATTTTCTAATAGACAGGGCCTGTCCCTACAGTCAGAACAAGCGGTGTGAGGATCTACCGAGGCCTTCGGAATACGCCTATTGCAAGACCTACATCGTCTATGGGAGGGGGCTTGCGAAACGTCAGACATCTTGTTTCAAAGAGTTAGCCAAAGGGTGATCCAAAAACAAGCAAAATTCGTTAACCGTTATATCAGTATTATATAAAAGCTATCTAGCTAATATAAGAAGGATTCCAGTAAAGCGACAGCCGTTAATCTGAGAGAATACTTCACCAAATATCCGTGAATAAACTCGAAGACCATAAGCGTATCCCAGAACGTCTAGCCGGAAGCACGACAGAGGAATAATTGAGGAGGTGTCAACAACAAATGATTGAGTACCTGGCCACAGGTGGCGCTGGTAAGTACACCCCCTTCTAGTATTGTGATAGCTGGCGTATCCCTCCATAGAATTCTGTCGGGCAACGGAGTTGACAGCTACATGATTATCGGGTAAGTTTAATATTGAAAATTTTTTTTTTCTCGTCTAGACGCAAAATAATCGTGAAAAAGAAAGTAAAAATAAAATAAAAATTCTGTCTCACAATATTGTGGGATTTTTATTCCTCTTTTCAATGATATCTTTCTTACTAAAATCGAACAATAAATAAGTGAGAAAAATGTAACTAAGTGTGAATAAGTATGCTTTTGGGTTATGAGCTCCCAAAGATTAGCAACAAATTTTCGCTTCTTTTCTTGAAGAAATCAAGATAATATTATTATGATAACTTTTATTGTTTATTCTTACATAGATGCACCCTAAACGAGGTATTTAAACCCTAAGTTTGGCGTAAGAATGTCATGAGTTACCAGCAATCTCTCATTGTTGCCAGTGTTTTAGTTACCATGTTTTAGCTTTGTACAGTACTCTTATTCATGTTTCCCTCTCTTCTTGGTTCTTTTTTTCTTGTTCTCTGCTTACTTTTTGTTCTTTCCTATGACCTTAGGGTAACATTGGTCTTGCTATAAAGTTCCCGAGGACGTTGTGAAAACACTATGTACATACAAACTGCAAGTAAACAAACACATGCATTATAACTTCTATACGTCTTTGGAAACACTAGCTACTGTTCTTGTAGGACGTGGATTTCGTTCACCTTCCCTCTACCAATACTTTCCATTTCTGCCAGAAGTACAAGATTTTGAAACAAAAGAGAGAGAGAGAGAGAGAGAGAGAGAGAGAGAGAGAGAGAGAGAGAGAGAGAGAGAGAGAGAGAGAGAGATGCAAAACTAAACACAAAGATGATTCCGTCAAACTCAGTCATGCAGACGACGCAGTAAGGATGACGTCATCATCTAAAGACCGCTATATTTTCATTATTTGAAAAAATAATTGACTATTTGTTCTTTTTATGACCTTAGGTAACATTGGCCTTGCTATGAGGTTCCCGAGGACGTTGAGAAAACACCTTGTACATATGAACTGCAAGTAAACTAACACATGCATTGTAACTTCTTTACATCTTTGGAATCTCTGGCTGCTGTTTTCCCAGGACGTAGAATTCGTTCACCTACCCTCTACCAATGCCTTCCATTTCTGCCAGACGTATGAGATTTCGAAACATAAGTGAAAAAATCGCTACATATATGCAAAAATAAACACACAAAGACAATTCTGTTAACTCAGTCATGCAGACGACGCAGTAAGGATGACATCATCATTTAAAGACCGCTATATCTTTGTTATTTGTAAAAATAATTGGCTAAAACTTCTGGAGAGCATGTGCGATATGTTTATGCATACACAGAAGCAATAAAAACGATCTTCGATTCCTAAAAGTTTGTATGTCAAAACACCATGGTGGATGGTCCCCTTAACACACACTTGTTGGAGATGCTTTCACAATGATCTACTCTGGGAGAATGAGAACAAGTCAGCGAGAGAAGTGGTGATATGCACAGAGGAAAACGGCACGAAGAATGGGTGCAAAGAAGCTCAGGCGGTTTAAAAACGTTGGGCTGCACGCAGCACTACTAACTACGAGCTAGCGAAACTTTATTTAAATACTGCGAGAACCCGAAACCACGAAGACAGAGGGCTGACTGTATTGGACCCCTTGTTTTAGACTTTAACACGAAAGTCCTTGGAGACTGCACAGCACATTAATAAAAAAAAAAAATTATCAAAATATAAGCGGTCCAAATCTCACAATAAAAATTCCAAAAACTGCTTTGGTAGTCAAAAAATATTTAGCTATTCCTAAAATTACAAAATAAACTTGATTCAATACAATACTCTAAATATAATAAATAGCATTGCTCACTATACAAAGCACAAAAGCATTACACACAAATTTCTAAAGATAAAACTTTTCTGGTTGTATCATAATTACATACATACAACCACAGTTGTAAAAATGCAAGCAAAAATAATACAGTAAAACCTTGACTTATGAGCATAATTCGTTCCAAGACCGTGCTCATATCTCGAGTCAATTTTTTCCATATAAAATAACTTAACAAAATTTAATCCATTCCCACCCTCTTAAAAACACCCAAATCAATATAACAACAGAAAAACTTATTTTTAATTGCTATAGCATTTTATATACACTCACTAAATGATGTAAATGATTGCTGACTGTGATCTGCAATAAAAAGTGGTTTTATTATGATAGCAGCTAATGGCGGTGTGTGCGAAGGAAGGAGGGAGGGAGGGAGGGAGGAATGGAAGGAGAGAGTTGAATGGTACCGTATTTACACTGTACCTTACACTACGTAGCGTAACACTTTAAACTCAGAATTAACTTAACTGAACTAGGTTTACCGATTCTTCCAAAATTTTTATTATCTAATTTTTTCAGCTTTTTATTTTCATTTCTTATTTTACTGTTCTTCACTTGTCTTAGTTCTTTTTCCTTCACTTTCACTTCCTGCAGACCTTTTAAAAAAGATACCTATCTAAGGAGCTTTGTTTCTGTCTCCCTTACTTAGACATGATGGTTAGGCCTTTGGAAGGCTTTGTGCTCTTAATGGCATCCTTATGTTTGAGGATGGTACATATCATCGATGTACTCCTCTCGTGATGGCGGGCCAACACACATACACAGACACCACATGTTTTTCGATAACTTCATGCTTCACCTCTATCGTCACCATGCGATTTTTCTTCTCACTGACAATGTTTCCACTCATTTTCTTGGGACTCAAACCCATCCCTTATTAGGATAATTATCTACTTATATACATTGAAATCACATACACGTAAATAACATAAACAACACAGGAGATGCTCAGGAGATTCATACAGAAGTCCGAGATCACACGAAATGAACGAGTGATGCAGGCTACGAGAGCTCCCAAGCACTTGGCCACCTAGCGTCAGCATCTGTAAGTGCTCTATCTCAATGCAAAATTTGCTCAGCGGCTTGCTCGTAAGTTGGAGCACTCGTACGTCAATGTATTACTATACAACCAATTTCAAGCCTAAAATAATAAATATAAACCTCATCCATTAACTTTTGATATTTGTAGCTTTTCTTCCTCACAAAATTCCATTAGAAAACTGACTAAATAAAGTCATAGCCAAGAAATTCATATTTTCTGTTCTGAGGCTGAAAGATAACCAAGATCCCAAAGATTAGATAGCTTAGGAATGTAATTAGAAAGGGTGAGGAACAGTTATTCAAGACAGTAGTAGGTGTTGAAGTAGCACATCAATGACCGGTAGGAAGACCAAAAATCACAAAGAAAAGGCATGATAGAAAAATTCATTGTTATATATAACCCTAAAAAGGACAAATGACATACTGTATTAATGTTAATGAGTCCAAAATAGTGTCTATTCTATAGTATAGAAGTGCAGATGATTAAAAAGACAGATGATGTTTTAGTAAACATCTATTGTTAGTAAACATCTATTGTTTGTATACCACACCAACGCTTTGATTGTAGTAAGCTCCGCAACCCACAGGTGGCACAGAACTACAAGGAGGCCTGCGAACAATACCTCGCAGACCCTGTGGGTCAGGCCACTGTCGAGCACCACTGGACCACCCTCAGAAACGCCATGGCCCGTGCTGCGGAGGAAACACTAGGCTTCACCACCAAGAAACGACAGGATTGGTTTGATGAGAATGATGCTACCATCTCTCTTCTCATTGAAACCAAACGACATGCACGCCTGACTTTGGAAAACCAACCAACTGCAGCTAACAAATGTGCTCACAAGGTGGCTGAAGCTGGTTGCCAAAGAGGTATCCATGAAGCCCAGAACACCTGGTGGCAAAGAAAAGCTGCAGAAATACAGAGTTTCGCTGACCAACTTGACCTGCGCAGCTTCTATGCAGCAACAAAAGAAATATTCGGTCCCACACGGTCATCAGTGGGCAGCCTGAAGGACGCGGATGGGGCCACGACCATCACCGACAGCGAGGGCATCCTGGCCAGGTGGAGGTCTCACTTTGAGAACCTCCTCAATGACCAAGCAGACACCCCAGACGATCTCCTGCGAATGACCCCGCAGCATCCCGTCCGTCACTGGATGGCACTACCACCCTCCATCCATGACTTCAACAAGGCCCTGCAGCGCATGAAGCCCGGCAAAGCCCCAGGGCCAGACAACATCCCGTTGGAGCTCCTCACTCACGGTGGCCCCGGCTTGAGGAACCGTTTGATGCTTCTTAACCCTGGATAGGTACGATGGGTCGTTTGCGACCCCGAGCGTAAAAAAAAAACAGGTTTTTTTCACGTGACTCACCCCTGTGACTGAATTTGTGGGTGATCGACCTGCAGGAGGTGTCTCCCCTACACGCTCTAGTAGTGTCCAGATGTGCATTGCTGTAGCTGTACTCCTTCCCCAATTTCTGAGACGCGTCGGGGTCGAGCGCGACCGAGTTTACCCTTCTAAGGTAGTTTGCATAATTATCAAAGTTATTACGTATTATGAAATTGTCGTAGAATGGTGCAACTTGTATAGGTTATCAGTTGTGGAAAGTCTTGGTGGATTGTTTGGCTACCATGTGCATGATTTTTTTTTTAGTTAAAATGTCGTTCATCACCACGAGGACCATTTTACCGCGAGTGCCCCTTTTTCATTTTTTTTCATTTTTTTGCCAAGTCATTTTTCCGTAAGATATTGCCAAATAGTGTCGTAAAACTTTTGCTTGTTCAGTGTTGGAAAGTGTGTCTAGATGATCTGGCTACCCATGCGTGACTTTGTTTTAGTCAGATACAACGTAGTTATTGGTATATTGGGTATTTAACTGCGGTTACCAATTTCTGTTTTTTTTCAATATTTGTAAAAATTATTACGTAGTAAGGAATTGCCGTATATCATTCATTTTTTTTTCATGTTTATGTGTTAGAAAGTGTGCCTTGATGGTTGGGCTAACACGTGCATGTCTTTTTTTTTATCTGAGATGCCGTATATTAGAATGTCGGGCCTTTTACCGCGAGTGCCCCTTTTTCATTTTTTTGCATTTTTTTGCCAAGTCATTTTTCCGTAAGATATTGCCAAATAGTTTCGTAAAACTTTTGCTTTTTTAGTGTTGGAAAGTGTGTCTAGATGATCTGGCTACCCATGCGTGATTTTGTTTTTGTCAGATACGACGTAGTTATTGGTATATTGGGTATTTAACTGCGGTTGCCAATTTCTGTTTTTTTTTCAATATTTGTAAAAATTTACTACGTAGTAAGGAATTGCCGTATATTATTGATTTTTTTTTCATGTTTATGTGTTAGAAAGTGTGCCTTGATGGTTGGGCTAACACGTGCATGTCTTTTTTTTTTATCTGAGATGCCGTATATTAGAATGTTGGGCGTTTTTCCGCGAGTGCCCCTTTTTATTTGTTTTGCATTTTTTTGCTTAGTCATGTTACCGTAAGGAATTGGCAAGTAGTGTCGCAAAACTTATATTGATGATCTGGCTACCCATGCCTATTTTTTTTTTTAAGTCAGATATGGCGTATATATAAGTATGTGTTCGATTTTCCTGTGATTGCCATTTTTTCGTTTTTTCCCATTTCTTTCAAAATTACTACGTACTAAGGAACTATCATAGAGTAATGATTCATTTATATGTTTATTTGTCGGAAAATGTGCCTTGATGGTTTGCCTAGCACGTGGCTGAAATTTTTTTTTTCTGAAATGCCGTATATTAGAATGGCCATTTTTCCACGAGTGCCCCTTTTTATTTGTTTTGTATTTTTTTGCTTAGTCATGTTACCGTAAGGAATTGGCAAGTAGTGTCGCAAAACTTATAATTTTATAGTGTTGGAAAGTGTTTCTAGATGATCTGGCTACCCATGCCTATCTTTTTTTTTAGCCAGATATGGCGTATATATAGGTATGTGTTCGATTTTCCTGTGATTGCCATTTTTTCGTTTTTTCCCATTTCTTTCAAAATTACTACGTACTAAGGAACTATCACAGAGTAATGATTCATTTAGATGTTTATTTGTCGGAAAATGTGCCTTGATGGTTTGCCTATCACGTGGCTGAATTTTTTTTTTTTTCTGAAATGCCGTATATTAGAATGTTAGCCATTTTTCCGCGAGTGCCCCTTTTTATTTGTTTTGCATTTTTTTGCTTAGTCATGTTACCGTAAGGAATTGGCAAGTAGTGTCGCAAAACTTATATTTTTATGGTGTTGGAAAGTGTTTCTAGATGATCTGGCTACCCATGCCTATCTTTTTTTTAGCCAGATATGGCGTATATATAGGTATGTGTTCGATTTTCCGGTGATTGCCATTTTTTCGTTTTTTCCCAATTCTTTCAAAATTACTACGTACTAAGGAACTATCACAGAGTAATGATTCCTCTAGATGTTTATTTGTCAGAAAATTTTGTTTACTTCTTTTTTGATTGAATATCATCAAATTTTTTTAGCTAAAATATATTGTTTTACATTTTTTTTTCGATTTTATTTCCCTTCAAAAAATTTCTTTTGGGTCAGAATTTTAATTTTATAGTCGTAAAATAATTGACAATTATCCAGCAACCCACCATACAATTTGTATGCATATCCAATAATAATTAGATTAGTAAATAACACCTTGAAATTGACATACCCTTCCTACATTTCAAGTGGCAGATTAGGGAGTCTGAGTCAGTGTGGTTGGCGGCCATTTTGTGGACATATCCGAAGCGTAAGCTGCCCTATCTATATATATTCTTGTTCCCTATAGAATTTGTGATATTTTGGTATATTTTTACCTGCATAAATATCATATTATATATTAAATATATGTATTTTTTCCCGAAATTTCTAAGTACTCAAAAAATTACCTCTAGATATGGCCCCTGATATAAATGTAATTTACAAAATAATGAAGATTTTTTTACATATTTCTATTTTAGGATAACATATGTTTATTCCCTAAAAAAATTAGCCACTTCCTATTTCATTTGGGTACCCAAAAAAATTCATGAAATTTGGACAAATTTTTTTGGCCAAAAAAAGTTACCCTTTTTTTCTCATTTCAGATCTTCACCTCCATGGGTCTGACTTCATCCAAAATACATCAAGATGTGTCCTAAACATTCAAGAATCAATTCCTAAAAGGATTTGTGTATATATGTATAAACTTTTTTTTTATGAATTTTTATGTCGTCTTTTTTTTTCTACTTAATTTTTTAAAATATTTATAATAAATAGTTTTTCTGCAGATGAGTAGTATTTATCTTTACAGTTGTTTTAAGCATTCATTGAAGTTTTTTTTTGGCAAAAGAAAAAAGGAGGTTACTGCAAAAACTGATTTTTCAAGAATTTTTTTTGGCGTCGGGGTCGTTCGCGTCCGAGTATACCCTTAAAGGGGTGTCCGAGGAGCGTACCTATCCAGGGTTATACTGAAAATATGGGAGACCAAGACCCCCCCCAGTGACTTCCGCGATGCAAACATCACTACCATCTTCAAGAAGGGAGACAGGGAGAACTGTAACAACTACCGGGGAATATCACTAAGCATCGCGAGTAAGATTTTCGCTCGGATTCTCCTTGACCGCCTCCTTATTCTCGCAGAAGACGTCCTGCCAGAGTCCCAGTGCGGCTTTCGACCTTCCCGCGGGACCATAGACATGATCTTCTGTGCGCGACAACTACAAGAGAAGAGCCTCGAACAACAACAGCCCATAATGTTCATCTTCTGGGATTTGAAAAAGGCCTTCGACAAAGTACCTCGACCTGCCATGTGGGCTGTCCTCAAAAGATATGGCTGCCCACCCGATTTTGTCAAGCTGGTGCGTGCCCTCCATGACGGAATGGTTGGGAGAGTCTGCCACCAGAACTCTCTTTCAGACCCATTCCCCATCAACGGCGGCCTGAAGCAGGGCTGTGTTCTGGCCCCGACGTGTTTCTCGCTATACACCGCAGCAATGCTCAACGAGATTCCCCCAGACACACCCTCAGTCGACCTACGTTTCCGCATGGATGGAGGCGCTTTCAACCTCGCTAGACTCCGCGCCAGAACCAAGACCACCTTGTGTGCAGTGCGAGAACTGCAGTATGCTGACAACAATGCCACCCCAGGTCAGACGGCAGAGGACCTGCAGTCGTTAGCTGATGCATACAACTCTGCCTACGAACGTTTTGGGATGCAAGTCAACTCAGACAAAACCAAGACCCTCGTCCAACATCCACCAGGACTGATGCTCCCCAACTTCAATACCACAGTGAATGACCAACCGTTAGAACAGGTGGAACAGTTCTCCTACCTAGGGAGCATACTAACATCAGCTCCCACAAGCAAAAAGGACGTGGAGAACAGGATCAGGGCAGCCCACCACGCACTGACAATGACCACCAAAATAATGGTGTTCAGGGCAGTAGTCCTCTCCACGCTCCTGTATGCATGTGAAACATGGACGCTATATAGTAACGATCTTAAAAACCTAGAACGCTTCCAACAAATGAAACTGAGGCAGATCTTGAAAATCCCCTGGGAGAACCACACCACCAACATTGAAGTCTTAGAACGTGCCTCGCTGTCCAGCGTGGAGGCCACCATCATCCACCACCGCCTCCGCTGGATAGGACACGTGCATAGGATGGATCCATCTAGGCTCCCAAAGAAAATATTCTACGGAGAACTGACCCAGGGCACCAGACCACGAGGAGCCCCGAAAATGCGCTATAAAGATCAACTAAAGCGCACCCTGGCTCTAACTGACATCGATCCTTCCTCATGGGAAGAAACAGCCAGGGACAGGAAAACCTGGAGGAGTACAGTACACCATGGCACCGTGGACTTCGAGGAGAGGAGGAGACAAAATGAGGAGGCTAGGAGGAGAAGAAGGAGAGAGCGATTAGAACAGCCCCGCCCACCACCTACCCTCCCTTGTGAACACTGTCCGCGACTCTTCCACCACAGACTAGGACTTAACAGCCACATCAGGCATAAGCACCCACCCCACATATAGGAGGCTGATGGCTAACGACAGAACCCAATACTCGGACACGAGTGGGCACCGACGACGACGATTGTTTGTATAAAATTAGTAATCAGATCAAATATAAGAACACTTGAATGCATATGTCCTTATGTGTAAAGAATAAATAACAGTTCAAATAATATTTGGTTGTGGTTTTTAGAAAAAAGGACAATATTACTGTCTAAAATTGACTTATAGTACTGTAACCAACTTACCTTCATCTTCTGTGAGAACCCTCCCTAGGCTCCTGATATACTTCTGTAGTTCCCCCTTATGACACAGCTCTAACACAAGATAAACAAAGAGTTGATCTTCGAAGAATGCAAAGAGCTTCAAAATTGCTGGATGGCTTAACTGAGAGTGGATTGTAACTTCCTGTCGGACTCGGTTGATGAGACCCCCTGCTGCGATTTTGCCTTTGTCTATCTGTTGAATAAAAAATTGTGTTGGTTAGACAAAATCAGAATAATGAAAGAGTACCATAAATAACACTGACACACACAGCAGATATTTTCTCTATCATCATCATCATCATTATTATTATTATTTGTTAAACTACAATCCTAGTTGGAAAAGCAGGATGCTACAAGCCCAAGGGCTTCAGCAGGAAAAATATCCCACTAAGGAGAGGAAATAAGGAAATGAACTACAAAAAGAAGTAATTAACAATTAAAATAAAATATTTTAAGAACGGTAATAATATCAAAATAAATCTTTCATATATGAACAATAAAAAAAAAACAAGAGGAAGAGAAATAAGATAGAACAGTGTGCCGAGTGTACCCTCAAGCAAGAGAACTCTATCCCAAGACAGTGGAAGACCATGGTACAGAGGCTATGGCACTACCCAAGACTATAGAACAATAGTTTGATTTTGGAGTGTCCTTCTCTTAGAACTGCTTATCATAACTAAAGTCTCTTCTACCCTTACCAGAAGAAAAGTAACCACTGAACAATAACAGTGCCTTAGTTAACACCTTGAACGAAGAAGACTAGATTGGTTATTTTGAATTGTCAGGTGTATGAGGACAGAGGAGAATATGTAAAGAATAGGCCAGACTATTCGGTGTCTGTGTAGGCAAAGGAAAATGAGCCATAACCAGAGAGAAGGATCCAATGTGGTACTGTCTGGCAGGTTAAAGGACCTAATAACTCTTTGGCAGTAGTATCTCAACAGGTGGCTGGTGCCCTGACCAACCTACAGCAGGTATTTGTGCTATAATATATAAGGAAATACTGTCAGAGTAATTACAGATGGTCCATGACTTACTATGGGCCAACTTGTATTTCAATTATATGATGACAATAGTGATATGACAAATTTGTAGAATATTTTACATTTTTGCAAGGCCGGCAAAAGCAACAGTATATGAGGTGCGATACATTTGGATGCTGCCTGGGATGGACACTTCTGGCTCACAAGATGCCTCACACTCGCTAACGTTCCATGGAGTTAAGTTGCATCGGTGTTAGAAAGTGTATTTTGTTTTTTTGGTTAACCATATTTTCTTTTCAAGCATGCTTTCCCATTTAATCAGCATAAAGTGGAAAAGATCATCACAACCACAGCACATGATCAGCTATCGCAGTCGATCATATCTGTCCTGTGATGATAATAAAGTGATCATAAATAATCTTATTGGTTTATGGCAAATGTTAACTACTGTTGGGTGATTAAATCGCTGGGCAGTATTTCCCGTTTTGTCAGGGATCTCAAAGTGAATGCCAGCCCAAGGTGACAGAGTTACCTGAAAAGGTGGTTACTGGTGAGTAGTAAAGGGGTCAGCCATGCTAAGTAGAATGGACTGTGGGGTCTACCGTATCCTTATCTCACTTTGTGTGTGTTGACCAGTGAAACTCCAAGGTAAAATCGGATATTGCGGTTTAGTTGCATGTTCTGATATATGTAAGTTATACATGGTTATATATGTGGAGACTTATAACACTGCTTTTCCAGCTAAGGTTGTAGCTTAGCTATTAGTAATAATAATAATAATAATAATAATAATAATAATAAAACCAAGTCAATAAATATTTTATTGTATTGCTATTCTTTTAGGATTACTGTATTGTATAAATAGGATGTACAGTACTATGGTGTATGCAATGGAGTTGCAAGAATCCATTGATTTATCCAGAGCTCAATAACTTACTGGGCTTAATTACTGCATGGGTAATTATTGTTATTACTGAAAGCAATTTGATGAAATACTGTATCTTGCTTTTGTAATCATATGCATATATGCACAACACTTGGTGCCCTATGGTGGGTCAACTCATAACTCCATCCGCCCTCCCTAAACACAGACCAATGCCTATACGCAGTTGACTAACACACTAGGTTACCCACCGTACTGCACAACATTGTTCTCATGTGATTTCTATCATGGTATTATAGTTTCTGTTAGTTTTCTGAAGTACTTATACATTACCAACATAGCTTCAATACAAGGTAAGACAACTTATAACACAAAAGTCAGCACCAAGCTGTTGTTCCTATCTAACAACACTCGCTGATACTAGTGTATATTACTATACAGTAATATATGTACGTTACTATCACTATAGAACAGCTATATGAAAACTATGATAGGCTATAGCATACTGGTGCTATTGTAATATCCATTATAAATTTTTTTTTGCACAAGTAAAGAAATTAAATAAAAGATACTCTTTATTATTCTTATGCGTGCATATTCTCGATAGCGGCAGCTTGAGATCAGCTAATCACAACCAAAAGTAAAAGAAAGAGAAGTCACTTATTGATTGTTGAAATTAGCCATATATTGAAAATAGAAGTACACAAAAATACTTTAATGAAGCACAATGAACTTTTGTAAATCATGAATTTTTAGAATATGATACTGTTGTCTGATAAAAATAATGGTCAGCTGAAGAAATCAGCTGTAATAAGGTGGGCCAAGGCATCCCCCATCTATTGAGATACTACCACTAGAGAGTTTCAGGGTCCTGGCAAGAAAGTACTACATTGGATCCCTCTCTCTGGTTACAGCTCAGTTTTCCTTTGCCTACGCATACACCAAATAGTCTGGCCTATTATTTACAGATTTTCCTTTGTCCTCATACACCTGACAACACAGATTACCAAACAATTCTTCTTCGCTCATAGGGTTAACTACTGCACTGTTAGTGTTCATTGGTTACTTTCCTCTTGGTAAAAGTAGAAGAGACTCTTTAGCAATGGTAAGTAGCTCTTCTAGAAGGACACTCCAAAATCAAACCATCGTTCTTTAGTCTTGGGTAGTGCCATAGAGGCTGTACCATGGTCTTCCACTGTCTTAGGTTAGAGTTCTCTTGCTTAAGGGTACACTCAGGTACACTCTTCTATCTTATTTCTCTTCCTCTTGTTTTTTTTTTAAATCTTTATAGTTTATATATGATGGATCTAGTTTAAAGTTGTTACAGTTCTTAAATAATTTTATTGTAATTCTTCATAGCTTCTTTTGTAGTTTCTTTACTTCCTTGTTGCCTTTCCTCTCTGGGCTATTTTCCCTGTTGGAGCCCTTGGGCTTATAACATCCTACTTTTCCAACAAGGGTTGTATTTTGGCGTGTAATAATAATAATAATAATAATAATAATAATAATAATAATAATAATAATAATAATAATAATAATAAGACAGCCTACAATATTTTGTATACAGTACAGTGCTGTAAATACACCATTTGTAATTTCTTTTCAATAAATGTATGAATACTTATCCTACACCGAGTGAAAAAAATAAGATAGCAAAAAAATTTACAATACAACACCAGTAACTTTACGAAGTTCTTTGCAGTACAATCCCCATGCATGATGCAAGTCTTAGTCACTTTACACAGTAAAATCTCATGAAGCATGATGCAATCTTTAAGGATTTCATTCATTGAAAGTGAAGTGCATGCTACTCGTACAGTAGTGTACATGAACAGTAATTAAAAAACCTTGCCTAATAGATGTACGTAAATTAACACCCTCTCTTTACATCAAATTTTAATCTATTGTCCCTTCAATTTATTCTCATTTTTCTAATTATTTTCAGCTTACTTTTTCCCTTTCATAATATATGATTCCTTTGTTCATAATAAATTACATTTTAATTTGAATAACTTGAACGAAAAAATAGACTTTGTGGTCCTCATTTGGTAATATTTCGTATAACATTTTATCCCCCATTCTTCCTTCTTTTCTATTATTCAAATATTTTCTTTGTTCTTTACAGTATATCCTTTCTTAAAGGATATTATCCTTATTCTTCATTTAGTTTCTCAGCACTACCCAAAAAATTTTGTGTTAATTCTATTTAATATAATTTTTTATAGACCAATTTACAGCATAAAACGTGGACATTCATTCCCATATCTGGCCCATTTTATTCTTAGCTACACTCCCCTCAAAATTTACGTTAATTTGGTTGTTTTATAATAGAGGGAGCATATCGATAATAGGATGCAAGCATACCAAATAAAGGCAGATCAGTAACCTGCATAATGAAACCCTGACCTGAATCCCACAGGTAGTGAAGTGGTCATCCTCAGATCCAAAGTCAACAACATGGATAGGGGAGCCTGATCCACTAGGGTCCCATTTCCAAAATCTGTAAATGTTGAATTTGGGATATCAAGATTAAAGAGATCTCTGAGGACCTTGCTGGGTAAAAAAAAATTGGCAAATCCCCACAATCTTAGGAAATCGTTTCACCCACATAGAAAGGAAGAAAACAGCCTTGGCAGTGATTTTCTGTCTCAGGATCCAAATTCCAAGCAGACATAACCCACTTTAAACAAATGGAAAATTTTTTTGTGTCCCTATCCCAGCCCCAATCTGCAGGAAAATCACAATTCCCCCAACAACACTCATGACCCCAGCGATACCGCGCTGGAGGATACTGCCTGCTGGACTGCCTGCACCAGGTTGGCAAACCATTGTGCGTCCTTCAAAAAAGAGAACTCGCTATGGTGAGCATGGCATGGGGAAGGACATAAACCTTCGTCAGGCAGAGATCACTCACCCACCTCCCACAGTGTTGGGTGAGCAACACCGCGCAAAACTCATCCACAAGATTAGAGTCTGTGTCTCTTCGAACTAACACGCTCTGGATAAAGAAACTATTGCTCAGCCTTTCTCCCCCAGGAGATCAGCGAGCAGCCTTCCCTTGCATGTTAGGAGATGTTTGCTCGCAAGGAGGCGAAAAAGGCTGGGCTGTCGCTGTGACCTGGGGCACAGGCAGAACAGCAGGTTTTCTCTCGTGAGAGGTCAAAACCCTAGGCACAGGTCTTGGAAAACCTGAAACTACAAAACAAAGAGCATTTTGTTGTGTCCTCTGTACACAACGGCGAGGGGTGGGAGCTGTAGACAGCCGCCTAACTCCATTGTCGTCTATCTCCTAGAAGCTACGCTCCGAAGATCTAAAGCTAGAGCGAGGCATCGACAAATCAAGCACAAGCTTGCGGAAGCCTTGGGGAGGGCGACCACTCTGACGAAGGGCATCTTTCCCGCGAATGGGATGGCCGCCCGACACCTGCTACTGGCGAAGAGCACTTTCCGTGCAAAAATTATGGCTACCTGACACCTGTAGGTAGAATTCCAAGCAGAGCACCCTGCTTCCTTTCAACATACTGAGAAAACACAAGTTAAAGGCCGAGATCATGTGCTGCCAGTGGAAGGGTAGTCAAACCTAGTTCGTGGGTTCACCCAGGAGGGATACCACGATAGATAACCCGGAGGGGTACTCGTCTGCATCTACTCACATTCATCTGACAAAGCAGGCTGATCGTAGGGTGGTCAAGCAGATACTGAGGTTGCTACAGGAAAAGACACAAAACTCTTTTGGCAAGTGACCTCCAGACACTCCGGGGAAAACACCAAAATTAACCCCTGGGGTGGCAGTTATAAGCTCCCACTGTCCCAAACCGAACGACCTCGACCAGGCGTTCCTTGTATGGGGAACATGCATACCACGAGGAAGGCCTCAGCAGAAAAAGAGACTCTCTTACGGCCAAAGTTGGCGTAGCTTCCCTAGGGGAAGTAACAGAGACTTCAGAACCATAATGTGGTCCAGGGATCAAAGGGCTATCACTCTTACTCGACCAATCACCAGAGGAGACCAATTGAGAGGAGTCAGAGTGACAGGAACGTGCCAACATAGATGAACTCGAGCGGGGAAAGAATCCCTCCTTGCCTCCTTCTTCCGCCACCTACCATATTGTTGCCACTAGGAAGGAGACCACTTCCTATACTTACTACACCTGCAAACAGGTGTGACCCATATACGCGGGACAAAGGCCGTGAGGATCTGTCTCCACGGCTGACATAAAGATGCAGCAACAGTCACCTTCTATGCCAGGACAAAGCCGCATGGTAGATACTCATGTACAAGCACCATGAATGAGAAAGGTACAGTAAAGTCTTTAAGTTTCAGGCAAGTTTACATTTACAATACTCCCGTAAACATTTATTCGTTCCGAATAAATATGTTTACGGGAGAGAACGACAGCGTGTCTGTTCTCTACTGAGCCAAAATGAGAAGTGACGTAATGTTACCAGTTCGGGTATGAACAGGGTGGCCGGTCTACTCCGCTAACAAGCAGTGGGTAGTTACACCTCACTAAAAGTCTTATGGCTAGTTTCAGCTGTTACCAAAATATATCTCAATTGTAAAGAGCAAAATGGTTAGCATATAATACTGGAACAAACAGAATTAGTACTTCTTTTTTTTAATGTAAAAAAAAAAAAAAAAAAAAAAATGTCAGAACCCTGTCAATAGAAGATCTTGCTATGTTACTAGAAGAACTGAAATAAATAAATTGGGATATAATAGGATTAAGTGAAATTAGAAGAGCTGGGGAATCTTATATAGAGTGAAAAGAGGGCCATATATTTTGCTTCAGAAGACATGAAAGGAACAAAGAAAATGGAGTGCTGTTCTTATCAATAGAAATCTTGCAGGTAACATGACAAATTCATAGAAAATTTGTATTTTTTCCTTACGATACAAACCTTTGGCTATTTATTACGGTATTACTTTCGGCGAAGCTGAAAGGACGAGCCATTAAAATCTAGCGAGGGTTAACTACCCCTTCCGCTAGTTAGCAAGGGTATGGGGGGTAGCTTGCTACCGCTCCCACTCCCACACCTGTGATATAGCTCACTTTGCTTGGAGGTAGGACTACAAGGGGGATAGGGCATAAATAGCAAAAGGATTGTATCGTTAGGAAAAATACAAATTATCTACGAATTTGTCATTTGTTCCGTAACTGGAATACAAACCTACGCTATTTATTAAGGGTGACTCACCAATTAGGAGTGTGGTCGTCCCTGCCAAATTGGCTTTTTGGCTACCCAGGAGGTCCTTATTTTGAATAAGTTTGTACCAAAAATAAGGAGTCCCTAAACCTCATTAAACCTTGCTATGCAAGGTACGCTGCCTACATAAGCTGTGTTGAAATATTTAGTAGTGTGACTGTCCAGGTAAAAGTTATTCCGAGTCTTTGTAGGAAAAACTGATGCAACCAAGACTTTCCCAATACCACCTAGACAGGGTATGATGACGCAACAGTACAGTATTAACTTAAAACTAGGTACACTAGGGAGCATGGTTTACCAGCAGCAGTTTGAGGTCAGCTTGTGCAGAGAACCAAAGATACTGCTTTCTCCAAGAAAGGGGTGAATGAAGAAAAGAATAAGAGCCAGTCAAAACTTTTCATTCACGCAAACTAAAACCGGGTAACAGTGCCCTCAACCTTCTGCTACTTGTCCGATAAGGAGCTTGAGGTATTAGACCAGCTGTTGTGCAGCTACCCCAGGGCCGATAGAGAACGTATCGAGCCTCCTGTGGGTCACGCCTTACAGGTAGTGGGCTGTGAACGTATTTTCACGTTTCCACACCCCAGCCTGTAGAACCTGCGTCACTGGGAAGTTTCTCTTGAAAGCCAGGGATGTAGCTATGCCCCTGACACCATAAGCTTGGGGCAAAGTGAAGGAGAAGGGTTCGGATTCAGGGCGAGTTCTATGACCTTGCAAATCCATGCACAAATGATGTTCTTGGTGACCCTCCTCTTATTCCTCCCTGTGCTGACGAAAAGTGAAGGCACACGGGGACGGGCTGTGGCTGTTCTCTTGAGATACGGCTTCAAACTCCTCACTGGGCAGAGTAAGGAGTCGAATCAGGGATCCGCCACTCCCGGATTCTGAATCTTGACAACAAACTCAGGGACGAAACTGAACGTTAACTCTATCCATCCCCTTGAATGGGCGATGTCATATGAGAGACCATGAAGTTCACTGACTCGTCTGGCCGAAGCCAGAACTAGTAGGAACACCGTCTTCCAAGTGAGGTGGCGATCTGTTGCCTGGCGTAATGGTTCATAGTAAGGTCTCTTCGGACCTGAGAACTCGAACCTCATTCTACAGGGGAGGTCTCACTTCAGACTGTTCCAGCGAAGAGGAAATGTCCATTTTGTCCAAGCTAAGGGCGAGGCTTAAGGCTGAGCGACAGCCTTTTACCGCTGAGACTGAAAGGCACATTTCTTCACGCAAATACACGAGGTACTCCTCTATTGCTGGAATAGTGGCATCGAGAGAAGAGATAGCCCTTCCACGACACCAACCACGGAAGACTTTCCACTTTGCCTGGTAGATTGCTGCTGATGATTTCCGTAGGTATCCAGACACCTTGCTCGCAACTTGTTGTGAAAATCATCTCTGAGTGAGGAGATGCTGGATAGTCTCCTGGCATGAAGACGTAGCGAAGCTACGGCTTTGTGGTAAATGTTGGCATGCGGTTGTCTGAGCAGATCATGTCATGGAGGGAGTTCTCTTGGAGACTACGTCAGGAATTACAGAAGGTCCGGAAACCATTCCGCATTATGCCATAGCAGAGCTATGAGAGTCATTGAGAGGTTGACTGAAGTTCTGGGCTTGTTGAGTACCCTCCTCATCAGACAAAATGGGGGAAAAGCGTAGACGTCGATATTGTCCCATCTTTGTTGGAATGCATCTTGCCAGAGCACCTAGGGGTCTGGGACTGGGGAGCAGTACAATGGGAGCCTAAAAGTTCAGGGCCGTTGCCAAAAAATTTACAGTCGGAGAACCCCATAAAGTCAGGACTTTGTTGGCTACTACATGATCCAAAGACCAAGTTGTTGGTGAGCACATCCCTTTTGCCAGGATTAAAGCGTGCCGATAGTGGTATTGAGTGAATCTCGGCACATCTCAGCATCTCTACTGCTAGATGGGATAGGAGCCCCGACCCTGGAAGCCCCAAGGACGACCAAAACTGTAACACAGAAAACATAGACAAGGCCTTACCCGGGGGGGAGGGGGAGCGATGGGGCCGCTTCGCTAGGAGAGGCAACATCATCTCTTGAGGACCAGGGTTGGCCAAAAACTAAAGGGTTTACATTAGTGCTCGATGGTCTTTCAGAAGAGGCCGAACGAGCAGGAGCTTCGGAGGAAGGTCGGGAGGTGGAAAAAGAGGTCTTTGGTTTTTTCCCTTCAAAGGAACCACCGAAAGAGAAATATCCCGCTTAGACTTCTTCTTCCGTCGTCACCCAAACCTTTCCCACTGGGAGGTAGACCACTCCTGACACTCATTACACTTGTTACAATTATCATACCGTTGACCTCTACAGGCGGGACAAAGTGTTTGGTGGTCGGTGTCCACAGCCGACATGAAGGTACCGCAGGGCCGGTCTTCAAGTCCAGTGCAGGTACGCATGGTCAGCAGAAGTCAACACAAACATACACTATTAAAGAGAAAGCACAAACAAAAAGCATTAATGGCAGTCCAAAATATAACTTGGTGAGGATGAAAAACGTCAACAGCCATTCACCATCCAAGCCAAAAGCAAAGTGAGCTAAATCACTGGTGTGTGAGCGGGAGCGGTAGAAAGCTACCCCCCTACTCCCCCTGACTAGCGGAATGGGTAGTTAACCTTCGCTAAATTTTAATGGCTCGTCATTTCAGCTTCGCTGGAAGTAATAACCCTCAACAAATAGCATAAGTTTGTATTCCAGTTACAGATGAATTTCATGCTAGAACACTTGAAAATATCTGTACGGGTAGTACAGAAATCCTAAAACTACATAAAGATAATGATAAAATTCCAATTCAAAAATTATTCCGTGTGCCAAGAAGTTAAGAATTCAAATTGGGAAAATATAGGAATCAACATTAATGAAAAATACCTCAACAACTTAAAATTTGCAGATGACACAGTTCTATTTAGTGAATCAAGTAATTCCAAAAACTGATAAATAAAAATTAATAGAGAAAGCAGAAATGTAGACTGGAAATGAATAAAGTATGAGTAAAACCAAGATAATTTTAAATGAAATGTAAAGACAACAAATAAGGTTTACGTACCAACCTCTTGAGACTGTTAATGAATATATATACTTAGACAGACAGTGAGGCGTTTCCCCAGGACATGAGACTGAAATCAAAATGATAATGCCACTTTCTCTAAACAGAGAAAAGTATTCAATCAGATGGTCGTACCAGTGTTAACTTTAGTATCAGAAACTTGGAGCCTTACTAAAGCCTTAGGACATTAGGTAGTTACAGTACAACTCAAAAAGCTATGGTAAGAATAATGATGGGAATAATACTATGAGAAAGAAAAAGGGCGACATGGATACATTGAGATACTACTGCTAGATAGTTATTGGGTCCTTTGACTGGCTAGACAGTACTACAGTACAGTGCATTGGATCCCTCTCTCTTGTTACGGCTCATTTCTCCTTAGCCTACACATACACAGAATAGTCTGGCCTGCTGTTTCTACATTCTCTTCTATCCAAATACACCTGACAACGCTGAGATTACCAAACGATTCTTCTTTGGTCAAGGGGTTAACTACTGCACTGTAATTTTTCAGTTGCTACTTTCCTTCTGTTAAGAGTAGAAGAGACTCTTTAGCTATGGTACGCTGCTCTTCTCAGAGGACAATACAAATCAAACCATTGTTCTCTAAGCTTGGGTAATGCCATAGCCTTTGTACCATGGTCTTCCAGTGTCTAGGGCTAGAGTTCTCTTACTTGAAGATATGCTCGAGGACACTATTCTATCTTATTTCTCTTCCTTTTTTTGAGGGGAGGGTACCAGGAGAGAACAGGACTTTGAGGAACACCCCGAAGACGAAGAATCCCTTTTAGACTTTTTTTTTTATTCCTCTTGCCATGCAGCAAACACTGGGAGGATGGGCACTCCCAACACTAGTCGTATAGAGAAGCCTGCAGAGCAATAGTGTCCACTGCACGAAGGACAAAGCTGGTGATAATCTGTCTCCACTCTCGACATGAACATGCCGCTCTCTCACACCTAGAAACACCCACATGTTGTGCATCCTCAAGCAAGCACACTGCCCATACCTGCAAAAGAAAAAGGCAAAAAGAATTAACAAACCAGTTCCAGGAGCCTGGAAGAGAACATCTGCTCTCAACTGCGGCTGAAATCAAAGTGGAGTTGTAGCGAGTGAGTGAGAGGAAGTACTTCCCCTACCCACTGATAACAACCAGCACAGATTTTGACACCTTGTCAAAAGTTTTAAAGCCATGTTCCGCCTAGCGCTGTTATTTTCTCCTATGTAAAGAACAATGGTTTGTATTCATGTCAGAACAAAGTTATAAGATACATTTTCAACATAATCACTGGTGAAAACTGTTCTTGTATAGTTAATTACTCGCGTAATCAGCGACTGTATTTTTCATCAGAAAATATCTTCTTTTGATGATGAAACAGTTTCTCATTAAAAAATCAATGATGAAAAAATCAACAACAGAATACTGAATGCAATAGATTCTTCAAGAATTATGCCAGAATTTACTATAATTTACCTTTTTGATAGCAACTTCTTGACCTGTATTCCGACATCTTGCTCTGAAAACGACTGCAAATCCACCTCTTCCAAGTTGCTCGCTGACATCGTACTCCTACAAGTGCAAATAAGTGATAAAATCTGAGGATTATTTCAATATAGTAAGAACAATGACTATAAGAGTGAAATCAAGTTTAATAGGAACACTAGGTAACCTCGTGTGAATGTGTATTTATGAATACTCTATACATAACAGGATTTAAAAGTAATATGACAAATTCGTAGATAATTTGTATTTTTCCTAACTATACAAACCTTAGCTATTTAATAGGGGTACAGTATTACTTTTGGCGTAGCTGAAATGACGAGCCATTGATTTTTAATGAGGGTTAACTACCCACACCGCTAGTTAGCGGGGGGTAGGGCGGGGAGCTTGCTACCGCTCCCCCTCACACACCTGTGATTCAGCTCACTTTGCTTGGAGGTAGGACTTCAAGTGGGATAGGGCTGGTGGGCAAATTTGGTTAAATAGCTAAGGTTTGTAGTTAGGAAAAATACAAATTATCTACGAATTTGTCATTTGTTCCGTAACTGGAATACAAACCACACTATCTAATAGGGGTGACTCACCCATTAGGAAGGGTGGACGTCCCAGCCAATGTGGCTTTTTGGCTTTACCCCGGGGGCTCCTTCTCTAAGTGTGTTAGCACTCAAGGAATAAGGAGTCCCTGCGCCTTGCTAAAACCTTGCTAGGCAAGGTGTGCGGCCTACTCAAGCTGTGTGTGAAGGTATGTAGAAATGTGACTCATCCTAGAAAGTTATTCCGAAGTTCTTTAGATGGAAAACTGTGCACTAGGACTTTCCCAATACCACCTCGTTAGGGTATGGGGACGCAACAGTATTGATCTTAATACTAGGTACACAAGGGAGCAAGGTTTACCTGCAGTGGCTTGAGGTCAGCTATGCAGAGAACCCAGGATGCTGCTTTCCCCAAGAGAGGGGAAGATGAAGATAAGAATAAGGGCCAGTCAAACCTTTTCATTCATGCTGACTAAAACTGGGTAAAAATACCCTCAACCTTCTGCTCCTTGTCCAATAAAGAGCTTGAGGTTTTAAACCAGCTGTTGTGCAGCCACCACAGGACCGATAGAAAACTTATCGAGTCTCCTGTGGGTCACGTCTTGCAGGTAGTGGGATGTGAACATTTTTTGACGTTTCCACACCCCAGCTTGAAGAACCTGCGTCACTGAAAAACTTCTTTTGAAGGCCAGGGACGTAGCTATGCCCCTAACCTCATGTGCTCTTGGGCAACGTGACGGAGGAGGGTCTGGATTCAGTGCAAGGTCAATGACCCTGCGAATCCATGCTGAGATGGTGTTCTTGGTGACCCTTTTCTTGGTCCTTCCTGTGCTGACGAGTAGTGCAGGCACACGAGGATGGGCTGCGACTGTTCTCTTGAGGTACAGCCTCAAACTCCTTACTGGGTATAGTAAGAGATGGTCTGGGTCATCTGTTACAGTACGGAGACTAGAAATCCGGAAGGAGTCGAATCGAGGATTTGCTCCTCCCGGGTTCTGAGTCGTAGCAATAAACTCAGGGACGAAGCAGAACGTTACCTCTCCCCATCCCCTTGAATGGGCGATGTCGTATGAGAAACCATGAAGTTTGCTGACTCGCTTGGCCGAGGCCAAAGCTAGCAAGAACACCATCTTCCAAGTCGGGTGGCAATCTGTTGCTTGACATAATGGTTCATAGGGAGGTCTCTTAAGAGACCTGAGAACCCGAACCACGTTCAATGGAGGAGGTCTCACTTCCAACTGAGGGCAGGTAAGTTCACAACTCCGTATGAGTAGAGAAAGTTCTAGCGATGAAGAAATGTCCATTCCTTTCAATCTGAAGGCGAGGCTTAAGGCTGAGCGATAGCCTTTTACTGCTGAGACTGACAGGCGCATTTCTTCACGCAAGTACACGAGAAACTCCGCTATTGCTGGAATAGTGTCATCGAGAGGAGAGATACCCCTTCCACGACACCAACCACAGAGGACTTTCCACTTTGCCCCGTAAACTGATGCTGATGACTTACGCGGGTATCCAGACATCCTGATCGCTACTTGTTGCGAAAATCCTCTCTGAGAGAGGCGATGCTGGATAATCTCCAGACGTGAAGTCATAGCGAAGCTACGGCTTTGTGGAAGATGTTGGCATGTGGTTGTTTGAGTAGATTGTGTCGTGGAGGGAGTTCTCTTGGAGGCTCCGTTAGGAGTTGCAAAAGGTCCGGAAACCATTCTGCGTCATGCCACAGCGGAGCTATGAGGGTCATTGAATGATTGACCGATGTTCTAGTTTTGTTGAGTACCCACCTCATCAGACAGAATGGGGGTAAGGCGTAAACGTCGATGTTGTCCCTCCGTTGTTGGAATGCATATTGCCAGAGAGCCTTGGGGTCTGGGACTGAGGAACAATACAGCAGCAGCCTGAAGTTCAGGGCCGTTGCAAAGAGGTCCACAGTCGGAGAACCCCACAAAGTCAGGACTTTGTTGGCTACTAGATGATCCAAAGACCACTCAGTACTCACTATCTGAGGTGCTCTGCTCAGGTTGTCGGCGAGCACATTCCTTTTGCCCGGAATGAAGCACGCCGATAGTGGTATCGAGTGGATTTCGGCCCATCTCAGTATCTCTACTGCTAGATGGGATAGTTGCTGCGAAAAGTACCTCCTTGCTTGTTGATGTAGGCCACTACTGTGGTGTTGTCGCTCATCACCACCACTGACTGGCTTGCCAGGAACTGTTGGAACTGTTGAAGGGCCAGAAAGACGGCCTTCATCTCTAGGAGATTTATGTGGAGGTACTTTTCTGACTCTGACCAGAGGCCTGAGGTCGTGTGGTGTAGAACGTGGGCCACCCACCTTTTTTTTGAAGCGTCTGAAAACCGCATCAAATCCGGGAGGAGGACGAGAAGGTCCACTTCCTTTCGTAGATTCTCGTCTGTCACCCACCACTGGAGGTCTGCCAGTTCTGCAGGTCCCATAGGGGTCTGGATGTCCAGGGAGTCGTGAGCTTGATTCTACCGGGACTTAAGTCGCCACTGGAGGGATCTCATCCTGAGGCGACCATTGGGAACTAGACGGGCCAGCGATGAAAGGTGACCGAGGAGACGTAACCACGATTGGGCTGGAAGTTCTTCTCGTCTGAGAAAAGGTCTTGCGATCTTTCTCAGCCTTGTTATCCTGTCATCTGATGGGAAGGCTTTGTGGAGATTGGTGTCTATGATCATGCCTAAGTATACCAGCCTCTGAGTAAGAAGCAGAGAAGACTTCTCGAGATTTACCATGATCCCCAGATCCTGGCAAAGTCTCAGAAGTTTGTCTCGGTGTTGAAGAAGGGTTGACACCAAGTCTGCTAGGATTAGCCAGTCGTCCAGATAACAAAGGAGACAGATGCCGATCCTATGTGCCCAAGATGACACGAGGGTAAACACTCTGGTGAAGACTTTTGGTGCTGTGGAAAAACCAAAGCACAGCACCTTGAACTGGTACTTTCTGTTGTCTAGGCTGAATCTTAAGTACTTCCTTGAAGACGGATGGACTGGGATCTGGAAGTACGCGTCCTTTAGGTCCAGTGTACACATGAAGTCTTGCGGTTTTACTGCTAGTCTGACCGTGTCTGCCGTCTCCATGCTGAACGGAGTTTGTTTGACACACTTGTTCAGGGCTGAGAGGTCGATGACTGGTCTCCAGCCTCCAGACGCCTTTCTTACATGAAAGAGTCGACTGAAGCAGCCTGGGGATCCGTCGAGAACCTCTTGGAGAGCGCCCTTCTTGAATAGGGTCTGGACTTCTGCCCGAAGGGCTTGCCCCCTTGCCGATTCCATGGCAAGGGAGTTCAATGACACTGGATTCCTGGTCAGAGGAGGTAGAGATGTTATGAACGGGACGCGATATCCTAGACGGATCACAGAGATTGTCCAGAAATCGGCCCCGAGTTGCTTCCACCTGTCTGAGTAACTTTGCAGGCATCCCCCCACTGGTGGAGACGCAGAGGGAAAGCCAATCCTAGCGTTTGCGGCCTCGGCTGCTCCCTCTAGGATTTTTTCCTCACCTGGAGGACTTTTTGCCTTTCCTGTCCTTGATAAGAAAGGGCTTGGACACCACTGTCTTCGCTGCTGTTTTTGTCGTCGTTGCGGTTTTGGTTGGATGGGACTGCTGGAGGTTTATAGGGCTTAGATGTTGAAGCCCTATGGAGGAGGGAGTCTTGATGAGACTTCCTCCACCTCTCAGCAGCAAGTTCCACATCCTTAAGCTCAAACAGATGGGACCCCTCTAGGGAGGAATGTCTGAGCCTGTTCATCTCAACGCTAGGGGCCTTCTGGTGGAGTCTCTCAGACACTGCATCCCAACGTTTCAAGATGGTGTTTCCCCACAAGTTCGAGACTTGGTGGGCAAGAAACTCGATCGAGCGAGTGCCTAAGAGTAAGAAGGTCTCCATTGCTTTCCTGGTACGCTCCTTGGAAAAATCCTCGGATCGTATCAGGATACCTAAGGTCCCTAACCAGATGTCCAGCCACGAAGTAGCTTGCATAGCATACTTGGTGACCTTTTCCTGATTAAGGATCTCGGTTGCCGAGAACGAGATCTGCCGGTTGGAGAGTCTCTCAAGAGGGACTGCCCTGGTTAGCTCTTCCAGAGAGTGGTGAAGAGGAAGAGCTGAATTGGGTTCCTCCAGGATCTCGAAGTACCTCCTCTGCTGTACGCAAGGAGGTGGGAGGAGCTTGTTCGTGGTACCGGCACAGTTGGAGGAGGCAAACTCAGAGAGCTGTTGGGAGATCTTGTCCCTAGTACTCTTCACCCCTTGAGACCAGGGCAGGGCTGCACTGGTCTTTGAGGGTTTCTGAGTACCAAAGACGCTGTCTAAGACCGTGTCTTTGCCCTCTTGAGGTGGTATCTCAGGGTCCAAAAACCCATTGAGAACCCTCATTAGAGTCAGAACCTGCCAAAATGCATGCTCTGACTCTTGCTGGTCTCCTCCTGCTGTAGGACTTGCAGCGGTCTCCTTCTATCCCCAATTGGCTCATTGAGAAAGTCTTTTAAGATATTCGGTGATCAATCTATTCTGAAGAAGTGTTTTAATTCTTTTATTCTACCTTGTTTTGAGTATTTTTCTCCTGTCTGGTCTTCAGCTGCTGATTCTCATCTTAATTTGTTGGACAGAAACTTACGGTCTATTAAATTTCTTATTCCTGATCTAGATATTAATCTCTGGCACCGTATTTCAATTAGTTCATTATGCATGTTGCATAAGATTTTTCATAACTCTGGCCATCCTTTACATTCAGATCTCCCTGGACAATTCTATCCTGTTCGTAATACTAGGCAGGCAGTTAATTCTAATAGCCAGGCCTTCTCCATCATAAGACTCAATACTACGCAGTACTCTAGAAGTTTTATTCCAGCTGTTACCAAGTTGTGGAATGATCTTCCTAATCGAGTTGTTGAATCAGTAGAACTTCAAAAGTTCAGAGTTGGAGCAAATGCTTTTTTGTTGACCAGGCGGACATGAGTCTTTTTATAGTTTATATATGACATATTTGTTTTTGACGTTGTTAATAGTTTATATATGACATATCTCTTTTGACATTACTTTTATTATAATGATTTATTGTTAATTTGTTCTCTTCAGTTATTTATTTCCTTATTTCCTTTCCTCACAGGGCTATTTTTCCCTATTGGAGCCCCTGGGCTTATAGCATCTTGCTTTTCCAATTAGGGTTGTAGCTTGGATAGTAATAATAATAATAATAATAAAGGCTCTTCTTGGGGTGAGTCGTGAACATTCCCATTGTGGCTGGCTGTCTCCATTCTAGCCCTAGTGGAGGACTTTGGCAGTGTTTTGTAGTCTTTGGATTCCTTCCGAGGAAGGAGGTAAGACTACAACATCGATATCCTGTATGGCATGTCCCTCCTAGTCTCAGATTACAGGGAACTCTCCACGTGAAGAGAGGTATCCTCCATTGGTGCGATGGAAGAGTCTCTCTCCTCACGCAGTTCCCTTGGGGACGGGAGGTTTACGTCCGACAGGGATGGAGAGTCTCTCTGAGAAACAGGAGGAACTTGTCTCGATGGTCTGCATGGAGTCAGCTTCACCCTCGGGGAAGTGACCGCATCAGAAACTCCTCTTTTCCTCTTCAAAGGGGTAAAAGAAGTCATGCTTCCGTGCCTAAGGTCTAGAGCTATAGGTTGCTCTGATGACCGATCCGACAAGACAGGCTTAAAAGCCTTTGTTACGGCTCTGAATAAGGCACTGAACCAGGGCTGCGGGCTGACAGATGCACTGTCAGACAGATCCCCTCAAGGGAAAGGGACCGAAGGTTACCTGCAAAGAGTCACTGTAATAGGTTGGCCCGCCTTAGAAGGTAGTTTAGGGATCCTGAACCCCTCTGCTTGAAAGTGTTTCCCTTCTCCCGCAGTGCGCGCTGGTATGCGCTTGCTGGGAGGGCAATGAGGCGATGGCGACCTTGCCGGATGACGCATCTGTGCTCGTGTCTGTTGGAGCGCGTGCTCACGCGCGGGAGAATATTGGCGCTCGCGCGAGGGAGAATATTGGTGCTCGCGCGAGGGAGAATATTGGAGCTCGCATGCGAGAGAATGCTAGCGAGCTCACGCGCAGGAGAAATTTGCCGCGCGAGCACGCGTATGTAGGAGAAAGTTGGCGTGCGGGCACATGGTGGCGTGCGCGCATCTCTGTGTGTGCGCGCGGGAGATAGTTGGCGCGCAGGTGAGCACGGATATTCAAGCGAGCGCTGGCGAAAGTTGGCGCGTAGGTGAGGGCGGCAACATGGTTGTCGTCTGACCTACCGACTTATGCGCTGGAAAATGATAGTGCACAGATAATTGCTGGCGCGCGGGGGGAGAGCTAGCGCACGGGCGATGAAGGGTGCTGGCGCGTAGGAGAGTATTGTCACGGAGGTGAGCGCTGGCGGGTAGGAGAGTGCTGGCGCGTAGGAGATCGTGGGCACAGGAGAGCGCTGAAGCACTGGAGATCGTGGGCGCGCAGGAGAGCACAAGCGTGCTGTGGTGTGCTGGCGCGTGGCGCGTGGCGCGCAGGCGATCGTGGGCGCGTGGCGTGCAGGAGAGCGCTGACGTGTAGGTGAACGTTGGCGCGTAAGTGCGTGTTGGCGAGCAAGAGCATGAGGCTGCTGCCGTCTGTGAGGGCGAGCAGGTTGAGGGGCGTGCCGAAGCGCTGTAGAGTGACGAGCTGCTGGTTGCGTGGCGCGCATGGCGAGTGTGATGGCGCCCAGCTCCGCACTTTGGTGGAGCTACAGTGGGCTCTACAGGCGACAGGAATGGTAATGGAAGGTCGGCAGGTCTGGAGGATGGATGGTCGGCGTGTCCTTTGCAAGGACGACCATCCAACGAAGGAGATCGCGAACGATCTGCAGAGAGGTCCAGGACCGAAGTCACAAGACTGGTTGCAGGTGCAGTGATGGATGATGTATGAAGGTCTGACGGGGGCTCCTAAGTGGGGGACTGCAGTGATGACGTTGAACCAAAGAGGCGCCTCTTAGGGAGACCTTTAAAGCGAAGAGGAAGGCGATCCTCCCAATGGATGCGCCCTCTGGGGGCCGTTGGATCAGCAAACTGACCATCAGCAGTCCTCCGAAGAGGAGTCTCTATAAGTGAACTCCCCGAGGGAGAGAAACACTTGCAGGCGAGACCAACATTGAACTTAGTTTCCCCTTAGAGGATGGTCAGGAAAGGGGGAAACTAAGTCGGCAGCTACAGCTGTACAGTTTGGAGTGACAGAGGAGATGGATGACGCCGCATGAGACACCTCTGACACAACAACATCGACAAGAGTCAGGGGATCTACCTCTGACGGCGACGATGATTACTTAACAGAAGCAACCATGCGGATGAACTGCAGCAGGGCTTCCTTGGAGGGCGAGCCCGTGAGCCCCAAGGAGGACCATTGTTATAATATTGTTTTGTCCTTTTGCTCTTTCATACCTCACTCTGAACCGTTTGTCTGGTGATCTTTTCATACTTTGTTTACTTACCTGATGGAGGGACAGTCAAAGCAACTTATCAAGTAATTCTCTGTTTCTTTTGTATTTCCTTTTGTTTATTCCATTTGTATCTATTTGGTTTAATTAGATTTACTTTGAGGATCTAACATAGTTTGTATTACAATTATTATGGGGTCTGATAATTATGTTCATGGTTGTTTCAGGGAACAATCTACTGAAGTTTAAGTTGAATAAAGCTAGGGTAGCAGCAGCCAAGTCTTTTAATGTCACAACAATTTATTTAATTTATACTATGGAGAATCTATTGAAGCCTGCCCGTTTGGATCTGGACCCTAGCCTCCCTTCTGCTTCAAAGGAATGGCGGTATTGGCGCAAGACGTTTTCCAACTTTATTCAAGAATGTGGTGAAAGGGCACCAAATAAATTAAGGACACTCGTGAACTATTTCAGTCATAATGTGTATGAATACATTGAGGAGTGTGTGGATTATGATACTGCCATTTCCACGTTGGAAAAGTTATATGTTAAGGCACCTAAACAAATATTTACCAGACATTTACTTGCTACTCGCCAACAAAAGGCAGGGGAAACTTTGGATGAGTTTCTGAGAGAATTGCGTAAACTAAGTAAGGACTGTAATTTAAAGTCAGTTAGTGCAGAACAATACAGAGAGGAGTTGATCAGGGACGCTTTCATAAATGGCCTGGCCTCACCTATGATTTGGCAACGTCTTCTCGAAAATAAAACTCTAGACTTACAGGCAGCTTATGACCAGGCTTACTCTTTAGACCTAGCCCAACGTAATGCTAGTTTTTACAGTCACATGCTTCCTCATGTTGGGCATACTGCTGCTGTGGTTACATCGGATCATGCACTTATTACAGATGATCATGTGAAGAGTGGACCAACGTCTGAGAGCTATGAGGTAACTGCTGGAACTCAAGTATTAGCGACTACTCTGTCCATGAAGAGAAAGTGCCTTTTTTGTGGAGGTCCCTATCATATTCGTGCAAATTGTCCAGCTTGGGATTCCATTTGCAATAAATGTGGCAAGAAGGGGCACTTTGCAAAAGCGTGCCTGTCTAAATCTACATATGGAGGTAAATCTACAACAGCTACAGTATTTGATCCCTCACAGTCATCTGTTCTTGCGGCTAATGCTGGTACCTCTTTTCCTCAGAGCCTCTATCGGGCAGCTACCTCAACAACAATTAAAAGACGGAAGTTGACAGCCCTTGTCGACTCGTGCAGTGATGACAGTTATATAGATGAAGATGTAGCGTGGGAATTAAAGCTACCAATACATCCCAATGATAAAGACGTCGCTTTAGCACAGAAATCTTTGCATACAAACTCTCCAGGTTATGTCAATGTAGACTTGACTCTTCATCTTAATGGAGAAACTTATCCATCCATGCGTCTAGCAGTAATAAAGTATTCATGTTCAGGAGTATTACTTGGTCAGGACTTCCAAGAGCAGCATCAGAAAGTGACTATTGAATACGGTGGGCCGAAACCAGCGCTCAACTTATCTGGTGCTAACTCCTACTGTTCGTTGGCAGCCGCTGCTGTGGATGAGCCTTCTATCTTCCAGCATTTGTTACCTAACTGTAAGCCTATTGTCACTAAATCAAGACATTACTGTAAAGATGACAAAGAATTCATTGAAGAGGAGACTAGTCATCTCTTGGTTGAGGGTGTTATTGAGGATAGCATATCACCATGGAGAGCTCAAGTTGTGGTGGTTAAGGATTCCTTTAATCGGCATAAGAAAAGGATGTGTGTTGATTATTCGCAAACTATAAATCTGTTTACAGAACTGGATGCTTATCCATTACCAAGGATTGACACCATGGTTAATGAACTCTCAACATATTGCGTATTTTCGACTTTTGACTTGAAAAGCGCTTACCACCAAGTCCCACTAAAGGAAACAGACAAGAAGTATACAGCTTTTGAAGCCAACGGACGCCTGTATCAGTTCAGTAGAGTACCTTTCGGAGTTACCAATGGAGTTGCAGCCTTCCAACGAACTATGGATAAGTTGGTGAAAGAAGAAAACTTACAAGGTGCTTTCCCATATTTGGACAATATCACTATTGCTGGACACACTCAAGAACAACATGATCAGAACGTGCAGCGCTTTCTTGAGGTCATCAACAAGAGGAACCTAACTCTCAATGCTACTAAAACTATTATATCTGTGCGTACCATTAATATTCTTGGCTACTGTGTGGGGAATGGTGTAATAAAGCCTGACATGGAAAGACTCCGGCCTCTACAAGAACTACCACCTCCCACAAGTCAAGGATCTTTAAAGAGGGCAATGGGTATGTTTGCTTATTACGCTAAATGATTACAGAATTTTTCTGCTAAGATTCAACCACTGGCAAGAGTAAAGAAATTTTCTTTAGATGAAGAAGCTTTGCAGGCTTTCGAACTACTCAAACAAGAACTTGAAGGACGCTACACTCTGTGGATGAAAATTTGCCTTTTGAGGTCGAATGTGATGCCTCGGAAGTAGCAGTCTCAGCAGTACTCAACCAGAATGGCTGGCCCGTGGCCTTCATATCTAGGACTTTACAAGGAAGTGAAATTCACTATCACATTGTAGAGAAGGAAGCCATGGCTATTGTGGAGGCTGTACGTAAGTGGAGTCATTTTCTTGCTAGATAACACTTTGATCTTGTTACAGACCAGCGTTCTGTGGCCTTCATGTTTGATAACAAGAAACACACTAAAGTTAAGAATAATAAGATCCAGGAATAGCGGATGGAACTCACAGCCTTCAGTTATACAGTACATTATCGCCCCGGTAAAGAGAATGTGGTTCCTGATGCCTTCACCCGAGCTTTTTGCGGTTCCGTGGTTTCTATGTCATCTACCCTCACTGAACTACATGGGAATCTGTGCCATCCAGGAGTGACTCGCTTGTTGCACTTTGTGAGATCGAAAAATCTTCCCTTTTCCACTGAGGACGTTAAGAAGGTCTGTACTTCTTGCAGGATATGTGCAGAATTGAAACCAAGATTCTACAAATTTCAAGAGGGAACACTCATCAAGGCGACACAACCAATGGAGAGATTAAACATTGACTTTAAAGGACCAGTTCCAACGGCCTCGCGCAACCCATATCTACTTATTGTGGTTGATGAATATTCTCATTTTCCTTTCGCTTTTCCGTGTCCCAACATGAACACAACTACAGTGATTAAGTGCTTAGAACAAATATTCAGCCTGTGTGGGATACCTCAGTATATACATTCGGATCAAGGAACCTCATTCATGTCCGGGGAGCTCAAAACCTATCTCGCACAGAAGGAAGTTGCAACAAGTCGAACTACCCCTTTTCATCCAATCGGTAATGGGCAAGTGGAGCGGCTCAATGGTACTGTATGGAAGGCAATCCAGCTGGCACTCAGGTCTCGAAATCTTCCCGATCAGCACAGGGAATTAGTAGTCACTGATGTGATACATTCACTTAGATCCCTTCTGTCGACAGCAACTAATGTCACACCCCATGAACGCATTTTTGGATTTCCGCGCCGCTCATCCTCTGGGAGCGCTCTGCCTTCGTGGCTTATGTCGTCAGGACCGGTATTATTGAGGAAGTTTGTCAGAACAAGCAAAAATGAACCCCTAGTGGATGAAGTTGAACTATTATCTGCTAACCCAACATATGCTAACATTAGACATCCCAGCGGACGAGAGTCAACAGTTTCCTTACGTGACTTGGCCCCATGCCCTAGGGATAATTCTGTTTCTGAAAATCAAGAACTACCTTCTGTTTCATTGTCACCAGAGGCCATACCATCTCAATCTCCAGTGTCACCCACAACAACCCATCAAGAGTTTCCAGAAGGTATGGGACTTCACCCAGAAGCTGAAATTAGAAGAGACTGCATCACCTCCCGTACATAGATCAACCCGGGTGTCAAGGCCTCCAAACCGATATGAGTGGGATTGATTACTTATGAAGTGATGTAACCAATTTTATATCTAGAGGGGAAGAATGTTATAATATTGTTTTGTCCTTTTGCTCTTTCATACCTCACTCTGAACCGTTTGTCTGGTGATCTTTTCATACTATGTTTACTTACCTGATGGAGGGACAGTCAAAGCAACTTATCAAGTAATTCTCTGTTTCTTTTGTATTTCCTTTTGTTTATTCCATTTGAATCTATTTGGTTTAATTAGATTTACTTTGAGGATCTAACATAGTTTGTATTACAATTATTATGGGGTCTGCTAATTATGTTCATGGTTGTTTCAGGGAATAATCTACATAAGTTTAAGTTGAATAAAGCTTGGGTAGCAGCAGCCAAGTCTTTTAATGTCACAACAACCATATCTGAAAAAGGGAAGTTAGTGACAAGGCCTCACCCGGGGGAAGAGGTGGGGCTGCTTCGCTAGGGGAAGCAACATCACCTCTCAAGACCCGGGGTTGGTCGATAATAACTTGGTCTACGCTACTACTCGGCGGTCTCCGAACGAGTAGGAGCTTCGGAGGCGGGTTGGGCGACGGAAGAAGAGGCCTTGGGTTTTTCTCCCTTCAAAGCAACCTTTGAAGAAGAAATATCCCACTTGGACTTCTTCTTCCGCCGTCATGCAAACCTCTCCCACTGGGAGGAAGACCCCTCCCTGCACTCACTACACTTGTTAACACTATCACACCATTGACCTCTGCAGGAAGGACAAAGGGAGTGAAGATCAGTCTCGACCCCCGACATATATGTTCCACAAAGGGCAGCCGGAGAGTCCAGGGCAGGTGGGCATGGTTGCAGAAGTCAACTTCCCACACACTCAGTACCAAGAGAAAAAGAGAAAACAAAATGGGGTTAATGGCTCCCAATAGTCGGCGAGGATGAAGAGTGGCAACGTCCGTTCACCATCCGAGCTGAAAGCAAAGTGAGCTCAATCACAGGTGTGTGAGGGGGAGCGGTAGCAAGCTACCCTCCCTAACCCCCGCTAATTAGCGGTATGGGTAGGTATCCCTCGTTAAAAATTAATGGCTCGTCATTTCAGCTACGCCGAAAGTAATACCCCTATTAAATAGCATGTTTTGTATTCCAGTTACGGATCAATTAAAAAATTACAAAACATGACAAATTCGTAGATAATATGACAAATTCGAAGATAATTTGTATTTTTCCTAACCATACAAACCTTAGCTATTTACATTAGGTTTACCTTTTAGGGCAGCTGAAATGGCAAGCCATTAGAATTTAACGAGGGTGTATTACCCCCGCGCTAGTTAGCGGGGGGGTAGGGGAGTGGTAGCTAGCTACCCCTCCCCCCCCTCACACACAGGTGAATACTCACTTTCACTTAGAGGTAGGACTTGTCTTGGGGGACAGGGCTGGCGGGCAAATATGTGTAAATAGCTAAGGTTTGTATGGTTAGGAAAAATACAAATTATCTTCAAATTTGTCATTTGTTCCGTAACCGAAATACAAACCACGCTATTTACATTGGGTGACTTACCCCTTAGGTAGGGTGGAAAGTCCCCAGCCATACTGGCTTTGGCTTTACCCGGGGACTCAGAATCCGAGTGAGTCGCACTCGAGAAAAGGAGTCCCTGCACCTCACAAGTTCCTTGCTCCGCAAGGAACCGTGTGGCCTACATAAGCTTGTGTGTGAAGGAAGAAGTGTGACCCGTCCTAGGCCGTTGACCTGGGGTTCCAGAAGGAACTCTGGGTTAGGACGTTCCCCATACCACCTCGTCAGGGTATGGGGGATGCGACAGTATTGACTCAATACTCGGAACACAAGGAAGCATGGTTTACCTGCAGAGGTTCGAGGTCAGCTATGCAGAGACCAGGATGCTGCTTCCCCGTAGAGGGGATGATGAAGAAAGAAGTAAGGGCCAGACATACTGTACTTCTTTCGTTCATGCAGACTAAAACCTGATAACAATGCCCTCAACCTTCTGCTACCTGTCCAAAAAGGAGCCTGAGGTTAGACCAGCTGTTGTGTAGCCACCACAGAGCGATAGAAAACGTATCGAAACTCCTGTGGGTCACGCCCTGCAGGAAGCGGGCTGCGAAGGTCATTAGACACTTCCAGACTCCAGCTTGTAGCACCTGCGTCACAGAGTAGTATTACTCGAAGGCGAGGGACGTTGCGATGTATCCAACATCGTGCTGTAGGGCGACGTGACGGGGGAGGGTCTGGAGACAGGTCGAGATGAATGTCCTTGAGTCCGAGCTGAGGAGGTATACTGGTGACTCTCCCCCGTGTCCTCCTTATGCTCCCAAATCGGCTGCAACTGAGGACAAACTACAGCTGTTCCCAAAGCTAACCCCTCGATTCCTTTACTGGCAAGAAGGAGAAGGTTTTGGGACATCAGATACAGAATGGAGACTCGAAATCTTGAAAGAATTGGACCGAAGGGCCGGGACCCCCAGATTCTGAGTCTAGCCAACAACTCAGGAGCGAACCTGAATGTTGCCTTCCCCCCTTCCTTAGAAATGGCGGAGTCGTACGAGACTAAGAAGATTGCTTACACACTGGCCAGAGTGAGCAGGAGACCCAAGACGGAATAAAATCAGAGGCCTGTCGTAAAGGGACTTGAGAAGATCTCTTAAGGGACTAAAAAGTCCGAGCCATGCTCCAAGTTGGAGGTCTCACTCCGACTAGGGCAGGGACGTTCGTAGCTTCGCATGAGCGAGGAACGATCCAGCGGGAAGGAAAAAGTTATTCCTTTAAGCCTGAAGATCAGGGAAAGGCTGAGCGACAGGCTTCATTGCCGAGAGCGGAAAGGAGTTTCCTCCCGCCGAAAGGCAATAAGATCGTTATTGCTGGAGAAGAGGCCTCAAGGGAAGAGGTATCTCTCCCACGGCACCAACCACCGAAGACTCTTCACTTCGCCTGGAAGACCCCTGCGGATGACTATCGCAGATGACGCGACCTCCGTCCCGCGACTGTAGCGGGTTGTCTCTTCTTGAGGAGGCGTAGTGTCTCCAGGCATGAAGCCGAAGCGACGCCCCGGCTCGTGAAAGATGTTGCAGTGTGGTTGTTTGAGTAGTCTGTGCCGTGGGAGAAGCTCTCCCGGGAGTTCCGTCAGGGGAAGCAGAGGGTCCAGAAACCGTTCTGCGCATAGTCCCAGTGGAGTTCTCCCATGAATGGTTGACAGACAACCTGGTCTTGTTGAGACCCGTTCTCCACAGACAAAAAGGAGGGAAGACGCAGGCGTCGAAGTTGTCCCACCATCACCGGAATGCATCTTGCCAGAGTCTCGGGGTCTGAGACTAGGGGGAAGAACAGCGGAAGCTTGAGGTTCCAAGCTGTCGCGATCATGTCCCCCAGACCAGGACTTACTGGTTACTCAAGGTCAAAGACCCCCAGGTACACTCTCTCTACGAGGCTCTGCTCGGATAGTCGGAGAGAACATTCCTCTGCCTGGAACGAGAGAACCGAAGGTGGTATTGAGAGTACCTCAACCATCTCGGTATCTCTACTGCAAGATGTGAAGGTGTGAAAATGCGTACCCTGCTGGTTAGAACACGCCAGAATCATAAAGTTGACGCGCACGGAGCGACTCGACAGGAGCTGTAGGATCTGTAGAGGGGCCAGACTACGGCCCCTAAGCCTGCCCATAGGCCTGGACCGGAACATGCCCCCCCCCCCCCCCCTTTTCTTTGACGAGTCCGAGAACAGCATCAAGAATGTGGGGAAAGGAAGAGAATATCCACTCCCATCAAGAGGTTCCATAGGTCAACACCCATTGCAGGTCTAATAGTTCCGCTGGTCCCATAGGGGCCAGAAAGTCCAGTTAATCGTTGCCTGAAACCACCGGAACATGGACCGCCCCACATGGAACTTATCCTGAGGCGACCGTTCGGAACTATAGAAGGGTCAATGAGGAAAGGAGAACTAGGGACGTTCCAAGGTAGGGCTGAAAGCTCTGCTTGACTGAGAACAGGTACTGCGACTCTCCTCAGCCTTGCCACAGTCAACTGAAGGGAAGGCTCGGAGGAGGTGGCAACAGAATCTGGCGTCCCCAGGTGGTCACCCATCTAAGTACCGACCAGAAGCGACGCTGCTTAACCTCGCTGGACGGACGAGAAGCGGGGATTCCAACGTGGTAAGGCCGTTGACTCAATATCATGGCTAGATACTCCAGGTGTTGAGGCAGAAGAAGAGAAGGCTCCTAGCAAAATACCATGAACCCCCACTCATGGTAAGTATCCGGAAGCTTGTCCCGGCGCTGAAGAAGGTCGAACCCGAGCCTACCGGAGTTGACCAGACCTCCAAAAAGCGAAGGAGGCGGAAGCCTGCCCCTGAGCGGCCATGAGGAAAGCAGGGAGAGTTCTCTGGGGAAAAAAACCTGCGATGCCACGGCGGGATCGCCACACTGCATCTTAAGCAGGAAAACCTGCAGTCTAGGCTGAATTCCACGAGCTTCCTGGAAGATGGATGGAATGGAAACTGAAAGTACCCGTCCTTCCGATCCAGGGTTTAAGGAGTCCTGTCGCCTCGTTACCAGTCTGACCAATTCTGCTGTTCCACGCTGGACGAAGTTTGTTTAACAAACTTGATCAGGGCTAAGAGGTCGACTACGGAACTCCCGTCTCAGATACTTCCTTACAAGAAAGGATCGACTGAAGAAGCCGGGGGTGAAGCCGTCGACGAACCTATGGAGGACCTTCTCCTAAGGTATGGATCATTCTGCCCAAACGGGCAAACTCTTGCCGACCCTATGGCATAGAGGTTCAGAGACACTGAATCCGCTGACAGAGACGGCAGGCGCGATATCCTTGACTGATCACAGAGATCGTGCGGGAATGGGCATTGGGAAGCTGTCATCCGGATGAGTAACCTTAGGCATCCTCCCGTGTGAAACCTGCAAGGGGGGGGGGTGCCAATCCTAGAGTTCATGAACTCTGCCACTCCCCCTAGGACCATGCCCCCCCCCCCCCCCCCCCCGGGGAAGCCTCCCGTGCCATCTGTTCCTGACAGGAGGAAACTGCAATTGGAAACCTTGTCTCAGTTGTCGAAGCCGATAACTTAAGCCGACGTGGTAGAAAAAAAAAAAAAAAAATGGCGCTGGAGCCCTGCAGAGTCTGGAAGAAAGCGCATTGGCGGAGTGAAAACGGAAGTCGACTTACTCCGCACAGCCGCTGTCTATGTCTCTGTCCTTGGGCACAAACAAACTCTTCTCAAGGATGGAAGGGTGTCTGAGGTTGTCAACATCCACGGATGAGACACCCGAAAGGAAACCCTCGGTCAGCGCGTTCAGATGGTCCAACATCGAGCTTGCCCGCAAGTTAGATACTTAATGACGAAACGCCAAGGTGCCTGAGCCCGAGAGGAGGAAAGTACCCATGACCTTCCTGTAGCTTCCTTGAACCAAACCTCGGGCCGTAACCGAGGAGGGAAAGGACCTGGTAAGCCCCTTACACGAGATGAAGAAGAGGAAGGGGTAAGCAGTCACCCCTTGGCCGATGGAGAAATCTCGAACGGAAAGCCCCCCGCCAAAAATCCCTCCAGCGAATGCCGGGGAAGGGCTAACCCAGGTTCTGGAAAGAAGAGTGTTGCTCAGACCTCCCTGAAGATTCCTCTTATTCTTGCATGTGCCATGCTCTGCGTTTACGGGGTGAGGCCGTGTTCTGGAAATACGCTCCAGAAGAACTCGCCAAGCTGGCCATGCTGCAAAAACCCCAATGGGAATCGTGGTCGCAATCGCCCTGGAGCTCGCGCGATGGTAAATCAATGATTTGCGCGTGGGCGAACGTGGAAGCGCCCGTGCGCGGTCACGCAGGAACGCAAACGAAGGTGAGCGAAGGAGCGCAGAAGGAGGGCGAGCGTTGTAGGAAGGGCGAGAGCTGGTGGTCAGCGAGCGATAACTCATAGACGAGCAATGGATACTGCAAGAATTAAGCCGACGTTCGTGCGAAGAAACACCGTCGGTTCACGCGAAGGAACACCGTCGGTTTGCGCGACGGAACCTCGTCGGATCGCGCGACGGAAACCGACCGTCCGCGCGATGGAAAACCGTTGGTTCGCGCGCGGGCGAACATTGGAGAGCACGTGCGCGGACGCGCATGAGCTTAGACGTGCAGGCACGTGGGCGTGCGGTCGTGCAGGAACATGGGCGTGTGGCCGCGCAGGCACGTGGGCGCGCGGGTGAGCACAGGCGGTCGGGAGACCGATGGCGCGTCGGAAAGCGATGGCGCATTCCGCGAGGCGATAGCCTGCAGGAGAGTGACGGAGCGTTGGCAAGCGATGGCGCGTCGGCAAGCGACGGCGCGTTGGCGAGCGGTGGTGCGTTAACAAAACGCTAGCGAGCAGATGAAGAATCGCGCGGGTGCGAGGCGATTGCCAACGCGAGGGAGACTAGCGATGGTTAGCGCGCATCGCGCTAACAGAAGGCGCGCGCAGGTGCATCAGGACGATTAAGTAAAGACAAAACAAACAATGGCTGCCAAGAGAGGACCAAGACAGAGACGTCTGTCCCAGTCCGAGCCAAAAGTGAAAGTGGGTATTCACCTGTGTGTGAGGGGGAGGAGGGGTAGCTAGCTACCACTCCCCTACCCCCCCGCTAACTAGCGCGGGGGTAATAAACCCTCATTAAATTCTAATGGCTCGCCATTTCAGCCGCGCTAAAAAGTAAACCCAATGTAAATAGCGTGGTTTGTATTTCGGTTACGGAACAATTGTATTTTTCCTAACTATACAAACCTTAGCTATTTAATAGGGGTATTACTTTTGGCGTAGCTGAGATGATGAGCCATTCGAATTTTAACGAGGGTTTACTACCCCATCGCTAGTTAGCGGGGGTGGGGAGGGTAGCTTGCTACCCCACCCCCCTCACACACACCTGTGCTTGAGCTCACTTTGCTTGGAGGTAGGACTTCAAAGGGGATAGGGCTGGCGGGCAAGTTTGATTAAATAGCTAAGGTTTGTATAGTTAGAAAAAATACAAATTATCAACGAATTTGTCATTTGTTCCGTAACTGACATACAAACCACACTATTTAATAGGGGTGACTCACCCATTAGGAAGGGTGAACGTCCCAGCCAGTACTGGCTTTCGGCTTTGCCCGGGGGCTCGTTATTTGAGTGTGTCAGCGCTCAAAAATAAGGAGCCCCTGCACCTCGCTAGAACCTTGCTACGCAAGGACTGCGGCCTACGCAAGCTGTGTGTGAAGGTATAATAAAGTGTGACCCGTCCTAGGAAGTTGACCTGTAGTCCTTTAGATGGAAACTTTAGGCTAGGACTCTCCCAATACCACCTCGTCAGGGTATGGGGACGTGACAGTATTAGCTTAATACTAGGAACACAAGGAAACATGGTTTACCTACAGTGGTTGGAGGTCAGCTGTGCAGAGAACCCGGAATGCTGCTTTCCCCAAGAGAGGGGAAGATGAAGAAAATAATAAGGGCCAGACAAACCTTTTCATTCTTGCAGACTAAAACCGGGTAACAATGCCCTCAACCTTCTGCTACTTGTCCAATAAGGAGCTTGAGATTTTAAACCAGCTGTTGTGCAGCCACCACAGGGCCGATAGAGAACGTATCGAGCCTCCTGTGGGTCACGTCTTGCAGGTAGTGGGCTGTGAAGGTCGTCTGACGCTTCCACACCCCAGCTTGGAGAACCTGCGTCACTGAGAAATTCTTCTTAAAGGCCAGAGACGTAGCTACGCCCCTGACATCATGTGCTCTAGAGTGATGTGACAGAGGAGGGTCTGGATTCAGGGACAGATGGATCACCCAACGAATCCATGCCGAGATGGTGTTCTTGGTGACCGTGTCCGCTGTCTCAATGCTGAACGGGGTTTGTTTGACAAACCTGTTCAGGGCTGAGAGGTCGATGACTGGTCTCCAGCCTCCAGACGCCTTCTTTACAAGAAAGAGTCGACTAAAGAAGCCTGGGGAACCGTCGACGACCTCCTGGAGAGCGCCCTTCTTTAACATGGTCTGGACCTCTGCCCGTAGGGCTTGGCTCCTTGCCGATCCCATGGCAAAGGAGCTCAACGACACTGGATCCGCTGTCAGGGGAGGTAGAGATGTTATGAATGGGACGCGATATTCCTGACCGATTACGGAAATCGTCCAGGAATCGGCCCTGAGTTGCTGCCACCTGTCTGCGCAACTTTGAAGGCATCCCCCCCCCCCCTGGTGGACATGCAGGGGGACTGCCAATCCTAGCGTTAACGGCCTCGGCCGCTCCCTCTAGGATTCTTTCCTCCCCTGGAGGACTTTTTGCCTTTCCTGTCTTTGACAGGAAAGGGCTTCGACACCGTTGCCTTCGCTGCCACAGCCGGTTTAGTTGTCTTGGGCGGGCGAGGTTGTTGAGGTGCCGGAGGTTTATAGGGCTTAGATGTAAGAGCCCTATGAAGGAGGGAGTCCTGATTGGACTTCCTCCACCTCTCGGCTGCCTGCTCCAAGTCTTTTGGCTCGAACAGGTTCTTCCCTAGAAGGGAAGAATGTCTGAGCCTGCTGACCTCGACGGCTGGGACCTTCGCGTGGAACCTCTCTGCCACCGCATCACGACGTTTCAGGATAGAGTTGGCCCACAAGATCGAGACTTGGTGGGCCAGAAACTCAATGGTGCATGTGCCCGAGAGGAGGAAGGTCTCCAAGGCCTTCCTGGTGCTCTCCTTAGACAAATCTTCAGATCGCAACAGGATGCCAAGAGATCCCAGCCAGAGGTCAAGCCCCGAAGTAGCTTGCATGGCACACTTCGCGACTTTCTCCTGGCTTATGATCTCAGTCGCCGAGAAAGTCACTTGCCGGCTGGAGAGTCTCTCATGAGGGTCTCCCTTAGTAAGCTTTTCCACAGCGTGGTGTAGGGGATGAGCTAAACAAGCCTCCTCCAAGATCTCGAAGTACCTCCTCTGTTGGACGCGAGGAGGCGGGAGGAGTTTGTTGCCAGCCGTTTCCACGGCTGGAGGAGGCGAGCTCGGAGAGCTGGCCCTCGACCTTATCCCTGGCACTCTTCACCCCTTGGGACCAGGGCAAAGCTGCACTGGCCTTAGCAGGTTTCTGGGTGCCAAAGACTCGGTCCAGGACCGTGTCCTTGCCCTCGCGAGGAGGAATCTCAGGATCGGGAATCCTGTTGAGATGCCTCATCAGGGTCAAGACTTGCCAGAAGGCATGCTCTGACTCTTGTGGCTCCCCTCCTGGTGAACTGGCAGCGAAGTCTCCCGTCCCCAAAGGCTCTTCTTGGGGGGACACGTGGACGTTCTCCGCGGGTCTAGTAGGTTCAGGACGGATCCTCGAGGATGACTTGGGGACAGTCTTGGAATCCTTAGGTTCCCTCCTGGGAGGAATACAGGACTCCAACAACGACGTCTGAGGGCTCTTCTCTGCTCCCACCCGGGACGGTTCTCCAGCAAGAGGTGGGGTTTCTCCCATTGGTGCGATGGGAGAACGCCTCACCTCGTCTGATTCCCCCGAGGACGGAAAATGCTCGTCCACGGGAGAGAGAGAAAACGTCTGGGGGGGAGAGGGAGCCTTCCTCAAGGATGTCTGAGGGGCCAGCTTGACCCTCGGAGAAGTAACCACGGTTTCTACTCCTCTCTTTCTCTTCAGTGGGGTCGGAGCCGCCATAGTTTTGAGCCCCATCTCAGCGAAGGCAGGTTTGACAGCCCGCACGACAGCTCTGATGAGGGATGCAAACCATGGCTGCTTACTGACAGCAGCGCTGTCAGAGACCCCTCTGAAGGGAAGGGGATCGGGTGATCCTTCGGATTAGACACAACTGCTGGACCTGCCTGGAGGGAAAGGGAAGAAGGTTGGTTCCTGGACCCATCTGGTGATTTCCCTCCCTCCTGCCAGCGTGCTGGTTTGCGCTTGCGGGGGGGGGGGGGGGAATGACCTGGCTGCTCTCGTTCCTGTAGGGTCGTGTGGTGGCTCGCGCGGTGGCTCGCGCGGTAGCTCGCGCTGTGCCTCCCGATCGCGCTGGTGATCGGGCGATAGAATCCTACTACGATCGCGCTCGGGCGATCGGTCGCGCGCGTGAGCGCGGGGATGATGGCGAGGGCGAGCGTGCGAGCGATGGCGCGTAGGAGAGCAACTGCGTACAGGTGAGGGTGCGCGCGGGCGCGTAGGGGATCTCCGAGATGGCGAGATGACGCGTGGGCGCCCTGGCGAGCGGTGGCACGTAGGCGAAGGAGGGCGCGGGCGCTCAGGAGATCAAGGGCGCGCAGAAGCATGATCCGAAGAATCAGGAAGCGCAGGCGGGGGGTGCAACGATTGCACGGGTGAAGGAGATGGTTCGCGAGCGCGTGGGCGAGCTCTAGGCGAGCACCCACGCGCAGGGGTGTTCCCCCTAGCGCGTGGGCGAGCAGGAGGGTGCGCAGCAGAATCTGGTATCTGCGCGCGATGGCTGACGCTGAAGAGAAGGAGAAGCTTGATTCTTCCTTCTTGCGCCCATGTCCGGAGATCGTGGGCGAGCGAGCGCGCTGCTGTATGCTGGCGAGGAGAAGGCCGCTGGCGAACAGGAGAGCGCTGGCGAGCAGGAGAGCGCTGGTGCGCAGGTGAGCAGGAGAACGCTAGAGAGAAGTCTCAGCTGCAGGAGGTCTCTGGGGCGTTGTCTCCGAAGATGAAGTTCTGGGTAGCGAGGGCTTCGCAGGAGAGCACTTGCGCGCGCAGGAGAATGTTGAAGCGCAGGGGATACCTGGCGCTTAAGGGATTTGCTCACATTGTGAGAAAGCCCCTTATGCCCCGAAGGGACCGGTGCCCGTTGGAAAACGGGATGCGTGGGCGCCCAACGCGCATCAGCAGCCAGGAACGGAGACGGCAGGTCCGAAGGTCTGGCAGGCGAAGGAGAACAATCGGCCGAGAGGTCCAAGGATGCAACTGCAACAGGCGGTGCACAGCGAGGAGGATCCTCTTCAGGGAACTGCGATAGCGAAGAGGCGCCTCCTAACTCCCTTGTGAGGAGAAGGAAGGCCTCTACGGCGAAGGGGAAGCCGAGCCTTCCGACGGATACGTCCTCTAGGGGCGGCAGGCAGACCATCATCAGTCCTCTGAAGAGAAGTCTCTGTCAGTGAACTCCCCCGAGGGGAAGAATCACCTGCAGGAGAGACCGTAGGACTTAGCTCCTTCCTCGAAGGATGTTCGGAGGGAGGAACTAAGCCTTCAGCTGCATCGGGAACCAAGGCAGGGGTTTGACCCAACTCGTCGGAGGCCCCTGCCACAACAACCTCGACGATAAACAGAGGGTCAACCTCTGCTATCACCAGCGACTGTTTGACAGCAGTCCCCAACTGGATTAAGTCAAACAGGGCTTCCCTGGAGGGCGAGCCCTTAAGCCCCAAGGAAGCCCAAAGCTGCAACAAATCATCATTATTCACAGAGACAACTATCTGAATCGCTCTACTCTGATTGTCTGCGAGAACATTTCTTTTGCCTGGGATGAAACGGACTGATAGGACTACTGACTTGTCTTCCGTCCATTTTAGCATTTCTACAGCTAGTTGACATAGGTGCTGTGAAAAGGTACCTCCTTGTTTGTTTATAAAGTATACACAACTAACCGTGGTGTTGTCGCTCATCAACACCACTGAGTGTCCTGAAAGAAGCTGTTGGAACTGCGGGAGCGCAGGGAAGGCTGCTCTCATTTCCAGGAGGTTTACGTAGCAATGACATTAAAGAGCATCAATCCGGAGGAGGGGGGCAGGGAACTGGTGGCCTATTAGACGGAGCCAACGATGTGATGGTAGCAAGGACGGGCAGGGTTGCCACATTCTACAGTTTCTCTATTCTGCTCTTAGACAGAAAGACTTTGCCTAGTCTGGTGTCCAGTAGCATTCCTAGTTACTGTATACCAGTTTGTGCGTTGGCTGTATGGATAACTTCTAAAGATTTACTACAATCCACAGATCGCAGCAAAACTTGAGTAGTCTGTCTTAGTGTTAAAGAAGGGTTGCCACCGAGTCTGCTAGAATCAGCCAGTCGAATACCGTTCTTGTGACCCCAGTAGATAACAGGGAGAAAATCCTCACGAAAACCTGAGGTGCTGTGGACAGGCCGAAACACAGCACCTTGAACTGGTATTGCCGATCGTTTAGGATGATCCTTATATATGGACTGGGATTTGGAAGTATGCATCCTTTAAATCCAGTGTTATCATGAAGTCCCTGGGTCTGACTGCCTGTCTGACCGCATCTGCCGTCTCCATCCAGAACGGAGTTTGTTGAACTTATTCAGGGAGGAGAGGTTGATAACTTGTCTCCAGCCTCCAGACACCTTTTCTACAAGAAAGAGTCGATTGTAGAAACCTGAAGACCTGTCTAGGGCCTCTTGGAGAGCTCCCTTCTCCAGCATGGTCTGGACTTCAGCCCTGAGAGACTGTTCCTTCATGGATCCCTTCGTGTAGATGTCGATGGAACTGGTTGTCAAGTCAAGGGAGGGAGAGATAGTTTGAACGGGACGTGATAACCTGCCCTTAGTACAGAGACCATCCAAGGTTTGGCCCCGTGTGCCAACATCCTCTGTCACTAGCTCTGCAGGCATCCTCCCACTGGTGGACGGGTGGGAGGAATGCCTTCCCTAACAGGATCGTCCATGTCCACCTTCTCTTCTCCCTTCTCCTCCTCTACATTCCTTGCCTGCTCTTTGGCATGAAAGGGGTTCTTTGCAGAAGTCTTGGGAGCACCTGAACTGCTGGCATTCCTTTGAAATTTTGCTGGAAGAGGTCTCTGTGCTGGAGGGGCTGCTGTGTAGGGTTGCGTTGTCATCACCCGCCGGAGAAGGGAGTCATGGCTTGCCTTTCTCTGACGAACTGTCACCTTTTCAATGTTCTTGACATAGAAAAGTGAGGGGCCTATCATAGAGGAAGTACGGATCTTGAGTGCTTACACTCTTGGCGCCTACTTATGAAACTTGTCGATCACTGTGTCCCATCATTTGGGGACCCAGTTGGACCACAGGTTCACTACCTGGTGGGCAAAGAACTTGATAGTTCTCGTTCCTGAGAGCAGGAAGGGTGACATAGCCTCCCTCATATGCACTTGAGACCAATCTTCCGTCCTGACGAGGTGACCCACCACGCCTAGCCAGAGGTGGAACCACAAAGTAGCCTGCATGGCATACTTCGCAACCCTTTCCATATTTAAGGCCTCACTCACTGAAAAGCTCACAGGTAGAGCCATAAACTTCTACAAATGCAGGACTGGACCTGAAGGAAGGCTGGTCCCTACTAACCCTGCTTGGTAGAAGGAGCTTTAAGGCTGGTGGGTGTTCGCAGTGCATATTTTGAACAGTAAGAATCGTCATTGTGTAGTACATCTACCTCCAAGCTCATACGCGGCTGGGCCAAGAGTGGGTCATAGTAGTCTTTGAGAGCTTTATCAGGGGAATGAGACAAGGGAGGAGCTTCCCTGGGAGTAGGAGCCAAAGCAGTATGAAGGGCCAGCTGAATTCTTCGCTGAAGTGGAGTCGTCGACTACTTTCGACACCAAATTCTTCGGGAGGGAGTTCATATGCTTCTGACCCTCGGACTTGCCTGTGAAGGAGGCAAGAATGCATGTCTCCTTTGGCTAAGTTCTTGGAGGCTCAGGAACTTCCCGTGATTGGAAAGATTAAGGGGACTATGAGATCCAGGAGACCTCCAGAGAGGTGGAAGCAGAATGGAAGAGGCTGGTTGGTCTGCCTCAACCAGAGAGAATCTGTAAGACTCCACAAATGAAATCAAAGAACTCCCACCCCTACTGGCTCTAGGGTAATAGGTATCACCTGAAAGCAGAGGTTTGACTGGGACTAGACTGAGTCTTTCCAAGATGGGGTCAGTATCAGCTCTGAGGCCCAGATGGGGTGCGCAAGGGAGCTGGCCGCAGCGGGGGTAATGGTGCCTGAGTGCTACGCCAAGATACGGGTGCCGAAGGAGCATGGAACGATGACATGCTATGTCACCTAGGATCAAAAGGAGCCCTAGGGTTCCCTGGAGAACCCCTTGTTGTCAAAGGAATAAAAAACAGCTCATCAGACTAAACCAATGAACTCAGTCACAACTGGAGTACCTCAGGTGGATAAAGCTACTTTGACAATACAGTACAATACCCCAAATCCATGCATTCGGGATTCAAAGGGACAGCCATCTGAGCATGTGCACGTACTCTTGTGTGTGGCTCGTGCAAGAGGTGGTATCTCGCTCAAGAGTGTTCTCTACTCGAGGGTGAGACTCAACATGAGTACGCGCAAGGGTAGTCCGATCCTGGCAAAAATAAATGGTGACTCCTACAGTGTGCCACACTTCACCATCACCTCCAGGAGATAATTCTTCAAAGGGGACCCGAAAATCTACGTTGGGCAAACGGGCCGTTCTCTATCTCAAGGATTATCCGAACATAAAAGATCTGTTAGGTATGGCTTTCAAAACTCAGGGATTTTCGTTCACCTTAGAGATTTAGGGCACAAGATTAACTGAAGTGAGTTTTTTTTGCTTTTTAAAAGTACCTGTCAGTACAGAAGGATCCTGGAATCAGCCATCATAAATCAATCAAACACAATGAAAACTCAGGGATTTTCGTTCACCTTAGAGATTTAGGGCACCAGATTAACTGAAGTGAGTCGTTTATGCTTTTTGAGAGTACCTGTCAGTACAGAAGGATCCTGGAATCAGCCATCATAAATCAATCAAACACAATGAACTTATCCGAAGACCAACGGAAAGCTGACACAGAGGACAATACTCTTTTCAACCCGATCATAAAGAAAATAATCCTCGGAGACCAACCACCAGATATGCATCGGAGGTCAAGACATCCTCCGAGCGGCTCAACAATACAAAGACGCATCATTATGTAATTGAGTTTGGCTAATCCTCCCAGCACTTATAACAACCTTAGAACAATTGGAAACACTTTTGCTTTCCTACATAAACCGTCACTTCTCCACTGTGTGCCTCATTTTTACTTTACACCCTGAAGAGGGCCTATGTGTATTGGTCAAAATATAGTGATTTATTTACATTTCCTTTGTTTCTTTTATGGGCTTTTTGAAGAAAAATTTTATTTTTATTAGTAAAATAAATTTTTGAATATACTTACCCGATAATCATGTAGCTGTCAACTCCGTTGCCCGACAGAATTCTATGGAGGGATACGCCAGCTATCACAATACTAGAAGGGGGTGTACTTACCAGCGCCACCTGTGGCCAGGTACTATAGTACTTCTTGTTGACACCTCCTCAATTTTTCCTCGGTCCACTGGTTCTCTATGGGGAGGAAGGGAGGGTCGATTAAATCATGATTATCGGGTAAGTATATTCAAAAATTTATTTTACTAATAAAAATAACATTTTTCAATATTAAACTTACCCGATAATCATGTAGCTGATTCACACCCAGGGGGGTGGGTGAAAACCAGTGTACAAGATTAAAGGATAGCTAAGTATCCCATATTTCATATAACAGTTATCTCAAATAACAATGAAATAATAAGTACCTGGTAAGGAAGTCGAATTGAACCGTTACTCTGCCTCTTTTTTAAGTTCGTCTTCCTTACTGAGCGCAGCGTTCCTCTTGGAGGCTGAATCAACCCAAAGGTGCTAAAGTATATAGGGTTGCAACCCCTACTAAAGGACCTCTACAAAACCTCTAACCCAGGCGCTTCTCAAGAATGAATAGACCACCCGCCAAATCAAAAGGATGCGGAAGGCTTCTTAGCCTACCGTAACAACCATAAAAACAACAATAAAAGCATTCAAGAGAAAGGTTAAAAAAGGTTATGGGATTAAGGGAATGTAGTGGCTGAGCCCTCACCTACTACTGCACTCGCTGCTACGAATGGTCCCAGGGTGTAGCAGTTCTCGTAAAGAGACTGGACATCTTTAAGATAAAATGATGCAAACACTGACTTGCTCCTCCAATAGGTTGCATCCATTATGCTCTGCAGAGAACGGTTTTTATTAAAGGCCATCGAAGTAGCTACGGCTCTTACTTCGTGGGTCCTTACCTTCAGCAATGCAAGGTCTTCCTCCTTTAAGTGAGAATGGGCTTCTCTAATCAGAAGCCTTATATAATACGAAACCCCGTTCTTGGACATGGGCCTCGAAGGTTTCTTGATGGCACACCATAAGGCTTCTGACTGTCCTCGAATAGGTTTAGACCTCTTAAGATAATACTTGAGAGCTCTGACAGGGCAAAGAACTCTCTCTAGTTCGTTACCTACCATGTTGGAGAGGCTAGGTATTTCAAACGATCTAGGCCAAGGACGTGAAGGAAGTTCGTTCTTTGCTAGGAATCCGAGCTGAAAAGAACATGTTGCAGATTCGGTCGTGAAACCAATGTTCTTGCTGAAGGCATGAACCTCACTGACTCTCTTAGCTGTTGCAAGGCAGACGAGAAAAAGAGTCTTGAGGGTAAGGTCCTTGAAGGAAGCTGACTGGAGAGGTTCGAACCTAGGTGACATAAGGAACCTTAAGACTACGTCTAGGTTCCAGCCTGGAGTGGATAGACGACGCTCTTTAGACGTCTCAAAAGACTTAAGGATGTCTTGAAGGTCCTTGTTGGAAGAAAGGTCCAAACCTCTGTGGCGGAGAACTGAAGCCAACATACTCCTATACCCTTTAATCGTAGGGGCTGAAAGGGATCTCTCATTCCTAAGATGTAGAAGGAAGTCAGCTATTTGGGTCACAGAGGTATTGGTAGAGGATATTGAATTGGCTCTACACCAGCTCCGGAAGACTTCCCACTTAGATTGGTAGACTCTACGAGTGGAAACCCTTCTTGCTCTGGCAATCGCACTGGCTGCCTCCTTCGAAAAGCCTCTAGCTCTAGCGAATCTTTCGACAGTCTGAAGGCAGTCAGCCGAAGAGCGTGGAGGTTTGGGTGCAACCTGTCTACGTGAGGTTGACGTAGAAGGTCCACTCTTAGAGGTAGAGTCCTGGGGATGTCGACTAGCCATTGAAGTACCTCTGTGAACCATTCTCTTGTAGGCCAAAGGGGAGCAACCAGCGTCTGCCGTGTCCCTTCGTGCGAGATGAATTTCTGCAGAACTTTGTTTATTATCTTGAACGGTGGGAATGCGTAAAGGTCGAGATGGGACCAGTTCAGTAGAAAAGCATCCACATGAACTGCTGCAGGGTCTGGAACAGGGGAACAGTACAGCGGAAGTCTCTTGGTTATGGAGGTGGCAAACAGATCTATGGTAGGTTGACCCCACAAGGTCCAAAGTCTGTTGCACACACTCTTGTGGAGGGTCCATTCCGTGGGAATGACCTGATTCCTTCTGCTTAGGCGATCTGCTGAGACGTTCATATTGCCCTGAATGAACCTCGTGACCAGAGTGAGGTTTAGACCTCTTGACCAAATGAGGAGGTCCCTTGCGATCTCGTATAGGCTCCTCGAATGGGTCCCTCCTTGCTTGGAGATGTAAGCCAAGGCTGTGGTGTTGTCTGAGTTCACCTCCACCACTTTGCCTAGCAGGAGGGACTTGAAGTTCAGCAGGGCTAAATGAACTGCTAGTAGCTCCTTGCAGTTGATGTGGAGCATTCCCTGTTCCTCGTTCCACGTTCCCGAGCATTCCCGTCCGTTCAAGGTCGCACCCCAGCCCGAGTCCGATGCATCTGAGAAGAGATGAAGATTGGGGGTCTGAATAGCCAACGATAGGCCCTCCCTGAGAAGGAGATTGTTCTTCCACCACAGGAGAGTGGTCTTCATCTCTTGGGTGATTGGGATAGAGACTGCTTCGAGAGTCGAACCCTTGTCCCAATGAGCTGCAAGATGGAATTGAAGAGGGCAGAGGTGGAGTCTCCCTAGTTCGACGAACAGGGCCAGTGATGAAAGGGTCCCTGTGAGACTCATCCACTGTCTCACCGAGCAACTGCTCCTCTTCAGCATGCTCATGATGCACTCTAGGGCTTGGTTTATCCTGGGGGCCGATGGAAAAGCCCGAAAATCCTGACTCCGAATCTCCATTCCCAGGTACACAATGGATTGGGAGGGAATGAGCTGAGACTTTTCTATGTTGACTAACAGACCCAGTTCTCTGATTAAGTCCAAAGTCCAGTTGAGACTCTCCAGACAGCGACGACTCGTGGAGGCTCTCAACAGCCAGTCGTCTAAGTAGAGGGAGGCTCTGATGTCCGATAAGTGGAGGAATTTTGCTATATTCCTCATCAGATGAGTGAACACCATAGGAGCTGTGCTTAGGCCAAAACACAGGGCTTGGAATTGGTAGACAACCTTTCCAAAAACGAATCTCAGGAAAGGTTGGGAGTCTGGATGAATAGGAACGTGAAAGTAGGCATCTTTCAAGTCCAACGAGACCATCCAGTCCTCCTGCCTGACCGCTGCTAGGACCGACTTCGTCGTCTCCATCGTGAACGTCTGCTTGGTGACATACGCGTTGAGCGCGCTGACGTCCAGCACCGGTCTCCAACCTCCTGTCTTCTTGGCCACTAGAAAGAGACGGTTGTAGAAGCCCGGGGATTGATGGTCCCGGACTATAACCACTGCCTTCTTCTGCACAAGAAGCGACACCTCCTGGTGCAATGCTAGCCTCTTGTCCTCTTCTTTGTAGTTGGGAGAGAGGTTGATGGGAGATGTGGTCAGAGGTGGTTTTAGGCAGAATGGAATCCTGTAACCGTCCCTCAGCCAACTGACAGACTGGGCGTCTGCACCTCTCTTTTCCCAAGCTTGCCAGAAGATCTTGAGTCTGGCTCCTACTGCTGTCTGGAGATGCGGAGAGTCAGTTTTTTCCTTTAGAGGTCTTGGAGCCTTTCCTAGACTTGCTCCTGGAAGAGTCTGGACGGGAGCTTCCTCGGCTGGGGGCTCTACCACGAAAGGGCGGTATGAACCTCGTAGCAGGGGTATCAGCCACTGGGGAGCGATAAGTCCTGGGGACTGAGGTAGCAACCTTAGACTTACGAGCCGATGAGGCTACAAGATCGTGTGTGTCCTTTTGTATCAGGGCAGCAGACAAGTCCTTAACCAGCTCTTCGGGGAAGAGGAACTTCGAGAGCGGAGCGAAAAGGAGTTGTGACCTTTGACAAGGTGTAATGCTGGAGGAAAGGAAGGTACACAGCTGTTCCCTTTTCTTCAGAACCCCTGATACAAACATCGACGCAAGCTCACCAGATCCATCTCTAATGGCCTTATCCATGCAGGACATTAATAGCATGGCAGAATCCTTGTCCGCAGGGGAGGTCTTCTTGCTGAGGGCTCCCAGGCACCAGTCTAGAAAGTTGAACATCTCAAATGCTCTAAATACGCCCTTCAGTAAGTGATCAAGGTCTGAGAAGGTCCAGCAAACCTTAGAGCGCCTCATTGCAGTTCTCCGAGGCGAGTCTACCAGACTTGAGAAGTCAGCCTGGGCAGAGGCAGGTACTCCCAAGCCTGGTGCTTCTCTTGTGGCATACCAAACGCTCGCTTTCGAAGTGAGCTTAGTCGGAGGAAACATGAAAGAAGTTTTGCCAAGGTGTTGCTTAGTCTGCAGCCACTCCCCTAAGATCCTTAACGCTCTCTTAGAGGACCTTGCTAGGACTAGCTTAGTATAGGTGGACTTAGCTTGCTGTATGCCCAGCGAAAACTCAGATGGCGGAGAGCGGGGAATAGCAGAGACAAAGTGGTCTGGGTAAACCTCCCTAAGCAGAGCCAAGACCTTACGAAAGTCAATAGACTGTGGAGAAGGCTTGGATTCATCCACGTCTGACGAGGGATCCAGGTGTGCCGCCTCATCATCAGAAGCCTCATCACCAGAGTGTAGCGAAGAGATCGGACAAGAATGCTGAACAGCAGAGTCAGAACGAGTAGGAACAATATTAGTGGTTTCCTCTTAAAGTATCTGTTGAGGGAAAACCTGAGGCTCAGACTGCAAAGGCTGAACAAAAGACGAAGCAGAAGGAAGGCGCATGGGTGGAGGAGGCTGACTCCTAGCATGAGTGGTTGAACCCAAGGGTTGCGCTTGCTGAGCGGTTGGCGGAAGCGGAGTAGCAAGTTCCTGTTCCTGTGGTGTGAGCGGAGCGCGATGAGGTAGAGGCTGCGCAGAACAAGGTAAATGTCTCGCAAGCTGAGGCTCCTGAGGCGCAAGGCTAAGGAGTTGTGGTGCTAGCCTTGTGGAGGGTTGAGCTCGCTGCAGCGAGAGCTGAGGAGACTGACTCATGTACGGGAGAGGTTGTTGTACCTCAACCGAGTGTTGCATCACTGGTGGAGCAGCAAGTGGAGGCGGAGGAAGAGAGGTATAATCCTCCTGATCCCATTGTAATGGTTGCCTTAAGGAAGGCGGAGGCTGAACACCACTGGGAACAGCAAACTCAGAACGTGGCTCAACCTCGTACGCCTGGCAGGTGGTACTGCGATCAGGCGGAGCGAGCGCAGGCGGAGCGAGCGCAGGCGGAGGGAGTGCAGGCGGAGGCGGAGGTGCAACACTCTCAGCCCGACACTCACGCATCAAGTCCGAAAGCTGTGCTTGCATGGACTGTAGTAGAGTCCACTTGGGGTCGGCAGAAACTACAGTAGGCTGAGGTAAAGCCTTAACAGTCGAGCTCTGTTGTGGCAGAACCTTACTCCTCTTGGGCGGAGTGCAGTCGACTGATGACTGCGGCGAGTCAGAGCTGAGCCAATGACTGCAGCCTGGCTGAGCACTCGCGGACTGGACTCTGCGTTTAAGTGGTCTCGAGACCTGAGTCCAACGTTTCTTCCCTGACAGTTGATCAGCGGACGAGAAAAAGACGGGCTCAATCGTCTGCAGGTGGGAGTGACGGTCTTTGGAAGACACGTCCGCAACCACCGAGGATACTTCTGTGCGCCGAACAAGGCCTGCCGAACCCTTATGCCCTTCGACATTGCTTCTCCCCTGGGCTTGGGAGCTTGCAAGAGGTCCCGGACTGGGAGGACGACTGGCTCGCACAGAAGTATCCTCACGCACCACACTGACACTGACACTAGCACTTGGCACTGCACTGACACTGGCACTAATTCCACCCACTGCACTCTTGACCTTAAGTTCCTTGACTTCGGCCATAAGAGACTTATGATCACTTACCACTGACTCTACTTTATCGCCTAAGGCCTGAATAGCACGCAAAACAACAGACATATCAGGCGGAGGGCAAATAGTAGGTTCGGGGGTAGCCACTACAGGGGTAGGAAAAGGTAGGGGATCATGAGGTGAGGAAAAAAGTGAAGAGTGAGAAGAACTCCTCCTAACTCTACCTCTCTCTAACTTAGTTGAATATTTCAAAAGACGGACAAATTCAAGTTCCGAAAGTCCGGCGCATTCCTCGCATCGATTTTCTAACTGACAGGGCCTGTCCCTACAGTCAGAACAAGCGGTGTGAGGATCTACCGAGGCCTTCGGAATACGCCTATTACAAGACCTACATCGTCTATGGGAGGGGGCTTGCGAAATGTCAGACATCTTGAATCCAAAGAGTTAGCCAAGGGGGGTTCCAAAATCAAGCAAAAGATCGTTAACCGTTAATCAGGCTATATAAAAGCTATCTAGCTAATATAAGAAGGTTTCCAGTAAAGCGACAGCCGAAATCTGAGAGAATACTTCACCAATTAGCCGTGAAAATACTCGAAGATCATAAGCGTATCCCAGAACGTCTTGCCGGAAGCACGACAGAGGAAAAATTGAGGAGGTGTCAACAAGAAGTACTATAGTACCTGGCCACAGGTGGCGCTGGTAAGTACACCCCCTTCTAGTATTGTGATAGCTGGCGTATCCCTCCATAGAATTCGGTCGGGCAACGGAGTTGACAGCTACATGATTATCGGGTAAGTTTAATATTGAAAAAATGTTATTTTCATTAGTAAAATAAATTTTTGAATATACTTACCCGATGATCATGTAGCTGTCAACTCTGTTGCCCGACAGAAATCTACGGTCGGGATACGCCAGCGATCGCTACCCAGGTGGGGGTGTACTGTACTCAACAGCGCCATCTGTGAGCAGGTACTCAAGTACTTCTTGTCAACAAGAACTCAATTTTCTCCTCGGTCCACTGGTTCTCTATGGGGAGGAAGGGCGGGTTCTTTAATTCATGATCATCGGGTAAGTATATTCAAAAATTTATTTTACTAATGAAAATAACATTTTTCAATATTAATCTTACCCGATGATCATGTAGCTGATTCACACCCAGGGTGGTGGGTGGAGACCAGCATACATGTTAACAAAGAAGCTAAGTATCCCGTATTTCATTTTATTAGTTATTCAAAATAACAAACATAAAATAAATAAGTACCTGGTAAGGAAGTCGACTTGAACCATTACTCTGCCTTTTTTAAGTACGTCTTCCTTACTGAGCCTAGCAGTCCTCTTAGGATGCTGAACGACTCCTAGGTGCTGAAGTATAAAGGGCTGCAACCCATACTAAAGGACCTCATCACAACCTCTAATCTAGGCGCTTCTCAAGAAAGAATTTGACCACCAGCCAAATCAACCAGGATGCGGAAGGCTTCTTAGCCTTCCGGACAACCCAGAAATATTTCAAGAGAAAGATTAAAAAGGTTCTGGAATTAGGGAATTGTAGTGGTGGAGCCCCCACCACTACTGCACTCGTTGCTACGAATGGTCCCAGAGTGTAGCAGTTCTCGTAAAGAGACTGGACATTCTTAAGATAAAAGACGCGAACACTGACTTGCTTTTCCAATAGGTTGCGTCGATTATACTTTGCAGAGATCTATTTTGTTTAAAGGCCACGGAAGTTGCGACAGCTCTAACTTCGTGTGTCCTTACCTTCAGCAAAGCTTGGTCTTCCTCATTCAGATGGGAATGAGCTTCTCGTATAAACAGTCTGATAAAATAGGATAAAGCATTCTTTGACATAGGCAAAGATGGTTTCTTAACTGAACACCATAAAGCTTCAGACGGGCCTCGTAAAGGTTTTTAAAAAAGAACTTAAGAGCTCTTACAGGACATAAGACTCTTTCTAGTTCATTACCAACCATATGATAAGTTTGGAGTATCGAACGATATTGGCCAAGGCCGAGAAGGCAGCTCGTGTTTGGCTAGAAAACCAAGTTGTAGAACATGTAGCCGTTTCGGATGAGAATCCGATGTTCTTGCTGAAGGCATGAATCTCACTGACTCTTTTAGGTGTGGTTAAGCATATCAGGAAAAGAGTCTTAAAGGTGAGATATTTCAGGGAGGCTGATTAAAGTGGTTCGAACCTGTCTAACATAAGGAATCTTAGAACCACGTCTAAATTCCAACCAGGTGTAACCAAACGACGCTCCTTCGTGGTCTCAAAAGACTTAAGGAGGTCCTGTAGATCTTTATTGTTGAAAAGATCTAAGCCTCTGTGACGGAAGACTGATGCCAACATGCTTCTGTAACCCTTGAAAGTGGGAGCTGAAAGAGATCGCTCTTTTCTCAGATATAAGAGGAAGTCAGCTATTTGAGTTACAGAGGTACTGGTCGAGGATACGGATACTGACTTGTACCAGTTTAGGAAGATATCCCACTTCGATTGGTAGACTCTAAGGGTGGATGTTCTCCTTGCTCTAACAATCTCTCTGGTTGCCTCCTTCGAAAAACCTCTAGTTCTCGAGAGTCTTTCGATACTCTGAAGGGAGTGAGACGAAGAGCGTGGAGGCCTTGGAGTACCTTCTTACGCTAGGCAGATGTAGCAGGTCCACCTTTAGGGGAAGAGTTCTGGGAACGTCTACTAGCCATCGAAGTACCTCGGTAAGTTATTCTCTCGCGTGTTAACTTTGTCCCATCGTGAGAGGCGAACTTCTGCAGTACCTTGTTGACAATCTAGAACGGAGGGAATGCATATAGATCTAGATGATACTAATCTAGTAGAAAGGCATCTAAAAGAACCACTGCTGGGTCCGGGATAGGTGAGCAAAGTATTGAGAGCCTCTTGGACATCGAGGTTGCGAAGAGATCTATGGTTGGATGGCCCCAGGTGACCCAAAGTCTCTTGCATACATCTCTGTGGAGGGTCCAATATGTTGCAATTATTGTCCCTTCCTACTGAGACAAACTGCTAAGACATTCAAGTTGCCTTGGAAGAAATATGTTACTAGTGAAAAATCTAGACCTGTTGAACAGGAGAGGAGGTCACTAGCGAACTCGCACCATGTCAGAGAGTAGGTCCCTCCTTGCTAGGAGATGAACATCAAAGCAGGGAGTTGTCCGTGTTGACCTCCATGACTTCGTCTTGAAGGAGAGACCTGAAGCTTTTCCAGGTCAGACTTACTGCCAGAAGCTTCTTGCAGTTAAAATGCATTGTCCTTTGACGCGAGTTCCATAATCCCGAGCATTCCCTACTGCCTAAGATCGCACCCCAGCCTACGTCCGATGCGTCTGAGAAGAGAACGTGGTTGGGAGTCTGAACAGTCAGGGGAAGACCTTATAAAAGGTTGATAAAGTCCTTTCCTCAGGTTAGACCAGACTTATCTTCCGGAAACCGGGATCGAGACCGCTTCTAGCGTCTTGTCCTTTTCCAGTGAAGAGCTAGATGAAACCGAAGAGGACGGAGGTGTAGTCTTCCAAGTGACACCAAATGCACCATGGATGACAGTGTCCTAACCAGACTCATCCACAGCCTGACAGGGCTGTATTCCTTCTTCAGCATCTTCTGGATGGATAGCAGGGCTGGGGATTGATCTTCTTGTTCAGCCATGTCCTCATCCGAAACTGATGAGGAAACGGCAACGGAGTGGGCAACGTCTGACTCGCTGAATCCGGTCGCACTGGTGGATGCGTGACGGAGCCGGACACAAGATCATGGTACTGCTGCACAGTCTGTGAACTGTCAACCATGGGGAAGCGAGGAAGAACAGAGACAACCCGAAACTGTCTAGACTGTCTGGGTAGTACAGACAACCCCTTATTGGGTTGCTGAGGTTGCCGCACTGCGTCACAACAAGACACCTCTGCTGGTTGTTGAACGTCTTCCCAGTGACACACTGAACGTCCACAACCACCTCCGAGAGTAGCATAACATCAACGTGCGACTGTCCACCCCACACTGGGTCGCACCGGTGGAGGAACCATCTCAACTGGCGGACGTGAGTAGGATACCTCAGCGTCCGTAAAAAATCCTCTATCAAGGACTAAGCTTGTACTGCATGTCTTGCAACCAAGCCCAAGGTCTATGGGAGCAGGTGTGGCAACAGACGGGGTTAGCGACTGAAGCGGAACCATTTACCCTCCCTGGAAGCATGTTATGCTTAAATAAAAGTCCATAGGAGGCTAAGCAGCTTAAGGCTCCTCTCCAAATGACAGAGTCCTCAAGGGAATATCAGAAGGAGGGAGAACAGCACTTTCTCATCTACAGGAACCATATCCGAGAAAAGCTAAGTTCTCTCAGTGAGGGTTTCACTGGTGCAAAAGCAGCAGACCAGAAGGCAACGTTATGAAACTGCTTGACAGTCTGTGAACTGTCAAAAACTGAACTGTCAACCACAACAGGAGCGTGAGGACATACAGCACTGGTGTATAAGTAGCAGACCAGAAGGCAACGTCATGTAACTGCATGACAGTTTGTGAGTTGGCAACCACTTGTGTGGGGAAGCCTCAACTCCTGCCTGACTAGTTTGCTGCTGGCGAGTGGCGGTAACCACAGTGTGTTGCGGAGGCTGACACACCGTGTCAAAACACGGCAGCTTGTGGTAGCTCCCGCACGGCAACGGAGTGCTCTGTGTGTGGGAGTCATCATACATCTGGCCGGGTTGACTGTGCATGGGTGGAGGAGCTCTCACAACAAGAGTGTGAGAGCAGGAAGCCATGCCGGGCGCACAACCGTGGGAGGTGTAGGCCCACGGGTGCATCGTCAACCTTCTCCGCAGTCGGAGAGTGGGAGCTGGCAACAACAAAAGCAGAGTGCTGGTGCGTGGGAGGGGCTGCGGTGGGTTGAGGAGCATGCGGTATGGTATGCAGAGCATGCTGTAAGGTATGCAGAGCATGCTGTAAGGTATGCAGAGCATGCTGTATGCAGAGCATGCTGTAAGGTATGCAGAGCATGCTGTAAGGTATGCAGAGCATGCTGTAAGGTATGCAGAGCATGCTGTATGCAGAGCATGCTGTAAGGTATGCAGAGCATGCTGTAAGGTATGCAGAGCATGCTGTAAGGTATGCAGAGCATGCTGTATGCAGAGCATGCTGTAAGATATGCAGAGCATGCTGTAAGGTATGCAGAGCATGCTGTAAGGTATGCAGAGCATGCTGTAAGGTATGCAGAGCATGCTGTAAGGTATGCAGAGCATGCTGCATGGGCTGCGGAGAATGCCGCATAGTGCTGGAACCCGGCAGCTCTACAGAACCTTCCCACTGCTGATGCGGTAGCTCACGCATGTTAGCAGATGGTGCAGCAAGAACATGTGTCTGGCAGGGTGGACTGCGCATCGGTGGTGGAGCTCTCACAGGTGGAGGGTGGGAGCAGGCAGCCGCAGTATCTGCAGAGCGCACAACCTCGGCGGGTTGTAGGTTAACAGGCTGCATTGTCAACCTTCCAGCATGATACTCCTGCATGAAGGAGCAAGCTGAGACTGTATAGTCTGCAGCATGGACCACTAGGGTCTATGAAAGACAACAACAAACGGAGCTACTGTCCGTTGTGACTGAGGGTCTAAAACAGCTGGTGCGGCAACAGACGGAGTTACTGCCTGTTGCGGTACCACCTAGCCTCTCTTAGGAGGTGTGCAGTTGTCGTACTGCAGCGAGTCCGAACTGACCCAGTGGCTACACCTAGGCCGTTGGACTTGCGCGGAAGGGACCGACTTGCACTTAAAAGCTGCAAGATTTGGTCCATGGTTTCTGCGAGAAACCTCTTCCGCAGACGAGGAATAAATGGGCTCTCTCGTCTTTGTGTGGGTGGGGTGATCACGTCGGCAATGTGTGTAGATACACCCGAAACCACGGAGGGAAACGTCTGTTCGTCGATCAAGGCCTGAGGAACCCATAAGTCCTTCGACATTACTTCTCCCCTGGGCTTGGGAGCTTGTAAGAGGTATCGGACTAGGTGAACAACTGGCACGAACAGACGAACCCTCGAACGCAATACTGTAACACTTTGCGCATATCACTTTATCACTTTTGATTTTCTGTTTGCACTTATTTCACTGAACTCGAAACTTTAAGTGGTTTGTACCTGAAACACGCAATCCTATCCTTCATTAAAAGGTAGTAATTGCGAAAACAGTATTACAATGTAACAGAAAAACATAAATAAAGATAAAGAATTCAGTGGCTGGAAAAGAGACTAAACACTAGATCAAATAAACTACGTTTAAAATCTCTCACCGCATAAAGTCTGGGAACAAGAATAAAACTCTAGAAACGTTTTACCTTCTTCCCCTATATCGACTAGGGAGAAGAGCAAAAAACGAGAACAACGTTACCCGCTTGAACGAAACGTTTATCCTCCTCTCTCTCCCTCCGTCTCTATCTCTCTCTCTCTCTCTCTTGACTTAGAACCTGAGAGATGAGCCCAATTATATATATCGTTAAAACATATTATTTGTTAAAGGAAAAAAAAAACTGAAAGGTTTCCCAAATAAAAAGTTCCTTTATTAGAATTACAACCATTTAAGCTAAGAAAGAATGAACGAAACGCTAGAATCGGTTTACTCTTACTGCAACGTGAAACCGTGAATTACTCTCTCTCTATCGTAACGATAGAGCGCAAGTTGAACGTTCTGAACGTCAACAACTGCGGAGACTAAACAAAACGTTAGTTCAACTTTGAAAAAGTACGAGACTATCAAAGAAATTCTTTCAAAAACATTAAAAATAAAAATAGCATAAATTCTTAAAAGTGAAAGAGAGTCTATACTCTCTTCGACACCAACACTTCCGTCTAAGGGAAGGGTCGGCCATTTAAAAGTGAAAGAGAGTCCATACTCTCTTCGTCACCATAATTAAATCAAATTAATTCCAAAAGCTTGCTAAGCTAATGATAAAGCTTCCTGAATAGCGAAGGCTAAACTCTAGAGCAAATACATCACCAAATCGTGAACAATAACTCCAGAATCAACAGCGTATCCAAGTAGGTCTAGCCGGAGGCACGACAGAGGAAAAATTGAGTTCTTGTTGACAAGAAGTACTTGAGTACCTGCTCACAGATGGCGCTGTTGAGTACACCCCCACCTGGGTAGCGATCGCTGGCGTATCCCGACCGTAGATTTCTGTCGGGCAACAGAGTTGACAGCTACATGATCATCGGGTAAGATTAATATTGAAAAAAAATATATATATATAATATATGTATATATACAGTATATATATATATATATATATATATATATATATATATATATATATATATATATACACACATATATATATATATATATATATATATATATATATATATATATATATATATATATATATATATATATATACACACATATATATAAACATATATATATATATATATATATATATATATATATATATATATATATATACATATATATATATATATATATATATATATATATATGCAGAAGAACCACAGGGAAAATGAAAATACGGAATATACACTTAAGTCCTGACTAGTTTCGTGATACTTCCTCAGAGGACTGATTTATTGAGAGAGGTTTCTTACAATTTATAGGGAAAGCAAAAGTACGAACATACATATAGAGATTTAGAGAACAATGACA